>NW_028327185.1:10344540-10655095 GCF_987537825.1 Furipterus horrens
GGCATAGATTATGGTGATGTTTTCACAGGTATATACTTATCTCTAAGCTCGTCGAGCTGCATATATTAAATATGGACAACTTTTTGTATGTCAAACATACCTCAATAAGGTAGAGAAAGAAAAAGAAAGAAAGAAAGAAAGAAGAAGGAAAGAAAGAAAGAAGGAAAGAAAGAAAGAAAGAAAGAAAGAAAGAAAGAAAGAAAGAAAGAAAGAAGGAAGGAAGGAAGGAAGGAAGGAAGGAAGGAAGGAAGGAAGAAGAAGAAAGAAAGAAAGAAAGAAAGAAAGAAAGAAAGAAAGAAAGAAAGAAAGAAAGAAAGAAAGAAAGAAAGAAAGAAAGAAGGAAAGAAAGAAGGAAAGAAAGAAAGAAAAGGAAAATGGCTGGGTGTGGAATGGGAAAGAGCAAGGACGAGCTAGACACTGCCTGCCTCTGTCTGTGGCATCTGTCTGTGGCCACACCAAACCACAATGACCTTCAGAGAGTAGTGGCTGCTGCTTTACTTCCATTTTCCAAATCTTGCCCCAATTTCTTGACCACCTCCAATTCTAACAACACAGAGAAGGGGATTCTGGGAAACACAATTCCGGCTGAGCCAAGCCGACACATTGCAGTACAACAGCATCCCAGGTGCGTGACAGTCGCTCAGAGCTCCTCTGGTCAGTTTCTAGCATCACGGGAAAACCCCTGTTCTGGATTCAGGAGCTCTAGACATTGTGGTCATGGTTCTAACTCTAAAAACGGATCCTTGGCTGAGTTGCTTAACCTCTCTGCCCCGCAGTTCCTCAAGAGGTGACTCATCCCTTCCTCGAAGGTCCACGCAGAAGTGAGGGAGTTAAAATGTGTGCTTTGACAACTTCCATCAAAGGTTCTAGAAGATACTAGATTCTGCCACATTATTTCTCTTGGATTTACCTAGTGGGGCATTTAAAGCATGCCTATTTAGAGCCATCTCTTGACCAAAGCATAGCTTTAAAAATCCAGAATTCCAGCTTTTCCCCCTCCAGCTCTGATCTCGGTGTGCAAGCCATTAAGCCATTTTCTGTCCACATTTACTCGGGCAGAAAGAGATAATAACTATCCAACAACAGTAACTGCCCACTAGCTAAGCCCCTAAAAAAAGATAGAGGCCTAGCAGAGAGATCGTGAGCTTCCCCACAGCCATGTTTTATAAGAATTCCAGGGCTGCTCTGTTACCTCCTCCCTGAGACAATAGATAAAATTATGCCAGAGTTTACTTAACCTGCACCTGTCCCCTTTCACGAGCAGCTGAAGCTACAGGGTCTGCTTCCTTTAATAGGACACAGAAAAACAATTTGTTTCCTGGTTCCAATCTAATCACATCTGCAAAGCGATAAGGAGGGACCTGTCTTGCTCTGTCCATTGGAAGTGGTGACAGCGAGTCGCAGAAGGACAAAGGAGATGGACCCAGGCCCGGGCAGAGGAAGCAGGGTCTGATCCAAGCAAATGGTCTCTCATGGGATCAACCGTTTAATACAGAGGAGTGAGCAGCCCGCCAGCAAGCTTCTCCTGAGACCACAGCTCTGAAGGATGTAAAACACAACCTTCACCCCTCTTGGATGCAAAGGGTTAACTTCATGGCAAACAAGGGGGTTAAGAAAAGAATGCACAATAAGATTCCCCCCTCATTTTTCATGAATGATGCCTACCTTCCTAGGTCTAAGTACTTTAGAGTCTACCTTTAATACTTACTATTTGGCCATTAGACATTTCGGCTCTTTGGATCTAGCATGCGTGTCAACCAGAACCCACTAACAAATGGAAACGTGACATTCGAATATAAAGTTACATCTCTTGCCTTTATAGGTGACAGAGATAGTAACTTAGAGATGCAGTCTTTAGGGTCAAGATATAAAGAAATCATATCTGAAACCTGGATTCAGGGTCATCTAGTAAAGGACTCCGGATAGTAGTCAGAGTAGCACTTTTCCTGCTACCCTGAGTTTATTTATAAAGATGAAGCCATATATTGTGCCATTCGCATTCTCTCCCACGTATCTTTGGTCCAGAGGCATTTTTTCCTTCATCAAATTGGCTGATGGAGAGTAAGTGAGGTCTGAATATTAATATAGAGTCAAGGATGAACAGATTTCTTTTAAAGTCTGGCGTAAAAATAGCAGAGCAAATATCCCGTGATAAAAATAATTGGTTCTGAAGTCCTTTACTAGTTTCCCTCTTTCTTAATTGGAAGACTTTTATGTGACTTACAGCATTGAGGTCCTGTGACATGTTTGCTATATTTATATAGTAACCCAAAACTCTGGATAAATATTTATGCAGTTACAAAACTTTTAACAGGCCCCAAACTTGGAATAATCCAAAAGAAAACAAAACACTCCATTTGGGGCAATTGTAAATCCCCCGTTGTCAACGTGACTTGGACATCAGAAAGGAAAGAGTAAGACCAAATGGGTCCCATATGTTTGCCTAGAGCCGGCGTTGGGCGGAGGGGGGAGGCAAGGGGAGAACAGGCGCAGGGCTGCCGGGGCTGGGCTTTGTTGAGTGTCCCAGCAGTCTGGTAACGTGCAGAGAGAGCATCGTTTTGCACTTGTCAGCTGTTGCCCGCTGGACGCCTGCGTGATAAATGAATAATGGGCGCCACGGGGCTCTTCTTACACTAAAAAATTCAGTGCATATGGTCCTGACCAGTTCTCTATCCCAACCTAGCTTTTCATCATTGTGGAAGTACATGTGTTCCCCGAGCGATTAAAAAAAAAAAAAAAAAAAAAAGGTATTACAGCTTTTAAGAGAGAATTGAGACTAACAACTTAGAGATTCAGTCTTTAGGGACATGATGTAAAGAAACAATATTTGAAGCCTGGATTCAGGGTCGTCGAGAAAGCGTCAGGGTCAGTGAGGCGGAGGGTGGAGAAGACGAAAATTCTAACAGTGGTTGTTCCTTTGAATATTTATCAAGACCCCAAAGTGAATATTTTGAACTGTAATCATTTGAGAAATTGTACACGCAATTGATGGCAGTCAGAGGATACTCCTAGGCATGTATGCATTGCAAGGTGGTGTAATTTGGGGCCAATGATCAATGAGTATGTTAAGTGCTGTTGAGTCAGCTTCAGCTCATGGTGACCCTATGGGTGAGTGACATCCACAGTGTCCTGTCCTCAGCAGTCCTGCTCAGCTCCTGTAGACTCACGTCTATGGCTTCTTCTATGGAGTCAGTCCATCTCATACCTGGTCTTCTTCTTTCCCTTCTGCCTTCCATTTTTCCCAGAATTATTGTCTTTTCCAGAGAACTCAGCCTTCTCACGATGGGCCCAAAGTAGGACAGCTTCGGTTTTGTCATTTTTTGCTTCCAGCAATGTTTCAGGCTTCATTTGCTCTGGGACATACTGGTTCACCCTTCTTGGGGCCCAGAATTCCCATAGAGCTCTCCTCCCACCCATATTTTAAATGAATCCATGATCTATGAAACAGGAATAACTGTAGTTACCTCACAAGGTAGAAGTGAGAAACTCAACAGTGGCAAAGTTGCTGAGCCCAATGTCAGGCACAAAGTAAATTGTAATCAACACGCGCTGTTATTATTACCACCCAACTTTTGCTATACTGCCTCACTACTCACGGTGCAAGGAACAAGCAGAAAAATTGAGCAGAAAATCTCCACAAAGCACTTTGACTTAGAGGAAGAATGTTTGTGGTTCTGTGTCCCCAAGGCTGGCCTCCTGGGAATGGAGGCCGCAGGGCCTTTTGGTCCTTGAGTATTTCAAAGCATTTCTCGAAGCTTTGCTAGTGGGGCATGGGATACTGATGAAACCTGAAATAGCCCCTGCCGGGGCGGACGGCCAACAGCTGTGGCAATGGCAGTTGCTGTGACCCATGTCACTGAACCTGGCCGCAAGCATGGGGATCCCTGACAAATGGTCGTGAGAGCCTCACATTTTTTGTCCATCTGGAAGCCAATGGAGGTGGAAGGGAGCCAGAGTCTGTCCCCAACAGTGGCAGCATGTTAACACGGCCACGTCCCCCTCTTATCATCCCTCTTCCTGTCATGGATTCCATGGAGGATTCCAGGGAGAATTCCCCTTCTCTGGAGTTACAAAACAACTATTCTTTTATCCTGTTTATTTTTTTCACTTTGAAATTCAGGTACATTTCTCATCAGAATAGAATCTTACACCCAGGGCTATCAGAATATTGAATTTTTTTTTTAACACTGAAAAACATTTGAGCAGGAATAATGATGCAAACTGGCATTTATTAAGCAGCTACTATACGCCTCACAGTGTTGTGGGTGCTTTATATATATTATTGAGTTGGCAAAAAAGTCCGTGTGTCTTTTTCCATAAAATAAAAGACATATTTTTCATTTTGACCAATAACTTTATTGTGGATGTTTTGAGTATGTCGGCTATCTCCTGCATGGTTAGAATGTTGATTCTTCTCAGTTAATGTCATGATTTGATCTCTATCAACTTCAACTGGTCTACTCGACCATGAAGCATTCTCCAGCAAGAAATCTCCAGCACAAAACTTCGTAAAACACTTCTGACCTGTTCAACCAGTCAGAGCACCTTCTCCATACACTGTACAAATCTTTTTTTTTTTTGCATTTCAGTTGTGTTTTTACCTTTCTTGAAATAATAAAGCATCATATGCTGAAAATGTTGCATATTTTCCTCCATCTTCAATATTAAAATGACTACACAAAAATTCACCAATTTTGATGTGTTTTTTTTTTTTTAATACACGCTAATATGACAGCTGTCACAATATAATCTAACTGAATTGTTTTGAATGAAGTTAAAGACTATGGACTTCTGAAATTCAAATAGAGTTCAGAAAAATGACCACACGTTTTCTAAGAGGGAACTAAATTTTATAAAATGCCTTCTTCCACCCTACTTTAAGTGCCTGGGTCATTTGTTTTGTCTGGCAGCCTGACCATTTTTCAGGGGTGACCAATGGCTATTAGTATCATTAGAAGTTCTTAAACCTCTTTAGACATTAATCATGCTTCAAATGTGACAAAAATTTAGTGATTGAAAATGAACATACATTAAAGCCTTCAGCTGCTGCCTGAAGGTCATGGGGATTTCAGCTCCATTCTCTTAACTTGGAGTCTCAGCCAGATTTCATCAGCGGGATTTTACCCTCCTGTAAACCAAGGAGGCTTCATTATTCATATATTTTAGCATTTTATGGTTTCAGTTGGCCACCCCGATAGCGTATATGTTCCCTTTGCTAGATGGCCGTGCATGAGGTCCTTTTGTAGGCCTGAGAGATTATACTCTGTTTTGATCCTATCTTTGCCCCCAGGACTCCAACCAGCAGCATTCTTCCTACTTTGTCTGATCAAATGGAATTATTTTTAGTAGAGGCCTCTTTGCTTGAAAGACAGCTTATAATCTTAAAAAGCCGTTTACACTGTAGCCTCGTTGACTGTGTGCGTCTAGAATTGCGTCGTCTTCTCTGCCCAGAAGATGACCTTCTCATTTATCCTTTCTGCTCACGTATGTCCGAAAAGATAAATGAATTGCGTGGGTGCTGAATATAGAAACCGTGGCATGCGTCATTTTTGTCAGCCCCTTCCTGAACCTCACCCCTGACTGATGTAGAAACCATTTTTGTCAGTTCTCAACAGAGCTCAAGGGTGCTGAGGGTGGCGGGGAGCAGGCAGCCGCAGGGACCAGCGCGCGTGGGCTTCCCGTGGCTCGCATCCTGCCTTCTTTACACAACCCTGTCCAGCATTTTTACACATTCTGTTCACAATGGAATGGGACAGTATAGTTCACAGGAGCCCTATCGGATAAACATGGAAAAAATGTGGGACCGATGTCATGAACCACAATGGTTTTGCATGCTGTGTAACTTGAAGACAAGATTCCTTAGCTGTGTGTCACTTACCTCCGATGTTACCACTGTCGCCCAACATTTCCTAAGCATTGATTCTTTGCCAGTGCCCACAGGCAAAGATGGGTTTGCATGAAAAAATAAAGGAGAACAGCACATTCTGATGCAGTGTAGTACGTGAACGCTTTCCACCCGAAGGCTGGTTCGTTGCCTGCCTTCCCCTTTTAGGAAACAAAGACCACAAGGAATAAGTACTTATCCTGTTAAGGCTCCCGGAGAGAAGGGTGACAGCATGTCAGAAATAAAAGAAAAACACTTTTTCCTTTGAAATTGCTCAGTGCCCAAAGATGGGAACAGCCACAGGGGGGAGGACACTGTGCTAGGCAGTTTGATCTGATTCGGTGGGCCATCCATTTCCAGTTGGAAAGCTCAATTAATTTCAACTGCAAGATTCAGAAAAGGAGACTTTAGAGCGGCTTCAACATACAGAGGTTTACTTTTCCCTCTTAAGGCTGGATGTGCCATTCCAGGCCATGTTGTGAAAGACTCTGATTCTCTTTTCTATTCCATTAACCGAACCATGTTGGACTTCCTCTTTGTGCTTGTTGTCTATGGTGATGAGGTAGCTGCAGCATCACCAGGGCTCATTTTTAGGATAGAAGGAAGGGGACAGGCAGGGCCATGCCAGCCAAACAGTCTCCTTTCATCTGAAAAGCCAAAGGTGTCCCTGAACCCTCAATAGATTTCTGCTGTCTTCTCATTGGCCAGAGCTGTGTTACATGTTCATTCTTAATAGGCTCAAAAAGTGAGTTCTGGCTGGGAGGACAGCTGGCTTGAACAAAAGTGTGGTCCTGCTCTGACTGGGTTGCTCAGTTACGGTACGCCAAAAGGTTGTAGGTTCGATCCCCAGTCAGGGCACATACCTGGGTTGAGGGTTCAATTTGGTCAGGGCATGTAAGGGAGGCAACTGATGGATGATTCTCTGGAGGATTCTCTTTCACCTCTCTCTCTCTCTCTCTCTCTCTCTCTCTTCTCTCTCTGTCTCTCTCTCTCTCTCTCCCTTTCCCTCTCCCTCTCCCTCAAATCAATAAACATATCCTTGGGTGAGGATTTTATTTTTCAAGTGTACTCCTGTTAGCACAGAAGAAGGCATGGATGCAGGTTAGTCCTTAAGATGCTACTCAGAGGATGGGTAGGGCTGAGAGAAAGGCCCAGAAGTAGGGCACATCACAAGAACACACTGATCTCTTTGGCTATATAAGTGACCACCTACCAGATGTGTTCCTACTGGCATGGGCACCACAAATAACGCCTGCTTATGAGAGCAGCCCTAAACTTCTTGTTCATACGTGACCATTTCTGTAATGGACCATTAATTTCCCATTTTGATTATTATGAAAATGTAAATTAACGGAAAAGTAAGAGTGTTGTTTTTAAAAGGGAAATCTGACCATTTCACGGCCCTGTTTAAAACTCTTCAGGAGCTTTCCATGACCATTAGAGACCTGCAGGCCAGGGTTCCTGTTTATTTCAGCAGCTTCCCATCTGTCTCTGCATCAGGGCCCTTGCACATATGCTTCCTTCTGCCCAAAAAATCTCTTTCCCCACTCTGGGTCTATCATCCCCTCCTCATTCCTCAGCTCTAAGATTAAAGATTCCCTAGGGAAGGATCCCCAGATCTGTCAGGCTAGCCTGGGGCACCCTAACACTCTATAGGAACTCCAGATATTTGAATCTTCCTTTTAGCATTTCTCTAAAAACCTAACTAATTCACAGTGAATTGTCTCAAGTCTGCTTCTCCTGCTAGCATGTTAGCTTTGCAAAGGTCCTAATGTTCTTGTTTATTGCACCTGGTTTATTGCCTGGTAATAAGCACTTAACAAATATTTATTGAATGAATAAAATGAAATTTTAAAAGCATGAAACTGATTTTGCTGATAATAGGCATTTGCGCTACTCAAAATAGGCTTCGAACTGGCGCCAGTCTGCCAATCGTCCACTGTTAATCTGCAACAAGCACAGAAATCGAACATCTGCATTTAGAGACTTTTATAGCAATTATAAAAGTGTCCCTCAATGGCTTGGAAATTTTAAAAAGGAAACTAGCCCTTCGATACAGATCAGTTGAGAAGCACTGCTATTGGTTAGATTATTACAAACTGTTATTCCACTAATAAAATGCAAGTCTTTCTGACGCTGCTGGAGTTCTGAAGCTCCTGCCCGCCGTGGTCAGAAGGTGACTGGTGGGCATGAACCTCATGTAAGAGCGGGGTCAGAGAGCTTCACATCACCCTGGAGTGGAACCCCATCTCCCTCACTTCACAGCCAGCTATTTAACTTGGCCACATTACTTAATTTCCTTGTGCCTCAGTGTTCCCATGTGTAAATTGGGGTAATAACAGGACCTCCTTTAGAGTGTCCTTGTGAAAGGTGAAGCTGGGCAATTACATGCAAAGCCCATCATTGGACACTATGAGTATCTGATATTATTATCATTACTTGCAATACCCAAGAGAGCCATTTTGCACAAAAATAAGAGCGGATTTTTGAAAAAACATGGTTTTGATTAAAATAACCCTTGGGATATAAAAGCACACCGAACAGAGATTCATATCAAAGGATCCCGAGAACAAACAGCCGGCAGGGAAGACGTGAGCTTGCCTGCGCCTGGGGCGCTGGAGGCCCGCTCTGACCTCAGATCAAGGGAAATGTTTGCACAGCAGAGCGGGCATATTATACCTGCCTGGCTCCTGTGTCTGAAAAGCTGCAAATCCAACAGTTGGGGGGCAGAGGGGGAGCAGCAATAAATATATATATATATATATATATATATATATATATATATTTTTTTTTTTTTTTAAGTCTAATATTCTTCCCCTATTAAGAGTAGATGCCTGAAATTCTCTCTCATTAGGGCTGCATTTTTTAGTTGAAGGCTTTAATGTAAAATGCAAGCACCCGTACAGGTCACAATTTAAGCTCTGGTCAGTCATTTACACTCTAGTGGAAATTTAAAAACCTGAAGGGACCTTGTGCGGGGGCCCTTTGCTTATGTCTTACTCTGACGGGCGCTTGCTGCCCAACCCCACTCCTACCCCTGCAAATCCTGCACGTTGCATGGTCCACACTGTTTTATGCGTGTTATCTTAAGTGCATCTCTGAGTTTAGGGACCACATCTTACACTTTTTAGTCACCCCCTCCTCCCCCGGCACAGGGCTGCACACCACATAGACCTTCAAGGAACTCTTGTTGGATGCTGGGGAAGGCGAGGAAGAAAATTCCGGGCCGCTGTATTCAGTCGAGTACAGGGGCAAGCCATGGCTCTGGGGCTGGAGAGGACCGCTTGTGACATTAAAGAGAGCTTTTTCCATGGGGAACTGAAGCGGGGGCAGGGAGGAAGGAGAAAGAGGGGGTGAAACATCGGGGGCAGAAAGTGCAACAGAAAGTCCTTTTCCCCGCGTTTTGGTTTCTTCCTTATTTTTTCTTTCTGTTTTATTGAGATATAATTAACATACAGCACTGTGTAACTAAGGTGTACAGTATAATGACTTCACTTACATATATATTGTGAAATGGTCACCACAGTAAGTTTAGTTAACATTCATCCCCACATATCAAGAACAAAAAATGTTCTTTCCTTTGTCATGAGAACTTTGATAAGATCTAGTCTCTTAATAACTTTCTTTCTTCTTCTTTTCCTTTTAATTCTCACCTAATGATATACTTATTGATTTTAGAGAGAGAAGGAAGAGGAGGAGGAGGAGAAAAGAGAGAAATATTGATGTGAAAGAGGAACATCCATAGGTTGCCTCCCACATGAACCCCAACAGGGGATCAAACCCGCAACCTAGGTATGTGCCCTGATGGGGATCGAACCCTCAACCTTTTGGTGTACGGGATGATGCTCCAACCCACTGAGCCACCCGGCCAGGACAGGGCCACAGCCCACACAACTGCCTTAGCTGCTCACAAAGCCAGTATATGGTACAGCTGGAATTTTTCTATTTTTACAGGAATGGTAGCGTGGAAGATGGACTCAGATTCAGGGAGTTTTGCAGTGTGGGGACAGGAAAGTGTGGACATTGCCGTCTGATGTCCTCTACCTCTCTGTGAAGTAGGAGGTCGGGTGGGAGTGGTAGGGAGGGCCAGAGGGAAAGAAGAGGTTCCCCGTGGGGTACACAGTATGACAGATGAGCACCTAACAGGGTCACATCTCCCTTCTGGCAGCCAGGGAACAGAGAAGAGGTGGGACATAGGACTGGGAACCAGTTCTCACTTGTCTCTCCCTGTTTTCACCTTTCAGACCTGAGGGATGTGTACAGACCTTGGAAGGGTACTAGCTGGAGTGCCAATGTAGTACCAGAAAGGAGGAGGAATCTCTGGTCACCAGCCAAGGCTAACACATGTCAGGACAATAGTCCTGCTGGGCCTTGGGAAACTGTGGTGCGACACCCATGTGTCATTATGATTCTTACCATTTTTCCCTGGCTTTTGAATTCACTTTGCAATTTGTATTGACTTTTATATTCTACGTACCAAATCTCAGTAGCATAACAGGGTTTGGTTCCAAAATATTTCATTAATTTCATCATCCATTTATTTACTCCACAAATGTTTATTGAGAGTCAGGCCGTGACGGCCGAAACACCCGCTGTCCCGACCCTCCAAAGCCAGGAGAACATATCTATTTTACTAGACCAGAATGTAAGTCCCAGAAAGTCAGAGACTGATTATTTTGGTCACTGTTGTATTCCCAGTGCCTGAAACAGTGCCTGGCAGGTAGTAGGTGCTCAATGAACAGTGGTTAGATATAGAACTACATTTACTATGAAGCTAAAGGAGTTTAAGCTGAGCCCCTCACTTTTAAGTATAAGCCCCTCATTTGCACTGGCTCCTTCCAAGGCTCTGGAGCGGTCCTACTATGTGCTCTCATGGTTATATGTTTATAAAAATTTCAAACGTAAGACATTTTAACTAGTTAAGGCCTCTGTCTCTTCTTCAGCGTCCCCTCCGGTCCATCACCTTCTCCTCATGTGACACTGAAGTAGCCAGGGGCAGCTGTAGATCCCGCGAAGAGGAGATTACACAGGGAATACATTTACTATGGGACGTGGGGACATATTTACTGCTGTGTAGTTATCACTAGCTGTCCCACTACAGGAATGACTTCCAGGAATACTCCCTGTGCAGACTCACCTGGCATGTCACAAAGGAGCAGAGTGAAATGTACAGGGTGAAATGTAGTGTCACAAGTACGAGTATATCCCGGACACCTGGCACTGGAAGTTCATGGACGTTAGAAAAACAAGATCTTTCTTAAAGAGGCCCTCCAAAACTGTCCACTTCAGACCCCTCAAAATGTGAATCTGCCCTTGGCCAGGTGAATGGATGAATCTAAGCCCTCTCAGGGTCAAGAAATAATCAGCTCCTACTTCACTTTCCTCTATAGCAAAGTCTAGTTCAAAGCTTGTTCTTGGTCCTAGGAAATGCACCAACCCCTTCTAGTAAATGGTCCACCTTCCTAAATGATGCTCTTAGGGGAACAGCTGGACCAGCTTCTCCAAAGGGCAGCTACAGCCCAGTCAGATCTCCAGACCTGATCTATCCACCAAATTCTAATTCCCTTTAGGTAATATCCAAATAAATATTGTCACTGCCAAATTCTTTGCACCAAATGCTTTACAAGCACACCCATTACACTTTAGATAATGACTATATGAGTAGAATTCTGCTGACATTCATTCATTCATTCATTCACTTGTTCATTCATTCATCACATGTATCGAGCCCTTACTATAAGTCAGACATTGGGAGTAAAACATTAAACAAGACACAGTCCCCTTCTTCCAACAGCTTTTTAGTCTAGCGGGGGAGTGAGACATTTAAATAATGACAATCCACGATTCGTACTAAGTCGGGGGTGGTGATGAGCACAGCGCTTTGGAGGCGCTTGGGTGGAGCACCAATCTTGAGCTAGGCAAGTCAGGGACTGCTCCTTGGAAAAGCTGAGTCAACCACTCGGCAGGAATGCGAGAGTACTGGGTGGGAGCTGCCCTGGAGCAAAGGTTCCCAAATCTGGCTGGTCATCGGGATCACCTCGGGGAGCTTTGAGATTCCCAGCTTCTCTCAGCCTCCTGACCTGTTGACTCAGAATTTCAGGGAAAAACCACCCCTGGTGGTGTTTCTGTTCAAGTGGATGATCTTTGTGATTCTTCGAAAGATAAAGAAGCCTGCAGAACCTGGGAAGGTCCTAAGGTGGGGCCAACAGGAGTGGGGGTTGGGGGGCGGCTGGAGCAGAGGTAGGAAAAAGGAGACTGTCCAGGGAAGGGAACGGAAGCCTTCTCAATAGGCTGTTTGAATGGAGCTCAGGCCCTTTCCAGAAAAGTCACTCAGTGTGGCTCACTGCTCACATATCTGCTGACTAACTCAGGCTGTGAAAGCCATTTAGCTAGTGACAGATAGCACAGAGCCAGGCATGTCTGTCACGCGGGCACAGGGGTGTGAGTACTTGCGTTGTGAGCAGAAAGAAGGCTCAGGCTGCCCCGTGACTCCGGGAGGATTTCTCATCCCCCTGAAGGTTTGAGTTAGTCCAGCCTCCAGTTCAAGATCAAGAGACAGCTCTTTGTATCATTTACCTTAGAAAAAAAAAAGCTTTATTTAGACGTAATCATATACCATAAAACTCATCCTTGTAAAGTATACAATTCAGTGGTTTTTAGTATATTCACAGAGTTCTGCAACCATCACTTCTGTCTAGTTTTAGAACATTTTTATCACCTCCAAAAGCAACTTGAACCCATTAGGGGTCATTCCCATTCTCCCCACCCCCATCCTCACCCCTCTCCCCAATCCCTTAACAAAATGGCCAATCTTCTTTCTATCTCTATGAGTTTATCTCCTCTGCAAATTTCTTATCAGTGGAGTCATACCACATGTGGTACATGTCTGGTTTCTTTCACTTAGCATGATTTCAAGGTTCATCCATGTTGTAGTATGTATCAGCACTTCATTCCTTTGGATGACAATAATATCCCACTGTACGAATTCTCTTTATCCATTTTGTTTATCCATTTGTTAGCTGATGGACATTTGGGTTGTTTCCACCTTAGGACTATTAGGAATAATGCTGCTCTGAACATTTGTGTCTAAGTTTTTGCAAAAACATGGGTTTTCAGTTCTCTTGGGTGTATACATAGGAGTAGAATTTCTGAGCCACATGATAACTCTGTAATTAACTTTTTGAGGCCCTTCCGCCATGTTGTTTTCCAAAGAGTGGTCCGATGTTATAGCCCCCCCAGCAGGATGTGAGGGTTCTGATTTCTCCCCATCCTCCCCAACACTTGTTTCTGTTCCCTGTTTGCTTTGTAGCCATCCTGACGGGTGAAGTCATACTTCATGTGGTTTGATTTGCATCTTCCTTGTGACTAATGACATTGAACAACTTTTTATGTGCGTATCTGTCATTTGTGTCTCTTCTTCGGAGAAATATCTATTCAAATTTTATATCCATTTTTAAACTGAGTTTCCTTTTTATTGTCAAACTGTAAGAGGTCTTTATATTTTCTAGATATAAGTCCCTTATCAGATAGATGATTTGTAAATATTGTCTCCTGTTCTGGGGTTCTCTTTATTTGCTTGATGGCATCTTCTGAAGCACAAAAGTTTTAAATGTAAACGAAGTCCAATTTACCTATTTTTTCCTTTGTCATTTGTGCTTGTGGTGTCATGAATATTTGTGTTTTCTTCTGGGAGTTTTACAGTTTAGCTCTTACATTTAGATCTGTGGTTCACTAGAATATACAGAATATGAGGTGGGACCCAAAAAAACAGAATTATCATCTTCTGGAGAGTGGTCCCCTTCTGGTACTGGCTTCTCCCGCTCGGTGAGTGAGTGTTCTAGGAACCCATCTGCATCAGTGTGCCAGCTGGAGTTGTTGTGAGAGGCTGTGAGAGGCTTCAGTGAATTTATTTTAAGACTCAACGCATTTGCCCATTTCATGATGGGCGATTTACGAGCACACCTGCCCACTCCGCGCTGAGTGTTCAGCAGTTTTTGACCAAACACAGCATGACCCCCATGCTCCACCCTCCCTATTCACCTGATCTCACCCTAAGCGACTTTTCTTTTTTATCCCCAGATGAAAAAAGTCCCCAAAGAGAAACATTTTGCCAATATGGAAGAAGTGAAACATTAAAGGCACCAAAATCAACAAGTTCACTTTTAAGCAGCTGAAGTTTCAGTAGGTGTATTGCATCAAACGGAGAGGACTCTGAAGGTGACTGAAGTTTAAATATGTAAGAATCAATATATAATGTTTTATAAATAAATTCTGGGGTTTGGGGCTATTCATATATATATATATATCAGAGAAGGAAAACTCTGATTCCAAAAAACCTCCGCTGCCTTGCGGCATACCTCTTCAGGAGAAAGGCTAAGGGAGTAAACCCCGACAGAAAATCCGGAGCCGGAGTCCCTAAGGCGGTTTGACGTTGGAGTCAACACCGGCAACTCCTGCGGCGCACCTGAAGCCAAGCTGTATTGACTCCGTCTTTCCCTTGGATCCTTCAGCTGCGAAGAGAGGGGGGGTCTGCTGCATGGGCAACAGCAGACCCTCCATATCACCCTGCCCAGGCTCTGTAGCTTCAGCTTCACTGGAGAGGACACTCCAGCGACATCGCAAGATGTCGATTCAACACGGGAGGAGACAGATACCGTGTCACTCCCGAGTCGGACTGCACAGCCATTCTCGGCGGCGCAGATGGACTCTTAAGAAGCTACACCATCGTCTCTCGAGACGGACGGCTGCCGCCGCCGCCGACAATATATATATATATATAGTCACGTCTATTTATCTGTTTATCGTGACTAAAGTAGATGCTCTGACACTGGCCAGGTACCTCTTCGGGGCTAAATACTAGTCCCCCAGCTGCCAGGAGTGTTGATAGCCCTCAACCATCAGTCCTCTTTGGGAATTGCCTTGGATGAAATAAGTCACCTTACCCAAGATCACTCTGTCTTCTTGGTCAGTCCACACCATGCAACAGGTTAATTCAAAGGCCTACCCGTTGCCCCAACTTGACACTCCTCCAAAGGGTCACCCCAGCTTTGATATCCCCATCGGCATGGCTGAGACCTCAATGAGACTGGACTGTGGTCCAACCAACCTCTCCCTGGACACAATCCTGCCCCCTCCGCTCCCCCTCCACAGGTGTTGATATCAGAGCACTTTCTAACAGACTTCTGTGCTAATATGTGCCTCAGTGTCTGCTTCCCTGGGAACTCCACCTATGACTGTTGCTACCAGCAGTGGTCCAAGAAAGAAGAGGCTAAGATGGGATTTTTTAATTAGATTACCCACCATCCAGCTAGCGATGAAGACGCCATGGATGGCAGTGGGGAGAGTACAGATAGGGCCTAGCACAAGGTGGCAATGAACTTGTTAAAACTCTCACTGGTGGTGAACTGGGAGACCGTTCTGGTGGAGGAGAACGCAGGAGGGGGCGTGGTACACGAGCATCAGGCTGGAGTGGCAGCCAGAAGACCTGACTGGCAGAGAACCGTGGAGACTCTTAATAGAACGAAGCAAAAGTTCTGGGGCAGAAGCGTTCTGCTCAGTCTGGATAACAACAATTTTTAAAAAAATCAGGAATGGATGATCAGTAAGCCAAGAACAGCCACTCTCCCCCCAAAAAAGTTATGATTCCTTGTTCAGTTTCCAGAAAGAAACTAGTTTTCAGACCCAGAATCCAGGGATTGAAAGACAGGCCCGGCCCCCGGTAGAAAGTACCCTGTAACAGCATCATGATATACAGGATGGGCATTTCCACAGGTCTTTCCCTAAAGGGAACCGTGGCCATTTATTTGGGGAGCCATATACTGAGAAAAGGGAATTCCCTTTTAAAGATGACTGGGCATCACGAGACCCCTGTAGAGTGAGTGCACGTGGGGACCAGTTAGCAAATGGAGGCTAACTGGGTCCATGGCCCACCGGGTGGTCACTTCCCCAGCCCCTGACTGTATAATTAGAATGGACGGATCTTGGTTTCTAGGTCCCTGGAATAAAAGCTATTTAGAGGAAAGGCCTTTGAAACTCCTTTTTCTTGCACCACTGATGCCCTTAGGAGCCAAGATAGTAAATAAAAAACAATAGCACATCCCAGGGGGGGAATGACAGCAATTTATACAAAGTAATTATAAATGTAATTCAGGACCCAAAAGGGTATAGGGCTGGTGGTGCGTGTTATGTCTCCACTTAATCACCAGTCTGCACCCTGCAAAAGTCAGATCCAGGTACGTTTCAAAAGTCTACCAATCAGGGTCCCCCTCTGCAGCTGCTGGGCCAGATGCACCATCTTCGCTAGAGCAAATTAACATAACCTCAGGTATATGTGGCCACTGAGCCAGTAAGTGCATTGACCCCATCCCTACCAAAAAGAAAATAAGAACAGTTGATTCGCTTGGAACAGACAACACACCCATTTGCAGTCTTCCCCCCTGGGGCTATGGCAATGCTCCTACTATTGCATAATATAGTCCCAAGAGACCTGGTCTGGCTGGATATTGATGACATCATGCTAACTGAACCGGCTCAGCAAGAAGTGACTAGCGCATTGGAGGCCCCCTTAACACACGCATTCCAGAGAACAGGAGAAAAACCCTATGATGACTCAGAGGTCTGCCATGTCAGTAACACGTTTAGGGGTCCAGCGGTCTGGGGCATGTTGAGACATCCGCCAAAGTAAAAGACACATCATTGACTCTTGCACGTTCCACCACAAAGAAGCAAGCTTAGCGCCTGGTAGGCCTCTTTGAGTTCTGGAGGGAGCATAGTCCAGATTTGGGGATATCACTTCAACCCACATACCCGGTGTATTAAACCCTGTCAACTTGAAGCAGGGCCAAGAGCAGGAGAGGGCTCTGCAGAGAATGTCCAGGCCCAAGTGCAAGCAGTCCTGCTGCTTGGGCCATATGATCCGGCAGACCCTTTGTTACTAGAAGTTTCAGTGACAGGAGAGGACATCATGTAGAATTTATGACAAGTCCCAGTGGGAGACGCACAATGCAGATCCCCAGGGCTCTGGAGCAAGGCCATGCCATCTGTAGCAGAGAATTAAATAACCTTCGAGGAACCTCCTGGCAGGCTCTTTAGCCCTCATAGCGGCAGAACACCTGACCGTGGGACACCAAGGGCCCAGGCAGCCAGAACTGTCTGTCATGAGCTGGGCTCTGTAAGAGCCATGGAGACGGTCCCACCAGCAGTTGGAAATGGTTCATCAGGACTGAATGTCCAGTGATCTGGACGACCTGGTAACCCAGGCGCACCGGCCACTGTCACTGCTTCACCAGCTCCTGTCCCTCAACTCAGTCCTATGGCTCCATGCGGATCTCTGGGTGACCGGTGACAACTGGGTAACAGAAGAAGCAAATGTTAAGTGTGGTTACTGGTGGGTAGGCTTGATATGTGGGTGCATGCTACAAATGGATGGGGGGCACTCCAGTGTCCTTGGGGGGGACCTCAAAGGATAGTGGTAAGCAGAGACCCTCTCCACAGCCAGACCTCCAGGCAGTGACTCTGTCATTTGGTTTGTGTGAAAAAGATGTGGCTTGGGTTTAGACGAACAGGACTCTGGTCGTGGTGAACGGCTTGGTCAGCAGCCTTGAAAGAGACCAATTTGAACACTGGGGCACAGAAGTCTTGGGAGCAGCCCTTGGACATACATGTGGGAGTGGGCATGGAGACTAACGATCACTGGTTACCATGGTAATTCCCATGAGACAGCACCCACCAAAGAAGATGTACTAGCCAACCAGGTAGGCAAAAGTGACCCAGCCAGCTGAAGTCAAGCTGCCTGCGTCACTGGCCACCCCGGTGCTGGCACAATGAATACGTGATCAAAATAGCCATGGTGGCAGGGACAGAGGCTACACAGGGGCCCAACAGTGTGGGTGCCCACTCACCACAGCCCATCTAGCTCCCGCGGCTCACGTCAGCCCCCCAGCAACAGAGGCCAACTCAGAGTCCTTTCTTTGCCATCATCCCTTGAGAAGACCGACCAGCCACCTTGCAAGAAGCAGCAAGAAGCTTTTTTTTTAATAGAAAAACTAGAGAAAATGGAATAATTATTAGATTTGTTCAGGAATGACAATTTTCATGGCTTTAAAGCAAGAGAAGCAACCGCGGAGGAAAAGAGAAACAGGTTTGAATATTTTAACATATAAACCTTCTATGCAAATGAAGAGACGGCAGACTGGGAAAGTCTGCTTTAAATCTGTGATGCATAAATGATCAGTATTTGTTATGACGTTAATCTATAGCTTACTTAATGTATAAGAAAAGGGCCGTGACACTAATAAGTAAATACGTACAGAACAGAGCAATTACCGTTATTAACTATCTTTCTACGGCTGCGTAGATTTACAAAATCGCGTTGTACTCATTGTTTTGTGCAGGGAATGTTTTAGAACCAGCTTTTCTCACACAACAGCACAGCTGTTATTATCAGAGCTCCTCTTGCGGCTGGCGGACAACTTGGTTGAGCGGCTTCACAGCTCCATCCCGCTTCCTCCGCTTCCCCCGCTTCCTCCCGTCCCTGCTGTGGAGATGACCCCAGAGCATCCCTTCCTAAAGTTCCTACCTGCCCGACTCCAGCCCCCAGGAGAATGAGCCTGCAGCAGCGGTGTGTGACTGACTTGAAGGGAGCGAAAAGGAAGACCATTCCAGGCAAAAGGACCCCGAGGCCAAAACCCCTAAGGCAAGAATATCTGCATGGTCAAGAAACAGCAGAATAAAACCAGAGTGTCTGCTTCGGAGGGTGTGCATGGGGACAGTGGCTGAGGGTGAGCTCAGAGCAGTAACAGGAAGCCAGATCATGTAGGGCCTGGCAAGTCATCACTGGGTTTGGCTTTTCCCTCTGAGTGGGCACCATGCCAGGGTTTTATAAGAAAAGTGACATAATCTAACTTAAAATGTAAAGGAATCATTCAGGCTACCGGCTTGAGAAAAAAAGTGGCAAGGGCTGAGGGTGGTCACAGGGAGACTAAGCAGGAGTCTATTTCAGAAATCCCGGTGAGGTAGGACGGTGGCTCGGACCAGGATGGCAGCGGTGAAGGTGGTAAAAACTGACCCAATTCCAGATACGATCTGCACGTAGAGTTAACAGATCTTTCTGGAAGCTAGGGTAGAGAGTATGACAGACAGAAAGGAGTCAGGATCACGCAAAGATGTTTGTTTTGAACAAGCTGAAGATGGAACGGAGATGGGAATGCTGTGGATAAAGTCAATGGGGGTTGAAAATAAGGATGTTAATTTCACTTGGAATGTTCATTCTGAGATGCCAATTAGACACTCAAATAAAGATGTTGAGTCATCAGTCTGGACTTCAGGGGAGAGGTCCGAAATGGAGACATACATTAGAATAATCTGCATATGGACATTACTGGAAGTCTTGAAACTGGATGAGACCTTGAAGGGTGAAGGGAGTGTGGATGGAGAAGAGAAGACCAAGGACTGAGCCCCGTGTGCTTTATACTTAAGAGGACAGGGAGAAGGGAAGATCCAGCCAAAGAGATGGAGGAGCGAGCAGTATGAAGTAGGAGGAAAATCAAGTGTCCTGGAAGCCGGAGAAAAAGCGTGCCAAAGAGGAAGGATGTCCAAGTGTTTGAAATAGGCCCAAAGGGCAAGAAGTACGATGAGAGCTAAGGTTGTTCACTGAATTTAGTCCACGTTAACTTTGACAACATCAAGTTTCACTGGTGTGGTGAGAACAAGAACCTGGTGGGAGCGGAATTCAAAGAGAGCGCAAATACACTACTCTTCTAGGGAGTTATGTTGCCAAGAGAAGCAGAGAAATAGTGAGCAGTGGAAGGGGAAATAGTTAGGAGAAAGGACAATTATTGTGCCCATTTTGCAGATGAGAAAATAGAGGCTTAAAGATGTTGATGGATAGGCCCAGGTAAATTATTTGAGCACAGATCTCACTGAGTCTAAAAGCTGAGTTCTATACTTAAAAAAAAAAATCTCTATTGATAGAAACTTATGACTATTCCTGTAGGTAAGCGTATGATCACATCTCTGAAGTGGGTATGATGCTTCTCCCCTTTTATAGAGGCTGGGACTTGAGCTCAGACCATCGGCTCCCGATTCCAGAATCTCCACTGTTCTCTCCTGAGTGCCTGTCAGGACGGCATCAAGCTGAGATCTGGCCCAAGCTCTGGCAACCAGGATCCCTGACAGAGGAGGCCTGGCCCATTCCCAGCTGAAGTCCTTCTCATCCTTAAAGGCCCAATGCAAACATTAATTCTCCGTAGCTTTCTCCAGGCAGAATTAATCACCCTCTCTTCTGTGTTCCCACAGCACTTTGTGTGCACTTCTGGGAAAGCATCCATCATGGTAGCAGTGGCCCCTAATAGACTAAGAGTTCACCGAGGACACAGAATTTGTCTCATTCATCTTTGCCTTCCTAGGGCCTAGCCCAATGCTGGGTGCTTAGGAACTACTGGTTGAATCGGATTGAGTCAGAAAGAGAGTCAGGTTGCCTGACTCTTAGCCAGTGCCTTTCATACCACCCCAAAGCAAAGGCTCGCATAGCTACATGGACGTGACCATGAGAGAGAACAGGCCAGTCTCCCAACTCTCCACCAGCCATTTCTCCTACCTGTTGAAATTTCTGTGGAAATTAAGTCTTTGGGGTATTAAACTACTTAACTTACAAATTATTTAAATCCCGTATTTATTTAATGTATTTAAACTTCATTTAAATTACATAGAATTTAAACCTATTTAAGTTACAAATATCCCTGGGAGGGCTTAATTTTCAGCACAATTAACCCTACCAAAATTTCTGTGCTCAGAAGGAACTCAGAAGGTATTAGCTCCTTTCCAAAGCAACAGCTAGCCTACAGGAGCCATCTGCAGAGGAGTTGGTACTGGTTAACAGGAGCACTGGAAGGGACGGGACCAGAGCAGGGGGTGAGGTACCCTGAAGAGAGGCGCAGGCCAAGGACCGCCCAAGGGCACTGACGCCAGGGGAGGGAATGTCCACAGGGGACAGGAGTTGAGTGGTTGGAGGAGGATGGGTGACAAAGAAAAATATCTCCCACTTCTCAATTTGTTTAAATGTCCTCCCTGTGCCGAGTACTGATCCCTAGTTCTGATTTCCAAACACCTCTGGTGAATCTTTTTGCTGGAGTGCCAGGAAATGCTCAAGTAATTTTCCAATTTTAATTCCCCTTAATCTTAAAAGTAAATACATGCCTCGTGGCATTTTTAAGAGGGGTGGGTGTTTGATGAAATAACATGAGTGACAATAGGGTGTCACAACTCCAGCAAGGTTTCATATCGCTTGGTTCAGAGTTTTTCAGTGAGTGGGAGTGTGAAGAACTGAAAAATGAAATGCCTTCCAGATCCCTCTGCCCCGCTCTGCTGATCTGCAAACACATAACCTTCCCACGTGGCTGGAAAGGTCTCAGGCCTGGGGTGGATGAACCCTGGGAAGCTGGCTCTTAGTCCTCACCCAGCAGTTTGCAAAAGGCAGAGAAAGGAAATGTTAGCAGTCAATTGATAGCAGCGGGACCCTTAGGGAGGCGAAGCCAGGGACGCGACCAGCCGAGGCAGTTTGGACAGGCATCCAGGTTACGGCACAAAAGCTTTCCTGGGAACTCCAGAGACAGCGGCAGGTTGGAGCCCCGGCCTCACATTTCACTCTGAAAGAGGCCACCACCACAGTGGATTGAGATGCTCTCTTCTGTCTCTCTGTAGATGCCCAGGAAAAGAGAGCAAAGGGAAATCAGTCTTCTTAGCTCCTTTTTATTCTTGGGTTTGACTCTGAAGCAGCATCTGGTGGTGTCTTTCCGCCCTCGAAAAGGCTGGAAGCTCTTCCTGTTTGAAGGCAATTCATGACTTAACCTCACGTTTTTTTTTGTTTTGTTTTGTTTTTTGCTCCGGATCACATAGGAACCTTTTATATGTGATTATGACCTAGGATTAATATTTCAAATTGTGATCTTATTTCCCAAAGAAGAGAGCTTGAGGGGTCCATTCGGCCAGATTCATCTCTTCCAAAACCCAGCACATGGTGCTGCTGATGTGGAGACACCTTTACAAATGCCCCACTGGGGCCCAGATGATTTTTGTATGCTTTTCTCTCTTTTTTTTTTTTCCACTTTTTAAAAATTTATTAATTTTAGAGAGGGAGTAGTGAGAGAGAAGGGGGAGAGAGGCGGAGAGAGGGGGGGGGAGAGAGAGAGAGCGAAACATTGATTTGCTGTTCTACTTATTTATGCATCATTGGTTGATTCTTGTATGTGCCCTGACCGGGGATTGAACCCACAATCTTGGTGTATCAGGACAATGCTCCAACGAGCTGAGCTACCTGGCCAGGGCTGCACCCTTTTCTTATACCCATCATATATCCAAGGAATCAATCTCAATCTCTCTCTCTTGCTCTCTCTCTCTCTCTCTTTATCCTTTTCCAAACGTCCTTACAGTTACTAATGGACAGGATAAGAAAAATGCAGGTCAGGATTTTATAAACATTTTAAAAGAAACAGAACTCTCTTTCATATGAAATCTGTGCCCAACCTCAGCATATAAAACAAAAACAAGTGCGGTCCTTTGGTTGACCTGGGATGGAGGCTTAGAGCCTTGACCGCCCCCTCTCTCCCTCTGGGAAGAAAACCTGTCACAGGTTCCAGAATCCTGCCATCATCCAAATCGTCATTCTCAATCTCCAAGGGAGGCGTTGTCATCTGGCATTTCAATGGCTGCTTTAAATGGTCGCACAAGATTGAGCCGAGTCCCAGTAGGAGGGGAAGGCACCTGTATGTGGACTTGGAAGGCAGCCGGAGTGACACCAGGGAGGCTAAGTGGCCACTGCCAGCTCTGCTCAGTTTGCTGTCTACACCCCCTAAGGCACCGGGTTGAGGAGAGGCCTCAGGGAGACCCAGAGAATGCCAGAGGACAGAAAGAGTATGACACACGCCTTCCTTAGGTCAGATGGCACGTCAGCTCTACCTCCCTCGCGGGCCGAGGGCGTCTCCCGCAGCTGCCTGCTTGCTGAGGTCTGTCTTGAAAACTGACAGGAGATGGTGGGGAATAGCTGGGTTTGGCCCCAGCAGTGAATGAAATGCGCGCCACGGCAGACATGCAGTCCCTCGCTGTCCTCCCCAAGGGCCCAGGTCACGTGGTCTCCTTGTCTGAACTCAAGCAGGGCCACACAAGCAGCTCTGGGTTGGCTAAATTACCCGAAGCAGTTGTTACTCAGGCTGCTTCTGAGAGAGCGGAAGGGGCTCTGCCTCCAAGAGCGGAGGGAGCTGCTTTGGTATTGGAATCGAAATGAAATGAAACGCACCTTCGGAATCTACTGAGCCCAACCCAGCACAAGGAAGGTACGAAGTCAGGCCTGAGCTGTGGGGCTGACGTCAGGTCCCTGTGGCTTAGCAAAGGCAGAGAAGCAATCAGCCTGTCCCCCCTCGCTCCCCTCACCAGTGGGGCCTAAGAGGGTCATCATGTTCTCAGCCCCATTTGAGATGAGCTCACTGAACGTTCCGCCCTGTGAAAACCGACCTGTCCACGAGGGCGTGTATCAAGAGTCTTTTTCCCCTTGGCAGCTGGGACAGATTGCAATGCTGCTGTGACCGAAGGCGTGAGTTCCCCGGGTGAGGGGGCAGCCTGGCCACAGCTGGGAGCGGGCCGGGCCTCCTCCATCAGGGGCCCTGTATACAGAGCCTGGGTCCAAATCTCAGCTCGATGCCGTCCTGGCAGGCCGCTCAGGGGAGAACAGTGGGGATTCTGGAATCAGGAGCTGATGGTCTGAGCTCAAGTCCCAGCCTCTGTAAAAGGGGACAAGCATCATACCCACTTCACGGTAAAGAAGAAATGAACTAATATACATGAAGTCTTAGAATAGGATCTGGCACACTGTAGGTACAACGCAAGCGTGTGCTGACTTTATCTTAACCCCTGCATTTGCCTCAGTTCTGAGCTTTAGCCTCACTGGGGCCACAGCCCAGTGACAATTTTTTTTCAGGTGCTGAAACATGGGGTGCCTATTTTACTGAGCCTGCAACCCCTCCCCCCACGTCTAGGCTCTACAGTGTGACGTTTGTCCTGGAAGAGTTCCAACAGCCCTGCTCCTAGGCTTGCTGGCCCTCAGACCCACTTGTGATTTCATTGGAAAAGTCACTTTTCACCTCTTGTCTTCAGCTGTGAGGGACAGCAGTCATGTACTCTAGATTTAAGCGTCCGCATTTCTCTGGTGATTAAGAGCAACTGATCTGAGCAGGAAGTAAGAAGTGGCCCCCGCCAGACATCTATGGAGCCCATGCCTGCGCTCACTGAGTTAAGCAACGTGCTGACAATCTGGGAGTCATGAGCTCAAACTTTGCTGCTTGGCCACATGCTCTCCAGTCAGTTGCTCCTGCCTTAATAAAATGGGGATGAGCTATCTCTGAGATTGTTTAAAGAAGAGACAACAATGAAAAGGATTGCCAAGTGCTTCTCTAGATAAAAAGTACAGCAGGCATAATGCTTTGTGTAATGAAATTCAGTCTTCCTCCCTTTGCAAGTGAAACCACAGAATCGATATTGTTTTTCCAAGCACCGTGTTCCTGAGACAAGATGGAAATCCGTTCCCTGAGTCAGTCCTGCCCTTGGATGGGGAGTGGCCCTGCCCTCTGGGGCCTGGTGTCTCAGGCTGGGGCTGGCTTTGCCTGGATGTGCCCATCCCTTCCTGGAATTCCAGCCAAGATGCCAGGGTTGCAAATTTCTCGAATTTCAGAGGAAGCTTTGTGTAGGGGTTGAGTCCTCACAATGGCTCTGGCCACCTATCTCCATTCTGTTTTCTCAGATGCAAACTGAGTGCCTATTGTACTCCAGGCACTATGCTAAACGCAGTCACCAGCATTATCGTGTTCGATCCTCTGAGCAGCTCTGTGAGGCAGGTGTCATTACCAGTCCTACTTTACCTGAGCAAATGGACACTTGGGGGAAATTAAACAGGTTAGCCACGCAACACGGACAACCCAGGGCAGGGCCAGGATTCCACCCCAGAGCTCGTTATTACCCCACCACCACCACCACGTTTCCTTTGTCATAGTTGTCCTACATTGAGACATTTCCATTTTAAGAGGAAATCAAGCTTCAGTTTGAACAAGGACTAAGTAGAAAGCCCACGGAAATGGCGGCCTCTGCACGGGAAGGTGCTGTAAGTGTGGCTCCTGGAGACCATCTGCCTTGGGGAGTGAGGGCGATGGAAAAGGGGTCGTTCCTTCTAGTCGTGCACAGGTCTGGGTGCTGTCAGAGCACTTCCTGCGGGCTGCGGCTCGGACGCATGTCCTACGGCGGGGCCCCTCACAGACCGTGTTCCAACCCTATTATCCACACCCATCTTGGTGACACCGCCCCAACCTGTGAGAGATGCAGCTTGTTTACTGTGAACTCTTCACAGGGTCCCATCTTGTAGAAAGTGCAAGTGACCAGTGCAAACCGGAAACAGAGCACGGGAAGTGACCCTTTGCATGTCCCTTCGTTTTTCGAGGTAGAGACCAAAGTATTGATTGCTAGCCCCTCTATCAAAGGGAACTGACATGTAGAGCCAAATGGAGCTGCCTGGAGATCTATCGCATTTTATCTGTTCTCCTCCCCCTTAATTATAAAACTCCAAGTTTATTTGGGGCAGCAGTGTAGCAAAAGCCTACACTCCCAATCTTTCCTGGCCAATAAGCCTTAAGAGGATATTTATGTGCGATGTTCAAGAAGTCTGCTTTGGTTCCCTACTTGCCTTTCCCCCTCTGTCCTGCTGTCTGGAACATAGGTGTGATGGCTGACATGCCACAGCCCTTTTGGACCACGAGGTGACCTTGGGATGAAAGCCAGTGCTAAGGAGAAAGCCAGAGAAGCTTGGGGAATCCTAATAACTGCATGAAGCTACCATTCCTGCCCCAGACTGAATTCCTCTGGGAAAATAAACTCTTGCTTTCTGTTGTATAAAGTCTAACTTAATCCTATTTGATAAAAAAGTCCTAGAACTTCTAGCTACTTGAGGGCACCTGAACCCTATCTGTTCTTTCTGCCCCCTAAACACACATACCTAAGACCACCTGATAGTGTGACGCAGCACAAGGCATATGAACATCTGTCGTGGTTTAGCTATGGAGATTTTTTAGGTACAATTAATTAACTAAATTAATGCCTGAATTAAGTCCTTCGCTGAATAAATAGATATTAAAAATCTACCATGTGCCAGGTGCTAAGCTAGACGCATGGACTCCTAGGAAGTTTATAGGCAATTTAAATAGAGACAGATGTGCATTGTAAGGAGGCGCTGTAACAGAGAAATTCACTAACCCAACCTTGAGGAACGGGCTTCTCAGGAAAAGCTGGAGCCTGCAGGGTAAGTGGGAGCCAGTCGGGTGTAAAGGAGTCAAGTGAGGAGCTTTCTGTGGCAGATACACAAACCCTTGTAATAGACCAAACTGTCTTCCCAAACGGCCGTGACCCAGCAGCTGATTCTTGCTGAGCTCGCTGTGATCTTGCCCTGATCAATGGGTACGGACGCCACTCCAATCCTATAACCACAGTTTAGAAGGTAGTTCGTCATCTTCCTTCTTTTCTTTTTACCAACATCCTTGCTCCCTCTGAGAGCCTAGAGCAAGGAGGAAAACGCACATGGACCAGAAAGTCTGATTCTACAGTGAGAGGAGATTCGGGATGAGTCTGCGCTGCACCGCGTGCACGCACGGCGCGGTCTGAGGGCAGGCTGAAGCTAACCGTGACATGGAGTGGGCCCTTGGACTTGTTCACTCCGCCTTTTCCCCACCTGGCTTCGGGTCCCAGGTTTCTCAAGCACAGCTCAGCCTTCGAATCGCTGTCCCCGACCCCCGGCCACCCAATCCCTCAGATTCCTTTCAGACCCCCATTCCCAGCTCCCCTGATTCCAAAGCCTCTTCTGCTTTGGTTTCAATGCCCTGCCCCCACTCCCCCACCCCTTCACACTGACCCTCTGTCCCTCCCTACAGCTCGCCCCGTTTGGGCTCTCAGGGCAGATGTTTGTGTCTGAGGACCATCCCTGTGTTCCAGATGTCCCATTATCTGCCTTCAGCAGTTAGGGACACTGTGATAATCTACACGAAATGGAGAAAGCAGGAGAAATTTTTAAAAGGGGGGAAAAAGAACAGATAATTTCAAAAGGACATTTAGCGCTATTCAGGGACACAATCTCCAATCAACAAAATGAAAGGCGAGCCCTGGCCCCACAGGGACTGGCTGAAAGGCAGCCTGGTGGTGAGAATGTTCTGGAGCTGGCTTCTCACACGCAGCTCCCCCCACTCGCCCAGCAACAGCCTCCTGCCCGGCAACCGGCCCCACCCTGGGGGTCAGGTCTGGACCCCACCCCAAGCTCCGGGGCTCTGGGCCTCCCCAACTAGGCTTACAACGGCTCCCTTACGGGGGGAACAGCAGGACTGTGCTTGGCTGACAGAATTCTTTGGCAGAAAAATGCTGTCTGCGTCAGCCCCGAGAAATAATGAGTCCTCCTTATGTTTCCTGGGGCTCTAAAGAGGGCTGAACGCTGAAAATACAGTGAGTGCTGAAGCATTTGGCTTCCGAAGTCAGAGGGGAAGGAATACCTGGGCGGCCAGGCCGGGGCTACTGGCACCCTTGCCTGGGGCGGGACGGAGTCGGGGGGCCTTCCAGGGAGCTCGCCCAGGCTCCCTGGGACCCGAGATTGTTCGGGGGCGGGGGCAGAGAGGTGGCCCTCCTCGTTTCACTAGGCACTCCTAGACACTCTTCCTGAAGGCCTGTTTCCATTCAGGGTCTTTTCAATAACACGGGAGTCAGGCAGTAAACAAATACTAAGATCCTCTTCCCTAAGTCTAGTACCAAGTGCTCAGAGAAGGCACAAGTAAACTGTGAGACCCAGCCTAGGCCCAGGGAGTCCGCCACCTGGGTAGAGAGGGTAGACATGAAAAACCATTAAGTTAGACAGCCTCTGTGGGTCAGGCGCTGATACATCCAGCGTGAAAAGAGAAGCTGATCTCACACAGGTAGACCAGGAGCTCGAAGACTTGCTGGGAGGATGGTGTGGCGACTCATCCTGCTTATTCTGCCTTCTAAGAAGGCAGGGCTCCTGCCAGTGCTCAGCGAGCCTTGGTCAGAGGCCCCGCCTTCATTTCCCTCCATCCTAAGGCCAACATTTCTCATGCTCATTTCACAACCAGGAGTCAGGAAACAGACCGCGGGCCCGTCTGCCAGGCAACTGGTCCGAGCTTTACACAGACTTGAAGGTGCGGCCGCCAAAGATTTGAAATCCCCACTCGCTCCTCCATCTTCATGCACTGAATGAATACATTGAGTTTTGAATTATTAAGTGCCCTCTTGGAAGAGGCCTAGTTCCAAGAGAATCGGAGAACTAGAACATGGCAGACATCAGTCATGCTAGGGCTTCCTGTCAGTCCAGACAATGTCGGTGCAAGAGGACACTGGCGTGAATGTTCAGGTGTCAACAGACTTTTCTGTAAAGAGCTTTCTGTGTAGATATTTTAAGCTTTGCAAGCCAAATACTATCTCTGTTGCTTCTTCTTCTTCTTCTTTATTTTGCTTTAAAAAATTGTGTTAAGTTCTAGCCAGGGGGCTCAGTTGGTTGGAGCATCATTCCATGCACTGAAAGGTTACAGGTTCAATTCCCAGTCAGGGCACATATCTAGGTTGTGAGTTCACTTCCCAGCCGGGCCACATACCAGAAGCAACCGATAGATGTTTCTCTCTCACATGAATGTTTCTCTCTCCCCGCCCCACTAAAATCAATTTAAAAAAATAAATAAATAAAACATATCCCTAGGTGAGAATTTTAAAAAGACTATATATATATAATGTGTTAAAATACATATAACATAAAATTTACCATCTTCTCAATAGGGAAAAAACAGTCTCTTCAAAAAGCAGTGTTGGGAAAACTGGATATCCACGTGCAAAAGGATAAAATGGACCTTCACCTTATACCACATACAAAAAGTAACTCAAAATTGTTTAAAAACCTCAACATAATACCCACGACTATAAAACTCCCAGAGGAAAACATCTGGAAAAGCTTTGTGACATTGGGTTTGCAATCGGATCTCTTTGCTAGAGCACCAAAGGCACAAGTGACAAAAGCAAAGACAGACAAATGAGACTACAGCCACCTTAAAATGTTTGTTCATCAAAGGACACAATCAACAGGTTAAACAGGCAACCTATGAAATGGGAGAAAAAACTTGGAAGTCACATATCTGATACAAGGTTAATATCCAGAATATACAGAGAACGTCTATAACTCAACAACAAAATCCACAAAAAAAAAAAAAAAATTGAAAAGTAGGCATAGGACTTGAAGAGGCATGTCTCCAAAGATGATATTCAAATGGCCAACAAGCATATGAAAAGATGTTCAACATCACTAATTATCAGAGAAACAGAAATCAAAACCACACCTAGTAGAATGGTCACTATCAAATCACACATACACACACACACAGAGAGGCACTGAAAGTAACAAGTGCTGGTGAGGATGGGGAGAAACTGAAAACATGTGGCACTGTTGGTAGGATTATAAAATGGGTACGACTACAGTGGAAAACAGTATAGCGGGTCCACAAAAATTAAGAATAGATTCAGCAATTCCATTTCTGGGTATATAGCCAAAATAATTGAAGCAAGGTCTCAAAAAACTTTTGCACACCCCTGTTCACAGCAGCACTATTCACAGTTGCCAAGAGGTGGAAGCAACCCAAATATATATCGATAGATAAATAGACAAAATGTGCTATATTGATGCAATGGAATAATATTCAGTCTTAAAAAGGAACGAAGTCCTACAACATGAAACGTGAGGACATTATGCAACATGAAATACGCCAGTCACAAAAAGACAAATACTGTAGATTCTACTTATATGAGGTATTTAAAGTAGTCAAATTGCCTGGCTGGTGTGGCTCAGTGGATTGACCACTGGCCTGTGAACCAAACGGTCGCCGGTTCGACTCCCAGTCAGGGCACATACCCAGGTCCCCAGCTGGGGGCATGGGAAAGGCAACCACACATTGGTATTTCTCTCCCTCTCTTTCTCCCTCCCCTCCCCTCTCTCTAAAAATAAATAAATAAAATTTAAAAAAACAATAAGTAGTCAAATTCATAGAAACAGAAAATATAATGGTGACTGCAGTGGGCAGGGGGAGGAAAGAAATGGAGAGATGTTGTTTAATGGGTACAGAGTTTCAGTTTTGCAAGACAAAACAGTTCCCAAGATCTGTTTCACAACAACGGGAAGATACTTAACACTACTGAACTCTACAGTTAAAAATGGCCAAGCTACAGCATTGCTCGGCCCAGTCCGCCGAATCTGTCTCCTGCTTCAATAGTGTTCGGGTAGAACAAACCCAGGGATGCCCCTTCTTCCAATTTCCAACCACCCTCCAGCCTCTTCTCCAGGCACCACCTTCGGAACCCTCTCGGTCATCCTCAGCCTCTAAGACCAGCCAGCTCCTTATTGCGGAGCAGCCATGAGCTCCCAAATTCGTCAGAACTATTCCACGCAGGTGGAGGGCCCGCCCGCCCCCCGGTAAAACGGTGTCTCTCACCGGGCCTCCCTCACCTACCTCTCTCTGGGCTTCTTTTTCCACCACCACGATGTGGCCTGGAGGGTGGGGGCCCCTTCTTCCGAGGGTTGGCAGAAGAGAAGCTCCAGGGGGTTGCCCGGCATCTCTTGAAGATGCAAAACCAGCGCGGTGGCCGCGCCCTCTTCCAGGACAGGCGGAGGCCTCCCCGCGATGAGTGGGGTGACACTCACGACGCCAAGGAAGCCACCGTGGGCCCGGAGAAGAGCCTGAACCAGGCCCTTGTGGACCTGCAGGCCCCGGGTCCTGCCTGCACAGACCCTCAGCTCTGACTTCCTGGAGAACCACTTCCTGGATGAGCAGGTGAAACTCGTCAAGAAGATGGTGACACCTGACTCTCCTCTGCAGGCTGGGCTGGGTGGTTATCTCTTCCCGAGGCTCGACCTCAAGCACAACTGAGAGCTTTTGGAGCTCAGAGGCCTTTGAGGGGCCCCTGTGTGTCCCCCTGGTGTGAGGCTTGGGCAGAAGCCGGACATGCAGGCCTTAGAAAAGCAGGTGATGGCTAGATTTGGCCCACACGCCACGGTCTGCTTGCCCCCTGTGCTAGAGCATTCTACATATGACCTGGGTTTGGGAAGATGCAAAGGCTATAACCCAGGACAAAGGAAAGTCATATACATGAGACCAGAGTGTGGCGGTTAAGACCGGCCCCTCAGTCAGACTCTCAGCTCTCCCACTGAGGGGCTGTATCATGTTAAGACAAGGTATTGACCCTCTCTACTCGCCGTTAGCTCATCCATACAACTGCGATCAAATCTTCCTTGGAGAGTGGTCGTGAGGGCTAAAGGAGATCATACAGGAACAGCCCTGGCATATGGTGGGCACACAGGAAGACCACAGCAAATGCTGGCCTCTAGATGTGTTAGGAATAAGGGAATTCTTAAAAAAAACATCCAGTTAACAGCACTATCAAGGTTGAAACCATTGGAGCTCGAAGCTGAGGCAGTGGTCAGACATTTTTGCTCAGCCTAGAAAGTCTCCAGAAATATATGAGCTACGAGAGCTGATTGCAAGTTGTCCTGGGTGGGAAGCCAGGCTCCGCCCTCTCCAGCCCCGAGCTACCTGACTGTGCTGTTTGTACCCTGCCAATTCGGCCCCCTGCTTCCCCTGACGCTGGGCCTCAAGATTTAATTCAAGGGAGAGGCTGCCACCCACCAGATAGTGTTTCCCCTGCAGGCAGGATAACAGTAGGGTGACCAGATGGTCAGGATGAGCAGGTGGAAGGGGAGTCCCAACAAAGCTAGCCTGTGGCTAGATGGGTGGGGCCCAAGTTTCCCAGGCCAAGCCCTGTGCACTCCCCCTGCTGAGGGCAGCTTTTCCTTGCTCCAGTGGGTGTGACAGGTGGCAACAAGGCTAGGTGCACAGAAGGACAGCTACGCCCACCCTGACTCCATAGCAGGCATCGGAGAAATTAAGGATAGAGGTGAGGATTCTGACACTTGCTCCTCAACACTGGATTTAAAAACAGCCTCCTGCCCCCCAACTTCTGCCCTGGCTTTCAGCAGCATTCACTGGGGTCCCACTGTGTGCAAAGCCCTATGGAAGTCAGTGGGCAGCACTGGCCACAAGGATCCACAGCACAAGCCAGCGCGAGGACAGTGCTGGTCCCCGAGTGCTTGGCGAGCAGAGGATGGAGCCTTGATGTGCCCACCCAGCCCCATCTGTGCAAACGTTCCTCAGGGTCACTGAGGCGCTGCCTCCCAGGCCCAGTGGTGGGCGGGGATGCATTCGGTTTTAGCACGAAAACAACCACAGATCCAATTTCAAGGCTTTGAGTCTCTCTCTACCTCTTCCTTCCAGTCTTTTCTAAATAGCTGCCTGAACTGGAGCCCCTCAGAGGGGAGGTGCTCACAGGTACCCAGCAGGGCTCTGCAGGAATCTCTCTGAGCCTCCCACCCATCTCCTGCTGTCTGTGCCAGGGAGCAGCCTTGGCTTTCCCGGCAGGGGCGGGAGGTGGGGGGAGGGGGTCAGAGGGTCTGGGGGTCAGGGTGGAGGAGGGCAGAGGGATCTCCAGGCCCAGGGAGGACTGAGCCTCTGTGGTTCTGAACCCAGGGCTCAACACTGCAAGACCCACGCTGGGAAGTCGACCAAGAGGAACAAAAGAAGAAACAAGATCAATTTTCCGCCCACGAGAGCCAGAAGTTATGGTAGCCAAAACTAGTGGTGAGAGATATCTTTATCCTGTGTAAGGTCTCTACCCCACCCCTCCCCCCTTCTCCTGAAAAAGGAGTGAAGTCCCTGCCCATTTGCATTGAACCGCCTCACCTCTGAAGCATCAGCACCAAGAGGTTTAGGAAACGCTTCTCCCAGAGGGGGTTAGGGTGGGAAGAACCTAAATTTAAGACTAACAGGCCTTGAGAGAGCGTTAAAGTCCCCAACCTCTCAAATGGCACTCCCTCCAACCCTGGGTGCTAGGGCCAAAGAGACAGGGAGGGCAGCAAGGTCAGCCAGGGTGCCACACCTGAGGCTGGAAGTGTCCCTTTCAACTGCAGGCTCCCACCCCCCTTGGGCTAGTTGCTTAGCAAGCAGGGGCACTGGGCTGACCCAGGGGTATTCAGGCTTCATCGGACTCTAGGTCCGTGGCTGACGCCATCCCAGTCACTCCCAGTTCAGCCAAAGCTAATCAAAGAAGACGCATGATAGGGATCAGGCCCCGAAGCTGCTCCTTCGAACTATGGCTCCTGCTCCAATCAAGGCCATGACAAAAAGGTGCATTTTGTCGCATTGTAAACAATGTACTGGCCTCTCAAAGAGCACCGATTGCTGAGCAGCAATGAAGAACTAAATAAGCAGTTGCAACTTGGCGACAATTACTATCATTTCAAGTGTGGTGCTTTTCTTCTTCATTGTCTTCTCTCTGCTCTCTGTTTTCAAACCAACATGTACTCGTATTTACTGACCCTCATTAGACAAGAGATGGGCTAAGAGCCATGGGGTATAAAAAGATAAACCAACCACCCTGGCCAGGTGGCTCAGCTGGTTAAAGCATCACGCTGATGAGCCAAGGTTGTAGGTTCGATCCCTGGTCAGGGATCATACAAGAATCAACCAATGGATGCATAAATAAGTGAAACAACAAGTCAATGTTTCTCTCTCTCTCTCAAATCAATAAATTTAAAAGCATTTTTTAAAGATATACCAACCAAGGGTTTACATTTGAGATACTTGCAGTGTGGCTAGTGTGGTAAGATGGTACACATCGCGGGGGGGGGGGGGGCGGAAATCAAATGTCAAAAGAGCGCTGATGCTGAACGCGGGCTCTGTAAGAGCAAGAGTTACATTGAATGCTCAGCAGATTTGATTGTAAGTTGCTTTACAGCTGTGAGCTACTTCGGTTGTCAGTGAGGTGCTTTCCTGTACGTCAGTGGTTCCAGAATTGGAAGTCTGTGAATTATTGACACAAGTTCTAAAAAAAGTGTCCTGTGGCCAAACGCATTTGGGTAGGTTTCTTTCCAAAGTTGAGATAAAATAGACATATAGCATTGTGACGATTTAAGGGACACAACGTGCACAGAGTATCACAGAGACTTCAAGAGCCAACGTGCGTACTGATCAGTTCACGACAGTGTCTGCAGCAGGTGCCAGATTTGACCTTGAAATCATCCTTTCTTCATGCCCAGTTTCCCACAACCAATACCCATGGATGCTCAAGCCTCATGCTCTCCCTGAAGTTTTCCCAAAAGTCCAGCGCATACTGATCCCCCCTTCCTCGGATCTCCGAAAGCGCTAGGTTATCACCAGCTCGGCACCCCAGCTTTGTCTGTCCCGCTCTGTTCACACAGTTCCTTCCATACCTCACACCCCCTGGCTCGTGCAGAACGAACAGTAAGGGCTCACTAACAATGAATCGCCTGGTTGTTAAATGTGCTCCAACGTCATGGATGAGGGCAGACTCTGGATTCAGACTGGCTTTGGCCCGCTGACTGTGTGACCTTGGGAAAGTTACCTAGCCTCTCTGGGCTTCCTTTTCTTCAGCTCTTAATCGCTGTTTGCTGTTTTTGTTACTAATCTTAAGTATGCTCTATGCTCGCTAACCAGGAGGGAGCACAGTGCTTGCTCGGAGAGCCAGAGCTCAAGGGTAGCCCATGGCGCTGGCCAAAACACAGGGGCATTGTTTGTGTATCTCTTCTAAGATCTCGGAGCACTTAAAAAATCTCCACTTATCAATTTTTGCAGGAGTTCCTTGACATAGGTTGGAATCCAGGATAATCACCCCGGGGAGGGGCGCATGACCTGCTCGAGGTCACTTGCCAGGGTCAACCACAGGCTAGAAATAGAAATCGGCTCCCCCATCACCCTTTGTCCCGTTGGCTTCCTCCCGACGTGGTTTTGGCAAAGATAAAACGCCCAGGAGGGATGCAGCCGCGGGAGTGAAGGTCAGAGAACAGCATCTGCGTTTAGCACAGCCTTGCTGATGCCTTTGTTCCTCCGTCCTCCCACGGGCAGGCTGAGCGCTCCGGCAGCCTCCTGTCCTTCCCTAAGCACTCAAAATAGTGTTCCCTGACCTCCGTTCAGCAGGCAGGGCCCGTGAGAGGGGCAGCGGGGGACGCCACGCTTGGGTGCACAAAGGGGCCCCCTGACCTCAGACCTTCCCGCGTCAGCACGGCCTTCTCGCGCCTCGGCGGTTTCCGCCATCAGGACGGCCACACCAGTTCCTCAGAAGGACCCACAGCACCCTCGCTACTTCCATAAACAGGAAAAGTTCGCCGCAGCCAGTCCCTGCCCGAGAACCCAGGACCGAGTTGGCAACTGTCCCTCTTATGATTGCAAAAGCAGTCAAGTTGAGAGGAAGGCAGGAGAGAAAACCACGTGACAAAGGCACTGGGAAACCTCATTGTATGTGCGTGTGTGTGCGCGCGCGCGTGATTTTCTGACACACACACACTCACACACTGCCCCCCTCCCCGGTTTCTCAGAGCACCCTGCCTGTGCAATTACAAAAGTTAATAATTTATGGAGTACCATACTGCATTCAGTGTCGCGTCTCCCAGACCACCAGAGGGTCACCACCCCAGGGAGTTTACTGCCTAAGTCATCGGGACGGAAGGTGACCAGTAAGGGACAGTGACCCAAGTTAAGGGCCTCACCAAGGGTTGGGAGAAGTGGTATGAGGAGGTGACAGAGGACACCAGTCTTCCGACCTCCCTGGTGGGTGGCAGTGACCTGGGAGCAGGTGTGAAGTGGATCAGGAAAGGAGAGAAGTGACAGCGGTGGCCGCCTGACCAAGCTGCCAGGCCACCTCTGTGTCACATCACATGCCCGAGTGCCTACTTGATAACCCAGCCGGTCCTGGTGAGAAGTACCCACAAGAGCTGAGAGTGTAGCAGGGGGCCACCAGCCCCGGGGGTTCAGTTATTGCCACCTGCACGTAATCTAGGGGGCCACTGGCCAGGCGCTTTCTTCATACAAACCTTCTGCTCAGAATTTCTGCTTGCAGGGCTTTGTTCTGTTCTTTGTTGCTCTTTACATAGGGAAGACCCAGATATATCTTCCTCAGGGTCTCTGCCCTCTAATAGTTTACAAAACATGGCAGAATAGATAGGACACGCACACCGTGCCCCTCCTGTGGGAATGTGCTGGAACGCTGCTCTGGAGCCATTTTCTCAGAAGTATGCACGCCTGGAACAATGCTCCAAAATCTCATTTTTCACATGGATGGTTAATATTCCTATCAAATAGTAAATGCTGTTTATTTTCATTTTATATGTATTTCAAATACCTTCCTGTGTATGCTTTTTCATCCTATTATAGATCCCATCCATATAAGATGCCTTTCCATTTTTGTATATTGCCAAGAAAGAAAAAAATTCCATTGACTGTAAAAAGCATCCTGATTTCAAATATTCAAACGTGAAAAGAATGTGCATCTTAGAACTGATACAATATTACACTTACAGGAATCTCATTTTCATCCTTTTTTTTTTTGCCAAAAGTCAGAGAACAGCACTTACCCTCTCTGTAAGTCTGATGAAGCCAGCCTGTCTAAGAGTTGCTGTCACCGCAGAAAAACCAGGAGAGAGAAGAGGAAGCAGGCAGACAGATTCCGTGTTTACATGGATGAGATATCGTATGGATAAGCGTGACTACGCATCCCGCTTCTGCTGGCTGGGTCTGCCAAGTAATTGAGCTCAGTGTCAATGGGAAGGGGCCTGGGGAGGGGAAGGGAGGTGCCACCTTGACCTGTTTTGTACGGAAAGAGCTCGGCCGGGACCTGGGGCCGCGAGCGCATGGGCCGGGCTACAGGAGAGCGGCAGGGAGGCTTTGTGGAGAAGGCGTTTATCAGAGCTGGAAGGTTAAAGCATCTCGGGGCTGAAAATGCAGGAAGTCGGGGCAGACAGGCGGCATGACTGCGCAGTGGTGCTGCCTCCTTGTAATAGCAAACCATGGGCAGCAAAGCTGGAGAAGCAGGTAGGCCACGGACCTCGAGGTCGCACAGAGTGGCTCAGGATTTGGGGCCTTCTGAGGCTGGTATTGGCCACCCTCAGGTTTCTGAGCTTTGGCATAATTGATGCAAACAACATTTCGGCGGGTGGGGGGAGGGGGGTAGACAGCATTTCAGGAACAAAACCAAAATTACAGGAAGACAAACTGGCAGTTCTGTGTATGGTAAACTCAGTGGGAGGAGACAAAAGTCAAAAGGACTATTGAAAATAAAAACTAACATGTATTGGGAACACTAATGACAGAAAACAGGAAATTAAAAGAAAGCTGTTCTGGGGCAGCAGTGGTCCAGGTAATTGAATTGGATGATGAATTTGAGATCATTAGAAGAATTAGCCATTAAGTGGATGAAGACAGAAATGATGCCGAGGAGAGAAAGGATGGAAAATCAGATTTGGGAATCATTTTCATAGAGGTGAAAGGTCAGTCAGGGGTCTGAAGTCACGGGGGAAGATAGAATTGAGACAGGAAGCGCCTTAAGACTTCAATTAAGAAATTGTTTTTTAAATTATAAAATATTGGGTTGACCAAAACGTCTGTATGGTTTTTTTTTTCCATAAAATAAAGACACATTTTTTATTTTCACCAATAACTTTATTGATTTGGATATTTTGAGTATGTTGGCTATCTCCCATATAGTATAACATTGATTATTCTCAATTAATGTCTCAATTTGATTGATATCAACTTCAACTTGTCCACCCAACTGTGGAGCATTGTCCAACGAGAAATCTCCTGCACAAAACTTCACAAACACTTCTGACAGGTTTGATCAGTCACAGCGCCTTCGCCATACACTGCACAAATCACTTTCTGTGTTTCAGTTAGGTTTTTACCTTTCTTGAAATAATAAGGCAAAATATGCTGAAATGTTGCATATTTTCTTCCATCTTCAATATTAAAATGGCTACACAAAAATTCACCAATTTTGATGTTTTTTTAAGTGCACACTGATATGACAGCTGTCACAAGACAATCCAGCAGAATTGTTTCGAATGAAGTTAAAGACAACCAAGTGCTAGTAGAGCCATCTTACGGGGGAAAAAAAAACAAGTGAACTTTTTGGCCAACCCAGGGTTTGCCATACGCTGAGTAGTATAGAGAACAACAATATACTAAACACCCTGTACCTACACCGACTGTCAAATGTCACACTTTTGATGTATTTGCTTCAGACTCCTTTTCTACATTTTTTCCTAAAGAAAAAGACAAATACTGTCTCCTTCCTGGAGATAAACACTATCCTCCCATTGACTGCTCTTGCTCTGTGGCCCTTGGAATTATTTTTGTACTCTAATGGCATAGAGAGAGAAAGACGAAAGTATTGCAGTAGGTGTTTTAAATCGTTCGTATACGTGATATAATAGCATACAGACCATTTTGCAACTTTCTTTTGTCTCACTCAATATTCATATTATCTTTTGGAAATTCATGCATAATTTTATATATAAATATATATTCACGCATATGAAATACATCCATTTTAACTTCTAAATAGTATGCCATTATATGACTATGTCACAAATTACTTGTCCATGTTTTCCAGTGTCAGCTATTATAAGCAACGCAGTAATGGACACCCAAGTACGTGTTCCAAATATATGTTGGGCCCTTGACCCAGACTTTCTGAGGGGTACATATTCAGAAGTAGGATCCTGGATTGTAGGATATACAGTACATGTTTCTAATGTATTGTCAAACTGTTTTCTAAGTATATGTTTTAAACTCTACATCTCCACCAATACTTGATATTGCCAGACTTTCAAATTTTTGCTAATCTTATGGGCATAAATTGGTGTCTTATTTCCTAATCTGCATTTTCCCAGTGAGTGTAGACATTGGTCATTCAAGTTTTTCCTTCCAGGAATGGAATTGCTTGTTCTAATCTATGCCCTTTTCTCCTATGACATTGATGGGGTGCGGGGGGGGGGTTGTTTTGTTTTGTTTTGACTGATTCATGTATTTTGGTAGGAATCCTTGTCAGTTGGATGTGGTCTAAGTATCCTCTCCCAATCTATGGCTGGTCCCTTAACACTATCCATAGTGTCTTTAATTTTTTTATTATAAAAAATGTTCAGTCAACCACAAAAGTTTAAAGAACAGTATAATGAAACCATATTATCCATTTCCCAGACCTGACTATTAACACCATTTTGTCTCACTTGATTTATCGATCCCTTTCTTCTTTGTTTATTTTTGCTATCGTATTTTCAAGCAAATCCCAGACTAAATGTCATTTCACTCCTATACACTTCAGTAAACATCTATGCAACTGTGGACGTTTCTTACGTAATCATCATGCCACGAGGACACCTATCAAAATAAACAATTATTCCCTTCGTGTCACCTAAGACATAGTGATTGTGGATACAGGGTTGTCTTTGATGGGACCCCGTTTTTTCTACTGCAAAACACAGAGATACCATGGCCCAGCCTGGGATTAGGAGACCTGACCTTTCTATGCGAAGCTGACCTGTGGGCAAGTCCCCATCTGACCCATCAGCGGGGCCTCTTCCAGGAAGCCTGAAGGCCTGTCTACACCTGGGGGAGGATGTGCAATGCCTGCATCAGTCTGTACCTCTGGCAGCTGCTCACAAAGCCTGTGGCCACTTGAGTCACCCTTTCTGTGCTGTTAGGAAACAGCAACTGTCCTCAGAGACGGTGGCCTGCCTGCTGCTAGTATTTCCCAGTGATTCCCCGGGAGGCTGGTGTGAGTTCACACACACAACTCTATGTAACCCTTAGACAGGAGGCTAAACCTGATTCAAGTCAGGATGGCTTGGGGGGATGGGCTGGGGTCAGTTCCTTTGCTATGTTCTCAGAATGCAGACAACAGACATCTACTAGGGAGAAGAAAGGCCTTGACCACAGACACCAGAACAGGGCTTCTCAGATATGTGTTCTGCGAATCCCCTGACTCAGAGGAAAAGAGCCGATGGATTTCTCCCTCTGCCACTTAACGTGGTAAGAGACCCCAAATCACTGGAATTAATGGGGAGACTGGAGCAGCTTTAGATAAGACACCAGTGAGGTAATGTCTGGTTTTGGTTAAATATCCTAAATAGATTACTCACCCTTGCTAGATAAAAGGTAAAGACCCTGTCACGTGAGAGACACAAAGCCTGCTGGAAATGGGGCTCCTTTGGTCCCTGGACTGCGGAGCCTCCACACTGTCTGAAGACCAGGGGCTATAGGGTCACCAGTAAACCCACGCAGACAAGAAAACTGGTCAGCTCTGTGATATTTGCACATGCCTTTTCTTTGTTCCCCAGACCACCAATGGGTGCTCAGAACAGAGGAAGGTAGAGAGAAGGTCCACCGACAGGTCTCCTCTATCTTTGGGAGAAGGGCCAGCCTGGTATCGCCACAGAATCAGGCCCCAAAGGCTCCACTCAGCTCCTCTGAAGCTCTGGGCCTCTGATGCTGTGTCTGGAGCGATTTCTCCCATTTATTGACAAAGTACAAAGAATATCCACAGGCCTTGTATCCATTGGTCCTCACAAGAAGTTTGCAAGGTAAGCAGATGAGAGTGAGGTTCAGATTGGGTACGTGATCGGGCAGGGCCTCCAGCCAGGAATGGGGACCACGAGCTCAGGGTTGTGTTCCTCCGGCCATTGAAAGGGATGGACAAAGGTTCCTAGGTTGTCCCTTCTTGACCTTACAGTCTAGGGCTGGGAGAGGCCTGGGAGAGGCCTGGGAAGGGAGCCAGGGAATTGCTTTCGGGTCCCTGGCATTCAGCCCACGTGTTCCTTCATGTCACTGTGCCTTCCCCCTGACAGGGGTCCATCTCTTGTCCCCACCCAAGGCTGCAGGCTTCAGAGAGCTGCCCAGCTGCCCAGGGCTGGTCTCCGTGGAAGAGCTCCTGTTCTTCAACGAGACTAACAGCGCTATAGAAACGAACCCATTTCCCCAAAGATTCTTGCTCCAGGCAAGTCATCCCACACACTCCCTGAACTCCCTGTGGTAGGGTCCTTGAAATGTCATTTCACAACTTCCTGGCAGATATCAGGGCAGCAGATAGTAATCCCGTTAGCGCTGGCCTGCCTCCCACACAGGTCTGACAGCTGCTAACTCTGCGGCAGACCCCTCCCCCACACTGCTGCCAAGCCAGCCTGCCTGCTGTAATCTCGGTGCTGAGCTCTGAAACCTGGCCCAGAAGTCTCTCTAGGACATGTAAGGGCCCCTTGTGATAGATAGTGAGCCACCAGCAAGACCGACAGGTCCCCTCAACCCCTACCCCCCAGCCTGGCCTCTCCCCTCCGACAAAGGAGGGCAACCTCCTCACCCACTTCCGTTGACAAACTCATGTTTAGAAGCCCTGGGGCGCAGAAGAGACAAGCTTGTAGGAGCTGGGAGCTCAGCTCCCCCAGGACCTGGAGGAACCTGGGTCTGCCTTGGGGGAGCTTTGTGCTCACCTGCCTGATGGCCTCAGCCATGAAACTCTTCCTCTAAGAAGCTCAGCATGTCTCCCCCTGCTTCATGGTGCTCCCAGATCCCTGGCCTCCTGTGGGGTCACAAAGCTTTAGTCATCAGGAACAAAACCGCACAGAAATGAGGAGTCACGTAGAGGCGAAACAGTACACAGCAGTATGTGCTATTATTAAAGGAGGACCCAAGTGCCTTCCTCTCGGCCATCCGTGCTATTGGCCAGGAGGGTGGGAGAAAGTCGAGAGAAAAATCACAGTGCACTTGGGTGGTGTACTTTACAGTTCACACTGTATTTTCTCAATATAACACATTTTACTATGTCATTTCTCTCAATGCTCAGGATAAAACTACATCTGGTATACGTACAGTAGGTTCAAATCTTGGTTTCTCTTCCTTTCTCCCGTTCAGTTTGTTGTAGGTGCCTGCCTATCCCAGACATTAGTCAGCAAGTCCCTGAAGACAGGAACTGCCTGTTATCTTTATTCCCAAGCCCCCAGCACAATGTATGGCATGTAGTAAGTGCTCAGGAATTATCTAGTGGATAAATCTTCAGGTACCCGGAAAGAGGGAAGCAGAGGAAAGCCATCCTCTGTAAACCTAAATTCTCAGAACTCAGACTGATCATGAGTTCTTCCATCTGCCTTGACCCAAGATATTAAACAGTCATAAGGACAGGTCACTGATTGCTACCTCGTCCATCCTTGATTGCGCTGGGAGTAACCAGCCCTCCCCAAAGCAGTACCAGCTCTGAAGGGCCCGATGCAGAGCTGCTGGGGACTCGGCCTGGGGTCCAACTTCATCCTCCCAGGACCACACTTCTGGGTCTGTGCTTAGAATCAGCAGGCTCCCCACAAACATGGGAATTCTGCCCCAAAGCTTCCATGCTGGTGTGAAGAGGTGAAATTACACGGTGAGGACTTCCCAGAATGTCCAAGTGAATCAGCTGTTCAGGCTGGGACAAATCCAGATCTCGTGACCACAAACGGTGGCACATTGCAAATTGAGATCTAATATGAGCCATCTGGTCGGGAGAAATAGCTGGTTGGAGGGATGGGGGTCTGGAAACCACCCAGAGCCCAAATTTCTCTGGGGGAAATGATGAGTCAGCTCTACGCGGAAACAAAAAACATTAATGAAATACTTTGCAACAGATCCCCCACATTAGTGGGGTTTATACGTGGAATCAGAGCTGGGTAACACCACCTAAAGATCACCTTTGGGATCTCAGTTCGAAGATGGCTAGGGTTAGCATGGACCAGGCCGAGTGTGCACCACGGTGAGTGTGGGCCTGGGTGAGCGTGGACCTGGGTGAGCGTGGACCAGGCTGAGTGTGGGCCTGGGTGAGCGTGGGCCTGGGTGGGTGTGGGCCTGGTGAGTGTGGACCTGGTGAACGTGGACCTCGTGAGCACGGACCTGCGTGCAGTAAACCTCCATTGCTGGGTTAGGGGCAAAACGGGCAGGAGAGAATCATCCAACAGCCAGATACTATGCGAGACAGGGCGTGACAGGAAGTGCTGGCCTACCTGTGGGCAGTGTCGCCTTGGTCCTGGAGACCAACTTGCTTCTGTGTCTTCGCTCAGCCACAAGCACAGCTGCCTGGAAAAGTCAAAAGCAAACCAATCGCCAGGTCTAACTATCTCCCTCCAGCCTCCTCCCGGCAGCAGCTGCCAGGGCTCTTGCCAACACTTTGTTTCACCAACCCCCGGATGCAAAAAGCCCCGCGGCCGCTGGTCCAGAGCAGCAGTGAGGCTCCTGACCCCGGGACAGGGCACGGGGGTTCAACGCCAGGAGCTTCAAAGCGGCCATCTCCCTGGACCCCCCTTGGCTCCTGCCTCTGGATGGAGGAGAGGTGGTGGCATTGGCATCTGGAACTGCACCAGAAAATGACACAGCAATCGAGAGACACTTGCCCTAATTGGGCCCCCACCCCAGGAAGTTAGGAGGCTTCCCGAAGGCCTGTTTGTGCTGGTTGTGGGAGCTCCAAAGCCAGGGTGAGCACCATGCCCACGTCTGTCCGGGCTTGCTCAGAGCTGAGCCTGGGCCTCCCAGCTGAGCAGAGCTGGGAGATGGGCCAGGGCCTTTGAGGGGGACTCTGGGGAGCTCTCCAGGCACCACGCCACTGCTGATTTGCTCTTCCCTGCCCTTCCTAATCAGTTTCCCTGGCCTGAGACCTGTTGTGCCTTCCTGGCTGGAGGAGGGGCAGCTCACGCCTGAAGGCTGCCCCAGCTCGAGGCTCTCCCTGACTGCACAGTAGTGACTCAGCCCCCAAAACCCCAGGCGCCTCGGGGGTCTGGACTTGCCTGAGCAGGGAGTGGGGCCAACCAGCCAGGAAGGCGTCTCCTTGGCCTCCATCCTTGCAGCCCCAGTTCAAGAAGGACCAGGTGTGGTTTCTGGGCAGCTATGAGACCTGAGAAGAAGCTGGAGTCACTTTGGGCTGGTGCTTTGAGAACAGGCGGGTACTGTGTGGTTGGCTGCAACGATAGTAGAGCGTACACACCCATCGCGCAGACACAACCCTGGACATGTGTGGAGGGAGGACGGGAGGGAAGACGGGCCTTCTAGGAGCCTGGGAAGCTTCAGATCAGAAACGGAAGCAGGAAGGTTGTCTCCTTCATGTTGTTGGTGACCCGCAGCCAGAAGAAAGGAGGTCCAGAAACCTAGGTGGACGTGCTTCCCAGACCACACGTATGCATATGACAGTTCCATCGATTTCAGCGTACATGCCTGAGACATCTCTAGAGATACAGAAATTCCACTGGTCAGTGACTGAAGAAGAATGGTCCCCTGAAAAGTGGTGGGAGGTAGTTTCTCCACACGCCTGTCCCATGCTGGTCATCAGCAAATATGCACCCTGTAGGACTATCTGTATGGTCCCGTCTGGGGTACTTGGTCACAAAGGTCAGTGTCTGCCCTCCTGGCCCTGCACCCCCGAAGATACACCATAAAGAGGAGCAAAGTTTAGCAGAAGCTCTACCAACCAGACACACCAGCTTGCAGCTGGTCAAACACAAGGGACACGAGACACCTCGTCTTTGTCCCGAAGACAAAAGCTTCGCATGTTTTACTATTTTTCTCTCCCACTGTGGCTGGAAGGCTGGCTAAGGTGAGAAGGGAATAAAGCCGAGGAGGGAAATTGGGTGCGCATCTAATGACGTGTGGGGAAAGTGATAACGGAGTGAGAGGCTGGGGGAGCAGGGGGACAATGGCTCCCAGGTCTGAGGGGGGAAGGAGACGGGACAGGCACCTACCCCCGCCATGATTTCCCCCGGGACTGGGCTTATCTTCCCTATCTGTCATCCCAGTCAGCCAGTGCACTGAGCTTGGTAGGATTCCCTGTCTCCCTTTACTTACTGCCATGAAGGCTGTGGTTATCAGTGTCCTGGTTCCTGCAGCCCCAGGTGGCCACACTAAGCTCCCAGGCCAGTCCCTTACCCGTGGCCTCTGGAACAGAAAGTCAAGACAGGACAGCGGGAAGACCTTGCTCACCACGTTTCCAGGTGCTGCTGCTCACTCCTGTGCCCTCCTTCCCAACTGGTCATTCTAGGCATCTCTGCCACTAAGCCCACCATATTCTGGGGACCCCAACCTCCTACTAGGGAAGGGCTGAACCTGCTCCCTAAAAGCTCGTCTCTGTGCCTTTGGTCACACCCTCTCTATATCCAAAAGCCTAACCGTTCCGTCTACCATAATCTCACTCTTATCGTCAACATCCAGGTCCCTGTGTAGCTTTGTCAGATGCCCGCCCTCAGTTAACTTGTCCCTTCTCTGCTCAGCAGAACTTTGTGACTTGACTGTGGACACTTTATCACAACTAGCCGTGCGTACACACATTGCCTTTGTCGTGCTGTGTCCCCTCCCCTCCCCACCCCTCACAAAACCCAAGTGAGTACCAGGCAAGGGCTCAGGACATGTTGATTGACATGCTGGACCAAATGACAGAGGACATGGCAGTTGGGATCAGTCACGAGTCCACAGTCACCATTTCTCAGGCCACCTGGAGAGTTGCTACGGCAGAGCCCGCTGCTGAGTAGAGATGTCATCTGATTTATTAATTAATGCAAACACCATTCATCCAAATGCTCCAGGGCATAGTTTCAAAAAAAATCCAGAGCATTTAAAAAATGATAAAAATAGCATTGACCAGTCTAGAAATAGCTGAAGTGTCAGTCCTATTGCTTTGGTCCCAGCATCGATCCCCACTTCCCCACCTTCCCGCCCCCATCAGCCCCCACCAGTTGCTCGCCCCCTTTCCCCACCTTCCCCACAAGTCCTGCCAGTGAGGGCTAATTGGGTTAATGAAGTGACTGCCTAATTGTTCTCTCCCCACAGCCCAACCCAGCACACTGGCTGCTTTCCGACTACCTGCCCCTCATCTGTTCCAGGATCACTAATTTGCAACAACAACGGCCATTGTCGTCCACATCTGGGACTTTGGGGTTTGAAGTGAATGTCCCTAAGGCAGAGAACAGAAGATGCTGCTATTTCGGTTTGCCGGGTCCACAATGGGGCCATTCTCCGGGGTTTATGGGCATGTGGGAAATCTGAGCGCTGATGGGACCCAGGCCAGAGCGCAGTGTGCTGAGGAGGAAGGAGGGGAGCAGGTGGGGGTAAAAATCTGACCTTTTCTTCCCAGCTACTTGGGTTTGCATTTCATTTTAATCAGTTTCAGATGAAACTGACAAGCCAGGAGCCTCTGGAATCTCAGTGTCCTGGCCTTTGGCCCAAGCACTGAGCACCAGGGTTGGGCAGCGTGTGACCTGGCCTGACCCACCTTTCCCCAGAGGAGGCAGCACTATGGGTGGCCTTTCCAATCCCAAAGGCTCAGTCAGAGCCTGTTCTTTCTCAACACCTTTGGAAAAAACAAGGCTTTTTTTCCCCTTGTTTTTTGAGATGTATTCATTCAGCTTCAGTGTGTTTCACCTTAAAGGAATCATGACCTGCCCGCAGTATGGAAATGTCAGCATTCCTGGAGTGGGGAGTAACTGGGACAGAGAGAGACAGCACTGAGAGGCACCTGCGGGTGGCTTTCGTAGGTGCGGGTGGCACGAGGATGCAGACACCAGCTTTGATCTCCCAGCCTCCTCAGCGTGGCGCTGGGAAGGGGCTTTGTTTCTTAGGGTGACTTTCAACACCCTTTCCCGCCCACCCCCAGCCTCAAGGGATTCCTTTTCCTTAGGGTCCCTACGCAACTCCAGGACTTCTGATCACAGAATCTGCGAGAGCTGAGTGTCAGCTCTGGGGTGCCCCCACAGACACACCATGGGGTGCTGTTTGTGGCATCCTGTCACCCCCTGCGCCCCACCCCCGAACCCCTGGGAAGGCGGAAGTGTTCGGACTTGCTTGAATCCCAGAGTACTGCGCCCTGTTGGGTTAGGTGCTCCATAAATGCCTACTTCTGCCTCCAGTTCAGTATTTGTGAACTTGCCTTACCCCTGCACCCTCCTCTGCTCTCAGTAGCATGGGAGCCTCTAGGGCACCCCTTTGTTTTCACTACAGCACACCTGGACACGTGACTGGGTGCTTGCTATGTAAGCAATGAATTAAACGGGTTGGGGAGTTTCTGGCAATCAAATAAGAGCCAAGGCTCTGTCCGAAAAGAAAGAGGCTGAGCAAAAGGTGACCAAACCCAGCAGCTGCATATGTGCTCCATGGGGGACCATTTGTTTCAGGAGAGGCTGACACCCGCCTTCGCCTGCAGGGACAGGTCTCTGGGTGACAGTCTGCACACCACTGCCCTCCGCTGGACACTGGGCCAAAGCTGCCTGGAGTCCAGCTCCGTGTCAGAATGCCTTCAGGTTTCCTTTCCTCTCCACGCTGGACACACGACTGGGCAAACCGGTTTCTGGGCTGGCTGCTCTTACCAGGTCTGTTTCACCCTGACTGCTCTGCATTGGCTCCATGAAACCCAGGAAGGGAAAGAAGGAACAGGGTGTCTCTGACTCCCAGCACATGCTGGGTCCCCTCAATACTTAACGCACGCAAACATTCCTGGCATGCCAGCAGCACTGTGGACTGTTCTTACGATCATGAATATAAGCATCCATGGAAGAATCTATACTTGTTCTGAGCCTAGAACAGCTATGGCATGGACTGTTTTTAGCAGGCAACGGAGGACAACAAAGAACTTCCAGCAGAGGAATTCAAAAACAGTAAGTCAATTCTCTCCGTCTTAACAACAACAAAACCTTCCTCCTTTGGGAAAAGATACGGAGAAGGAAAGGAAACACAAGCATCGCCCAGCCTTGCGGATGAGACCACGCTCTCCCTCACTGTGTCACATTTTCTGTCTCTAATTATAGGCATTTGTGACTTTGCCTACTATCTCTGCCCTGACCTCGTTCGCTTGTAAGCACTTCACCCAGCACAATGAGTGGCCCACAAAAGGTCTGCAATACAGTTATTGAATTCCTGGCAATCAAATAGAGCATATCAGTGGCTAATCCTTTGCCAGCAGCAATAGTAAAATAAGTTTAAAAAATGGAGGCACCACACTTACTGCTTATAAATTGCTTCCATTTGCTGAGAAATTGTTTTCAACTCCCAAAATTGAACCCTGACGTTAGCCCAGGGCCGGGCAGGTATTTGGATTTTGAATGTGAAGCTCTGGGAGAAATTCTGGACTAAGCAGAAACCCAGGAATCACACAGTGTGGAGGTGGAGGTGGAGAACCCAGGAAGGACTACAGAGCATGGAATTAGAGTCTGGGCCCTCAGGACCCAATCCGGAAGGACCAGGGGCTGCAGAAGAGGTCAGGACAGAGCCAGAGCAGGAAATGCCAGAACGGTAAAGGAGGAGAAGAGAATGGGATCACAAGAGTCAAGGGCCTGGAAAGTTCTAAGGACAAAGGGTTGGCCAGTGCCCTCAAGTGCAGCTGAATAACCTAGTCAAGAAAGGCTTGCGAGCTGACTGCTGGATTGAGCAATATGAAGGTCACCGGTGTCAAGTTGGCGACCTCAGTGGAAGCAGCTGCCGTGGGAGGCTGGGGGCGGACAGGGTGGAAAACACTGTGGTGGGAAGGGACTGGATGGCAAGGACTTGAAAACAAGTACAGAGGCACCAGGTGTAGGGAAAGAAACAACGGCCTTTGGTTTTGACTTTACACCCAAGCTCTGTCCACTAATCCTGCTTCCCTACGGCCATTAGTTACATTTTCTAAAAACCAAAATGAATCCTATGCTTCCTGTTGTGACTAACGCGCTGGCTTGCCGCTTGATGGGCAATGGAGAGCCAATCGGTTTAGTATAATTCATTTCTCAGGCTTGGTTTCTTCATCACCTGTAAAGGAAAGGGGCACAGGTCCATACTCCCTTATTCGAAATCCCTGGGGCCGAAGCTTGTTGGAATTCCAGAAAGGTAACGTGGTGCACATATTACAGAGATCACGCTCCATCCTGTAACCAAACACAGCGAATCGGGCAAATCAAGACTAGAAGCAGCCTCACCAGAGGTCAGGTCAAGTTCCCACCAAAGAAGCCACCACAATACTTGGGTTTTTCAGAGCTTTTCGGGTTTTTGGAATTGCCTTCCCCTTTCTCCCCCAAAACCTGTTCTTCTTCCTTTTCCACTGTATCAGCCAATGACTGCCACCTCCACTGGCCTGAGAGTCCTTCTCCACTCTCCTCCTGCATTCCCAACATCCAATCATTCACCACGTAAATCTCAAACCGGTACCCTCCTCTCCATTTCTAAGCTAGAGCCTGATTTCAGATCCATGGTCTCTTATGCCAGTTTCACTGCAAGACCTTCTTTAGAGGTCTCCCTGCTGCCAGGCTGGGTTTGCAGCTGGAGCCTTATAACATGCTAATCTGCTCAAAGTCCTTCAAGTCACAGGAAAAACTAATCTATAGTAGCAGAAAGCAGATTAGTGATGGTCTGGAGCCAGGGGTGGGAGCGGGGAGATCGAATATAACGAAATATCAGGGAATGTTTTGGAAATGAAGAAATATTCTGTATTTTGATTGTGGTACTGGGCGTATGGGTATATACCCAACGGCTACATTTGTCAAATGTATCAAACTGTGCATTTAAAACCAAAACATTATTGTATGTAAAATGTGCTTCAATAAGCTTAAAGTCAACATACTCAAAATACCCCAATCAACAAAGTTATTGGTGAAAATAAAAAAGGTGCCTTTTATTTTACAGTAAAAACAAAAACCATACAGAATTTTTGGCCAATCCAACACGTGCACAGGAAAGCAGACACTTGGCTAAACGGCAGGATCGCAGAGCCCCGAGTGCAAGGAGGAGACGCGTGAATACAGACAGTCTCCCAGACTGCCCAGGCGGGCATGGTCTGAACGCCACATTCGCCAGCGTTTCTCCGAAGTCGACTGGAATGTGCCAAGCTTTACTGAGAGTTTGATTTAGCAAATTAGCACTGGGAAGAAAAGACAAAATACTGTCGTAATTTTTGCTTCCAATAAGGGCTCAAGTGGCAGTGTCTTAGTGAAAAGAGTATTAGATAAAAGGATAAGAGATTTGGACTCTAGACCTATTAAGCTACACAACCGGGTAAACGATTTCATTTCAATGGGCTCAGTTTCTTCATCTATAAAATGGAAATAATAATAGTACCTATCTACTTCACAGAGCTTTTATGAGTATTAACTGAGTTAACATGTGTGAAGACTTTAAAATAGAGTCCGGAACATAGTAACATTCCATAAATAGTAACTATTATCTGTAAGAAGAGGCACTTGACCAGCATAATCCCTACCGTTCTTAACAGCTCAATCTGGCTTTACCAGTGAAGAAATCCTGCTTACACGGCGGCGAGACAGACGCTCCTCCACTCCTCCAGGGGGCGCTGTGGAGACCGCCAACTGTCTCCCCGCTCTGCCCCTCTCTGGGCCAGCTCCCAGAGCCACCCGCTCGGGGCTCCGCCCCCTTTCTGAAAACATCTCTACTTCTCATTGGTCAGGGACCGTCCCTGTTGTCCAATGAAACGAGGCGTTGGTGCGAGGAGGCGCTACGGTCCTTGGTCGCCTGAGCCCCGGTATCGGTGGTGGCGGCGGAGAGTGGGTAGGTGAGCCGAGTCACGCCACCTACGGCCCCGGCCTTGCCTCCGTCTCTCGCTCCGCCACTGGCCCACGATGCCGCAGTACCAGACCTGGGAGGAGTTCAGTCGTGCGGCCGAGAAACTCTACCTTTCCGACCCCATGAAGGTAAGTCGCTGGCGGGGCCGACGCCTCCGTCCCCAGCCCCGGGTCAGGATGTCTTCACTGCCGTCCGCTCGGCCCCGGAGCTGCTTCGGTCCCCTGGGCGGTACTGGGGTTGAGCAGAGACAGACCCCTCCGAGTCCGGTCGTTCCTTCTGTCTCCTCTCTAATTCACGGCCCGACGCAGCCCCGAAATGGGCAAACGCAGGATCGTTTCGGGGCCCCACGCAGCTCTGCCGTCGGCCTTTCCTGCGCCCGTCCCTGAGTTTCCTGGAGGCTTCAGCGGGTTTACGTGTCCACGGGCAGGGCTCCTCCCCGAGCCGCGGCTCTGCCTTCCTGTCCTTGTTCATCGCTGCCCTTCTCCTGGACCGCCGGGGCGTTAGGGCGCCTCGTGGGAAATAAAACGGTAGTTTTTTTCTGCCGCCGCGGAGACAGTCTTGAAAAACCCTAATTTGGAGGCATCCGGACTCCTTGTATGGCGGTGCCTCATCTTTTAGAGGCGAGTGCCCCTTTGAGGACGTCAGAACGCTGGCACCCTTCCCCAGCAGAAGGAACAGTTTTAGGGGACTTGTGACTCAGTCCATTGGAGGGCCCCGCGGAGGTTATTCTATAAGCGGACGCCAGAGGTTAGCTTGTTATTAAAAAGCTAAGGATGTATTTTATTGTCACGTCTAAAAGTGTTTGAAATACCACCTCGTTAACCAAAAATCCTGTTAGCTTTTTAAGTCTTGACGGGTAACAAGAAGCTGTAGAACATTGTTCCGTTCTTTACAATAACATGATAATAAATGATTAAGTGAATTGGATATTTTTCTAATGGAGTACTTTGGTCATGACGCGATCTCTGGCCGCCCTGTTCGGATGCCCGCTTGTTTGCGGGGCCGTTTGTTGAACACTGCGGGATTTCCGTCTGCTGAGGCCGTTTTAAAAGAAAGTAGAGAATGTACAAGTTCACATCAAGGGTAACCAGAGTGTTTAAATGTGGCGGCGGTGCTGGGGAAGATGAACATAAAACGGAAATCACCGAGTGCTCCTGTGACTGAAGCAGGAGGGAAAACTTCCAGCTCTTTGCCCCCCAAAATACCAGCGGCCCCAAAAGGGCGTTTCCATGGTAGCCTGCTGGGTTTGATACGCGTCTTCTTACAGGGAGGAGAGGGGGTGAGTGGGGAGAGGGGGCTCGACGCACTTTTTTATTGAGTGTCTTCGGTGTGACAGGCACTTTACATCTATTTATATGTAGAATTGATGTGAACAATTGAGACTGCCCCTTGAGATAGCTGAATAAACAATCGGAGATACTTTAAATGACGAGCATCGTCTAAGAGACTAAGTTAAAATTTGAAATCAGGACTCTAAACCCCGAGTCCATACTGCTGCTGCCTGCCGGAACTAAAGAAGTAAATACATGTGGCCAGAGCTCTCTGAATCTGCTTTACAAAGCCCTCGTCCTCTCTCCCGACCATGTCGCCCCTGCCCGGCTCTCTGACGTTGCTGTAATTGAAGGTGGCGTTACCGCTGGGTCATCTAATAACCTCGGAGCCGGTCTGTCGGCCTTTGTGCCCCTCCCCGGCTCTCACACCACAACGGGCTACATCACACACATCGAATTCTCTGTTTTCTGCGGAAGAAGCGCGGCGGCGTTGCTGGCTGGATCGAGGACAGACTGCTGGCCTGCCTCGCTGGCTGCGTCTGCCACCGTTGCCACCGGCCTCCGCTCTGGCCTCCTGCAGCCACAGAAGTCCCTGCTTCCGCCTTTATCCTACCTCCTTCCTGAAAAGAAAAAGTGATTTGCAAAGCCACCTCCACGAAACCCTTCTACACGTCCTCTTGCCCCAATCTACATTGCTTGTTTTCTCTCAACATTTCGCCTGTATATGCCTTTACAGGACTTAATCCATGCTCTTTTGTGTTTCGGTCATTTTTGGTTGGTGGAATTCAAGGTTCCTGAGATCAGAGCAAGAATCTAGAATTCTTTTCCTCTCTGCAAGGCACCTGACATGGTAACTTAGGTGCCAAGTTATAAAAATGGTTCTCTTATAATAATACTATTGACCTTTAACTCTCATTTCTCCTAATGAAGGCAAGAAGTATTCTTTTAACTAAGAGTTAAAACTTTACATAGTTGCCATGCTTAGTACATTTTAAAGTTTCAGTTTCTCTTTGTTTCTGGAGAACTGAAAATTTCTAACAAAGTATTGTGTAGCATAGCACTCAGTATAGGAGCTGTTCTAGATTTGGGGAAATTGTTGAGGGAGACTTCTTTCCAGGGCAGATTTCTGCTTTTATGTAATAATGCATCATGTACCATCACGATCAAGACGTGATTTTGCTGAACACTTGAGCCTCGGTCCACCTCCTGAGAGCCGAGGGAAAGGGTGGGTGTGAGCTGGGATTTCCTGGGAGGTGGATCTGGACCAAGAGCCATCCCTGCTCCCTTCCCTTCGTTTCCCATCATCCCTCTTCGGAGGAAAGAGCTGGTGTTGTAGGAGGGGAAAAACTTTCCGCTCGATTCCCGTAGGTTAATTGCTGGGGCCCTGCAAATAACCTGACAAAAGACAGACCTAACATGGGGAAACTATTACTATGAACTGGAGTTAATAAAGAAATACAAGGAGGCAGTTAAAATTTGGAGCCATCTTAACAAAGGGTGACAAAGTGTGGAACAGAGGCTGGGAAAAGAAGAGGGAGTTTGGGCTTCTGGGAGGCAGTGTAGCTTGTGGGAAGGTGACCAGGAAACTTATGGTAAATAATCATTCGGTAAATAATCGTCATTTAGTACAGTTCCTTAAGCAGATCCGTACCCTTCTTGGTAAGGGAGAGGGGAACATTTAGTAACCTCTACAGGTTAATTTATGTCCTGCTGTGAGCCAGCAAGGGCAGAGTCCTGATTGCCTTCAGCTCAAAACAGTCCTTATGCCAAAGTGGCTTATTTGGAGGTGGCATGCTTTACTGGCTAGAAATGCATACCACTGCAAGTCTTTAAAAAAATAAATTGTAGCAACAGGAATGGACTAAAATGCTGTATTCTACATCATTTCAATAGTGATAAGTTTAAAGAAAACTGGATATTTTGGCTATTCTAAAAGGATTGTTTTAGCTAACATGAAGACTAAATTATTTATGAGAAATATCTTCTGACTTCACTGTTTCTAAATATATATTTTTGTTTCAGGTACGTGTGGTTCTCAAATATAGACATTCTGATGGGAATTTGTGTATTAAAGTAACAGATGATTTAGTGGTAAGTATACATTTTTATTCATTGCATACTTTCAAATTTGTTTGAGTTAATCATTGGTTTGAAGTGATTTACATAGAATTTATGCAGATTACCTGCTCCGACTCTTATTTTGCATTTCATTCCAAAGTCAAGAACCACATTCTAGAAGCTACCTGTGTAGGCTCTTGGGGAAATCATTGAACTTGCTTCATTAAGACAGTACATTAGCTGTAGTTTTAATAAGTGTTCTCTTCAGACCTTAAGAAGAAAGTGGAGGCCAAAGCTGAATAAAAGGGGCCGCAGGCTTCCTTACAGGCGGGTGAGAAGGAAGTGGTGGTGTTCGAACCCAGGGTTGTGGCGGGATAGTTCCATCTCTCCCCCTCCCTGCCTGCTCGCTCTTGTCACTCCCTGGCGTGCCCTTTGCCGCTGAGCCGCCGGCCAGCACCTTCCACACGCAGTGTCCCCAGTGGTCTCGTCGGTTCTTGCCTTTCTTGACTTCTTGCTGCTTTTGACACACAAAACCACGCTCTCGTGGAAAACAGTATTTTGGAATCTGTGGCTCCGTTTCATCTTCTTTTCTTTTTCTGTTTCCCTTTTGTTCTTTGCTGATTGCTTCACTGATGTGCCGCAGAAAGAGCGGTTTCTCTGGGATTCTGTCCTTGGCTGTCTTTGTCACTCCGCTTCTGCGGAGTCGTCTGTGGGGTCGTTACGTTCAATACTGCCTGTATCTTTGTTTCCAAACTCGTACATTTAGCTCATGTTTTTTTCTGACTTCCTGACTGGCTCTAACTGAGCATCCTAACCTCACTACTCCCCAAAATTAACCTGTCTAGAACGGAACTTGTCACCTCTTCTCAAACCGGCTGCTTTTCCTGCTTCCTAGTTCTAGTTGCTCATGTTTGTGGATCGTGTGGTCCCTTCCGCTCCCTCGTTCTCATGTCCATTCTTCCTTCATGTGAAAAACTTGTATTTGATCCTCTGATACGTGCTGTGCCCCTTCTTAGGCGTTTGGGGATTGTTGACTCAAGCCCCCTCATTCATTTCCTGTTACCCAAGTTTAGGGTGTCATCGTCACTTGCCTGGACTGTTAGAATAGCCAGCCTCCTGACTGTGTCCCTGCTTCCAGTTCACCCTTCAGCCAGCCTAGGCTGCTGCTGGACTGACTTCTAAAACTGCAAGTCTGACTGTACGACGCCCCTTAAAAACCGTCAGGGGCTCCTCACCACTCAGTGTGAGCTCCACCCTCACCTCCGCTGTAACCTCTGCCTTTTCTGTGTTACTTAAAAGCTCAAGATTGAGTTCTTCTCATCAGACCACAGCAGGATTCAGCATATTGCTTAACTGGTTATTTTTGATAAGCTTCTGATAAGAGTTCATTAAGTGTTTTTTAATCCACAGCAGTGACAAATTTAAGAACTGTAATTGCTGGAGGCTTGGAAATTTAAATGTAATTTTCTTAGTATGACCTTCAGCGACAACAGAGCAAACTAGTGGTAGCAAAGACTTCAATTTTTACTCACACAGTTGGCATTGTTAATATACTTCTACATGGTTAATGTGTGCTTTTACATCTTCTGACAGTGTTTGGTGTATAGAACAGACCAAGCTCAAGATGTAAAGAAGATTGAGAAATTCCACAGTCAACTGATGCGACTCATGGTAGCCAAGGAATCCCGCAGTGTTGCCATGGAAACGGACTGAATGGTTTGAAAAGAAGACTCTTCGCCATGCTCCTAGGAAGTAAATATCTTTTGAATTTGAGAAAGTGTTGGGACAGAAAATATTTTATGTAACTTAGTGGACTATTCAGGAGCTGAGAGATCATTTTTTGTACTTTGTTCTTTTTTTTTCTTTACGCAAAAAAATTTTTTTTTATTCCATTAGAAAACCCTTATTAAAAGAAATTTTTTTTGTCCCAATTTCTTTTCCCTTTATTACCCTCCACCCAGTGACCTTCCCCCCAGTTGTCCCCCCACTTTAGTCCATGCCCATTGGTTGTGCATATAGTTCTTCTCAACATCTTCCTATGTACCCCACTCCCTCCTACTATGCTTCTTAATTCCTGTACCATCTCCCTCCCTTTCCCCCCCTCCCCCTCCTGCTGACCTCCCCCCATAATGTTCCCCATACCTATAATTCTTTTCCCATTCTCGTTGCCTACTTAGTCTGCCTTTGTTTCAATTCCCTAGCTTCTGTTGTTGGTTGTTGTGATACAGTTTTCATTTTAATGTTCATAGTTTTGATCCTCTTTATCCTAAAAAAGTCCCTTTAACATTTCATATGACAGTGGTTTGGATCTGATGAACTCCTTCCGTTTTACTTTGTCCTGGAAGCACTTTCTCTGCCCTTCTATTCTGAATGACAGCTTCACTGGATAGAGTAATCGTGGTTGTAGGTTTTTGCTTTTCATTACTTTGAATATTTCTTGCCAGTCCCTTCTTGCCTGCAGAGTTTCTTTTGAGAAATCAGCTGATAGTCTTATTGGGACCCTTTTGTACGTAATTCTCTTCTTCTATCTTGCTGCTTTTAAGATTCTCTCTCTGTCCTTAATTTTTGACATTTTGATTATAATGTGTCTTGGTATAGTTCTCCCTGGGTCCATTTTTTTTGGAACTCTCTGTGCTTCCTGGACCTGTAAGTCTATTTCCTTCCCCAAGTTAGGGAAGTTCTGCTTCATTATTTTTTCACGTAATATTTCTTTTTCTTGTTCTACTTCTTCACCTTCCGGCAACCCTATGATTCGGATGTTGGCCCGCTTACAGCTGTCCCATAGGTTTCTGAGCCTCTCCTCGTTTTCCTCACTTCTCGTTTCCTCTTTCTGCACTGGTTGACTGTTTGTTCCTTCCCTATGTTCCGTTGTGTTGATTTGACCCCTGGTTTTCCTTTCCTCACCACTAGTTTCATACGTGTTTTTGTTCATTTCAGCAGGACTAGCCTTCATTCTTAAACTAGTCTTGTTTAAGACCTGCTGTTAGGTCTGTAAACATTTTTTGTAACCAAAGCTCTGAACTGAGCCTCAGAATGATTTTCTATCTGCTGATCTGTTAAATCAGGTATTTGCTGGCTGGTCAGCTGCATCACCGGGATCTCTATCATGATCTGTGTCATCCTGACAGTTTTGTGTTTACCTTTGCTTCCTGGGCAGGGCTGTCACTCCTCCTACGCTACAGGGGGTGGAGCCCTGTGCACACGTCACAATCGGGTGACCCTTCTCACCACGCTATGGCGTTTTCTGCGGGGTTGGGGGTCCAAGATGGGTTCCTGCCGTTTACTCTCCGCTGAGAGACCCGGAGCCACCTCCTCTGTCCCCGCCCCCTCCGGGCCTCACAGTCCAAGGCAATAGAGGTCTGCCTTCCCCGGCGTTGGAATCGCATGCTGATGGGCCTGGTCTGAAGCCGAGGGTGCTCCCCAGGCACTTCTCGCCTCCCCCTAAATACCGGTGTCTGTGCTTACCGCTGTCCTGCCGCCATGGCCGCTGCTGCCGCCAGCACAGCTTGACCTCTCCGCCCCGGCTCTGCCCCTCCTACCTGTCCGGATGAGTATTTCTTCTTTATACCTTTGTTGGACTTCCATGCAGCTCAATTTCCTGGAACTTCTGGTTGTCCCTAGTTTTGAGGTAGTTGTATTTCTTCTTAGTTGAGGAAGGAGACACAGCGTGTCTGTCTAGGCCTCCGCCTTGGCCGGAAGTGTACTTTGTTCTTTAACGTTTACGTTAGAGAGCCAGGAATGGAAATGCTTTCCATTAGGAAGCCTTTATTTTTGGAAATGGAACAAGAACAGCAGCTCTCATAGAAACTTTCTGCAGATTATTTGATGCTGGACAAACTATTATTTCTTTTAATAAGTTTGTACCAATAATTTGAAAATGAGATATCAAGAAAAGCCTATTCTTCCTGAAGTTTAGTTTCTTCATCTTTAAAAGAAGTTAAATATAACCATTTTGCTGGATGGATAGATTCCTTTTGGGGCACAGAATTTGTGCAGTTGATGACCAACAGATATAAAATATAACTAGAATTAACTATGCACAGTAGTGTAGTCTCAACTGTATCTAAAAGTAATTATGAGAACAAATATGCTTTATCTTGAACTTTCCACATTTAAACTATATTTTTGAATATAAGGAGTTCATAGTATTATTAGCTTGTTGAGCAGACTTTGAATCTAGTGTTCAGTGCTCAGAACACATGAACACAATGATCCCGGATGGACTGGAGGCACCATATTACAGAATGTTTGTCACATATTTCCCCCATATAGTTATCAGAAGGGCTAAAGATCATGTGAACTGTTAAATCTTTGCATACCTGCCCCTTTCTCTCTCTACTTAACCAAGGTGTTAAGCGTGACTTCACAACTGTTATGTTTTCCATTAAACCAGAAGTATATGATTTGATATTTATCTTATATTTGTAACCTGAATTTTGCCACCTAAATGTAATGTTCACATGTTGATTCCTACATTAAAATATATTTTGTTAGGACCCTGGCTGGTGTGGCTCAGTGGATTGAGTGTCGGCCTGCGAACCAAGTGTCGCTGGTTCGATTCCCAGTCAGGGCACATTACTAGGTTGCACATCAGGTCCCCAGTTGGGGGTGCAAGTGAGAGGCAACCACACAGTGATAAAAATATGTATGTGTATGTGTGTGTGTGTGTGTGTATATATATATATTTTTTTTTTGTTAGGAATTTGTCGTGTTGAGTAATGTTTTAATGTGGAAAGTTCCATTAGCCACATGAATTTTGACATGTTTCAGAGAAGACAGTAAATAAAATACTACGTGAATATATATTGTTTCTTATGAAGTTTTTAACTTCACAAGAATTGCTGATATCTTCACTGGGATATACTGTACTCATAAGAGCGTAAAGTAAGCCTAATGATACGTAAGTAGATTCTGTTTGTTTTGTTTCTTGGTACTTTTCATGACATTTCTCTGAGCTCTATGTCGATGGCAGGCTTCTTTCTTAGTTAAGGAAGGTAGTCAAGCAGTATAGGTTTTTTTTGAGCTTGTGGGTCATCCCCAGTTAGTGGGATCATGAGTTTTTTGAGCCTTTTTTCTTCCACTTTTACATCTGCTTTTTAACACTACTTTATAAAGGTAACCAGGGACAAAGGGACTAGTATTTGGGTTCTTTTGAGTCCTTTGTAGCCGAGAGCAGAGAGGTTCTGAGGCAGACTGCCTCTGTGGTCTTATACAAGATACTTCTGTAAGCCTCCGTTTTCACCTGGAAGTTGGGTTCATAGTAGTACTCACAGGGCTTGCTAAGGGTTAAGGGGCATAACCCATGTTAAGCCTTTAGCACACACAGTGCCTAGAACATAGTAAGCTCAACAAATGGTAGCTATTATTATTACTGTAATTGTTATGATTGTTGTTTTCTAGGGGAAAGGGTATAAATAGCCAGGTCTTAAGTTTTCTCATAATTTTAATTGAACAATTATTTATTGGTAATGTCTGCCTTTTCTGCCAAGCTATGTCTATTATTAAATGCCATTTTTTGCAGCTGGGAAATAAAATGAGATTGCCCTCAGAGTTCTTATGTGTGTGTATTGGGGGGGGGGGGCCTTACTGAAATCCTTAAATCTAAAACTTCTATTTGTGTCTGTAAAAAATACAATTGTTGAAAGAACTAGTTGGTGGTAAGTGGTAAAAGTATTGAATCTCTTCAAGACCATATAAATAATAAAACACCAAATCATAATATATTCTAAAAATCACGGTGCTGTATACTTCGAATCTTTAAATTAGGAAGTATTTCTGGACTCTTAATCATGCTTTTCTGAATTAAATTTTAGCAAACTTTTGTGATATACTTGATCAAATGCTGCTGACTTTATAAAGTAATCCACATGAAGTCACTAGTAATTGAGATTCTAGCTACAGTTAGCAGCTCAATTTCATTTTGTTACTCTCTTCTAAGATCTACTCTCCTTGGATCACAGAGGCCAACAAACATTGCTGTTAGGCTACACACATTCTCTGCTGGAAGATTGGCTTTCCCCTTTCAGGGTACCTAGCCTGTGAACTTTTTGTCTTAAAAATGTAAAATTTCTTAGTCATAGACTAACGACTTGTACCATAACATAAAGAAAACTCGCGCAAACAACCCCCTCCCAAAAAACACCCACAAAGATTTGAACAGATGCTTCACTGGTACATACAGATAGCAAATAAGCACATAAAAAGATGTGTAACATCATCAGTCATTAAAAGAATGCAAATTAAAGTCACAAGATACCACTACACACATAGAATAGCTAAAACTAAAAAGACTGAGTATCCCAAGTGCTGACAAGGACATGGAGCAGCCAGCACTCTCACACTGCTGGTAGAAATTAAATTAACCACTTCAGAAAACTTGACAATGTTTTTTAAAGTTTGGCGTATATCTACCATCCATACAAAGACCTGTACATGCTGTTCATAATAGCTTTTCTCATGAATAGTCAAAAAACCAGAAACAACCCAGAAGTCCGTTAAAGGTTTTTGGATAAAAGGTTTGTGGATGTCCATACATAGCAATACTACTCATCAATGAAAGGAACTATTGATAACACATGACAAGATAGGTGAATCTTAATTAGGCTGAGTGAAAGAAGCCAGACATAAAAATGCATACTAATGACTTCATTTACATAAAATAGAAAATGCAAAGTTGCCGAGGTGACTGCAGACATTTTCTTGGGGAAGGAGAGATGGCGGCGGAAAGGATTACAGTGGAATCTGGGGAATCATTGGGGCGGGTGGCGATGGGTACATTCACTGGTGATGGTTTCATGTGTGTATACATACATGCCAAAACTTAGGAAACTGTATGTTCTAAATATGTGGTTTATTGCATGCCAACCAGACCTCAGTAAGGTGTTCCAAAAAGGAAAAAAGAACCTGCTGTGAAAATGGCAGTTAGCTGACAGCTCCCAGTCGCCACACCTGTGAACTGTGCTGCACTCCGGGCTGTCCCCAGCCAGGAAGGGGCACTAGCCAAGGCCAGTTGCCCCATGTGGTCTGGCTGAGATCCAGAGCTGCACTGCAGTGGGGGGCTTCCTACCCAATCCCCCTTCCTTCACGGGCATTTGTCCCTCCAGGAAATCCCTACACTTACTCCGTCTTGGTGCACACTTTCTGGAGGACTTGAGTGGAGGCAGTATCTGTCATTCAGCCTGCAACAAATACCTTTTGTCATACAGACCTTTCAGATTCTGAGACTAGGCTCTTGTTCTTTTAGTCCGTTCCTCTGTGGTTGTGGTCCAACATCCGTCTTCTTAACATTCGTGCCCATGCAACCCAGACATGCAGGGAAGTCAGCCTGTGAGGTCACCCTTGACCATTCGGGGACCGGAGCTAGTACTCCCACTTTTTGTCCCGTGGGTGGACAATTCTCATTTCGTAAAGCTCAGAAGGTTCCATAGAATCAAGCACCAGTTGCCCAGTAGCCAGTCTGAAAACATCCTTGTATTATTTTTCCTCCTTTAACTTTCCACCTCTCCAGCCCTTACTCCTGTTCCCAGGATGACTTCCCAAAGGTACTTATATGGAACCCTGATCAAAAGAACAAAAAAAGGAGTTCTTGGAAATTAACATGGTAACTGAAGTGAAACGTGTGGGGGAAAATTAGAGATCTCTCAGAAAATAGATCCAAAAAGTAGAAAAAAAACAGGAAGGATAAAAACAGTTCAAGATTTGGAAAAGAGGAATTCCAGAAAAAAAAAAAATGGAGTGGAAGGAATCAGTTATATTATTTAAGAAAGTTTTGCAAAATTAAAGGGCATGAATTTCTGGACTGGAAGGGCCCTCCTAGTACCTTGCTCAAAGGGTGAAAGTGGACCAAATGTCAAGACCAGTGATCTCCGAACCTCAGAATGGGGATAAGAAATTTTCTATAAGTTTCCAAAAGTGGAGGGGGAATGGGGAAGGGGGGAAAGTTTCCTTAAAAGGCTCAAACATCAGAATGGCTTGGACTTCTCAGTGACAATACTGGAAAAATAGAAGATCATGGAGCAATGCTTTCAAAATCCCACCCTGGAATTTTCTATTTGTATTCAGCCAAAACTATCCATTCATGGGGAGACATTGAATAAAAATATTTCCAGATACATTGAAATTACGTTGTACTAAGGTAACAATCTCAGTACTTTGGGGGGAGGAAAAAACATTTTTTTACTCAAATGACAGGCAGCTGTGGCTCCACAGCTCTGCTCCTGCTCCAATGTCTCCCATTCCAGGTCCCAGGATGAAGGAGCAGAACCTCCCAACCACTATTAAAGCTTCTCATATGCTGTTGATCAAAGCAAGTGACATGTCCAAGCCCGATGTCAGTGACATGGGGATTATATGCATCCTCAGGGAGGCACTGGAAGTCACGTAGCTAAAGGCAGGAATACATGAGCATGAAATCCCTGGGAACAGTTATCCACTCAATGCCTTGAGATTTTACCTCCCACATTCCCTTTTCTGAGAAGCCACTTAAGCCCTGACCTGTGTGGCTCAGTTGGTTGGGCATTATTCCACAAAGAAAAGGTTACCGGTTTGATTCCTGGTCAGGGCACATACCTGGGTGCCAGGGTCAGTCCCCAGTTGGGCGTGTATGAGAGGCAATCAATCGATGTTTCGCTCCCTCCTTTTCTCCCTCTCTTCTCTCTCTAAAAATAAAATCTTTTTTTTTAAAAAAGCCACTGAAGGATGTGTTCCTCTAAAATGAAGGAGTGAACCAATGAAGAGGAAGACTGGGGATAAAGGAAGCACACACTTAACACAGGAGCAGGTGGGGAGGACTCCCCAGGACGGTGGTGAAGGGGGAACTCAGGTGACAGCTGTGCACCAAGGACGGAGCAACCAGACCAGGCTGGACGCAGGTCAGAAGGCTCGTTAGGCACTTGAAGAAAATAAAATTGAAGAAAATCTGATGTGCTTTAGCTGGGTAGCTCCGTTGGTTAGAGTGTCATCCCGATAAGCCAAGGTTGCAGGTTCGATCCCCGGTCAGGGCACATTCAAGAATCAATAAATGCATGAATAAGTGGTACAACAAATCAATGTTTCTCTCTCTCTAAAATCAATAAATCAAAAAATTTTAAAGAAAATCTATTGCGCGCAAACTGATTATGAAGGGATTTAGATAACAGAAGTTAGTATTGAAGTAGTGATGGTTCATAAATAGGCAAATTTACAAATATTAAGTCTAGGGAAAACACCATGTTAAACGGGAAAAGAAAATGAATCCTAGTTACTATAGATCAGCCCCGAATTGCCTTCATAATAATGAAAACACTGAATAGTGATATAACTGAACTTATCAGGGGAAACAGTGGAGGATGGGAAGTCCAGGTAGTGAGGTCAGTTGAAAAAAACAGCTAATTTCCGTATCAGTTAAGGTTTTCAACAGAAAGTGCCTAAAATGAGGTTTAAGAAACTTAAATATGAACATACAAATATAAAAAGGTTTGGCTACAAGGGTTAAACCTGGTTTTTGCTCTTCAAGAAGATTGGGGTGGGGGTGGGGAGGAGAAACTGCCATTGGCTTCAAAACCTTGTAGAGCCAGTGGATGCTTCAAACAATTGATCATAATTCGGAGCTAAATCAGCCCTCCCATCCCCTACAAAACAGGCCCAAAATGATTCTCGTACGTCAGTACGTCACAATGCAGTGTCCAGCGCAGGCCCGTAGAGGGCCCAAAAGGGCCTTTACTTTTGAACTTTGTGTTTACAGACTAGCTTATTTACGGAAATGCTTCTATTGACTTTGATCTTCACAAGACTGTGTTGTTGACTGTTGCCCTTGAAGTTCTGGGAATATAGTATAGGCAGAGATCTCTAGAAATCTGGGATAACGTGGTTTGGGGAGTCAATGGGAAGTTATTGAAAAGAATTTTCAGGATCAATGAGTCCTTTTGGTGGACATAGGAAAAGTGCTTAAAAATCCAACATTTGACAGCTTTCCTCTTCATTTACATCTGTTAAAAAATGCAACTGAGTGAATTTTAAATATCTTCTTGGCTTTATTCATGAACAGGGCAGCACCCCCACTAGCAAAGAGGAAGGCATGCCATACAGAGCTGTACAAAATGGAATCAGCTAAAGGCAGAAGGAGGGGGTGGCACAAGGAGTTCACAGCAAAAGAAAAGATTGTTTCAGGAGAGGTCACCGTCCTCTGGGGGACGGCAGGGGTCTACCAGGAAGGGGAGCTCACTGGTGCTGACCAGGTCATTCCAGAGTGACTGGTTAACACTACATTCCTGGGAGAGGCCGCAACAGCAGTTCAGTTAGGTCAGTTACCTCTGGTTTGCTGAAGTGGGCCCTAGCGCAAGTGACTCCATTTTGGCCTGTTGTCTCTTTTAACGTATCTTTTTATGAAATATGAAGTCTATATAAAATCTTAAGTTATTTCTATTTGCAGTGACTCTGTATAAAATACGTCTTTGTAAACTGTCTTGTCCATTGTACATAGGCAAGTTTCTAGAAATTGGGGATTCTGCTTCTTTTTTATTGGTTCGTTGGGAGCACCAGATGCTAATTGATGATTGGTAAATCTACTTGATTATAAAACTGATGTGAAAAGACAGATATAAAGCAATTCTATGCAATTGGTATTCTTACAAAATGTTCTGTCTTTAGGACATTTTATAACTTAGCCATTTGGTATCCCACCCCCACTCCTTTAATGTCAAGTGGGTTTATAATCTGTTAATCTTGAAACAGATAATACTTTTGTATTGAGTGATGAGTGATATGCCCTTTTGAGAAGTTAACTGTAATAAAATACATACAGGGTCTGGTGCCATCAATGATCTTTCCATTGGCAATTTATTGCTAAGCATCCAAAGAGCAGAGAGTGCCTGGGAGCAGCCCCATGGTGAATAATAATGAAGGAGAAGCTTGAAGTGGGGAGCATATAGAGACAGAGAGAATTACATATTAAATACTTCAATGTATAGTTTTTAAGATAAAGGATATTCATGTAGAAAAATTCAATTCTCAAAATCAAGATATTAAACATTAATATAATACAATTATTTAACCTACAGACCTTCAAATGTCTCCAATAGTCCCAATAACATTCTTCACAGAAACTTGCTGATCCAGCATCAGTCTAGAACAGAGCATGGCAATTCATTTTCATGGTTCGCGTCTTGTCTTTCTTGACACTGACCTTTTTTGTTTTGACCTTGACATTTTTGAAGAGTACAGGCCAGTTATTTTTCAGAATATTATTTAATTTGGGATTTGTCTGATGTTTCCTTGTGGTTGATTTGTATTGTTCATTTTTGGCATAAAGAATGTTCCCTTCCCAGTGAATCAGGAATTAATCTAGTTTTTAACCCAAAGTTGCCCCCCTCACTCATTATTTTTCATTCTAACTCATGTTCCTGAAAACGCCCCAGAAGTCTGTACAGAGGAACAGCTTTTGTTCTGATTTTTAAAATACAAGGTACTCTAGAGAGCACATTATAGCCATTCTTTCGCTCTATAGCAACAGCTTTTGACCAAAAACAGCACTCTTAACTTTTGCCCTGCTGACTTGGACTCTGTAACTTATTTATTTATCGACTGCATATGTGCAGATTGTACTTTGAAACATCTTACAGTGTCTTAGATTTCATATTCTAAGGAGTGAGGTTACAATCTCGCCGCTGTTATTCTACATAACAACAGCGTTATTGAGATATAATTCACATCCTACCAAAGTCCCCCTTTTGAAGTGTGCAGTTCGGTAGTTCGTTTGCATATTCGGAGTTGGGATGCAACCATGACCATCATCGCGAAGTTGAGGACGTTAGTCACTGCATCAGATCGCTGGAAGAGTTCCAGGCGCGGGTCCACGCTGCACTTTGAGTAGCCCTGCTCCAGAGCAGACGCGGAGCCTTGGAGAGGTGCGGACTGTCCGGGGTCCCTCAGGTTATGACAGAGCCCAGGAAGTCCCTGCAGCCCAGGGCTCAGCTAGGACCGCCCCATGGAGGGGGACGAGCCTGGGCGGGGTCAGCGCTGGGGCCCCGGAGGCCAGCCACGGAAGTCGGGGGAACCGGGAGCCGGAGGGACAGTGTGCAGGTCCCCGCAGGAGCTTGGGAGCCGGGGAACCAACGACCGACCGTAAGCCCCCCCGGGGCGCGGGGCGCGCAGCTTCGGGTTGGGGTGGGGTGGGGTGCAGCAGCTAGGGAGCTCAGGCGGGGCCGGATGGTGCATGAGGCCGCGGGCTGGGGACTCTGTGGGGCCCCGCCGTCTGGCAGGCGGGCCTCCGCACCCACTGGTGTCGTGCGCCGCCTCCCCTCCCCACCCGTGGCTGCGTCTTAGACGCTGGAGCCTCGCGTGCCCGCGCCTGGCTCCCCGCCGCCCTTCTGGCTCCGCGGGCGCGCAGGCGGGAAGAGGCCCGAGCAAGCCCTCGGCCGGCAGGGCGGCGACCCGCCGGACACGGCCCCTTGTCTAGCTGCCCTCGAGAGCGGTGATGCCAGGGTTGCATCTAGCCCCACGGCGCCATGCACGTGCCCGCCCCCGAAGTCCTCTCTCATGTCTCTTAGCTGCAATGAGCTTTCCGGCCATCTCTGCCCACTGCCCCCCTTTTTCCCTCTCCTGCCTCGTGCTCCTCCCTCGGGGTGCAGACCAGCCCGCCCAGCCCAGCCCAGCCTCCGGCCCTGCCAGGGGAGCATCGCAGCAGAAGCTGTGGGACTTGGCTTCGGGCCCCTCGTTTGCCCCGCCTCTTCCGACGCACCCTTGGGGGTGAGAGGTGGGGGGGCACGCAGTGCTGTAATCCTAATTTCGACCACTTTTTTCTGAAAGCTGCGCCCCCCCCTTCCACTTCCCTCCGCTCCCCTCCAGCGCATAAACTTCAGGCTCCCCAAAACCGCTAGCTGCCCCTGGCGCCGGGATGGACAGACATCCTCTGCCTTCCCTGACCCCGGCAGCTCTGGGGTAGGGTGGGCGTAAGGGAACCTAGCCATTTGGCCTCTCAGCTCCGAGGGTAGCGCCTTTGCCCAGATTTGTCAGCTGCTGTGGAAATTGCTGAGGACACTGGGATCTATGCCTGTTTCTGGGCGGCTGCAGCCCCCTCTGAATTCAGTGTGGTTTAAAGTAAATATTTTCCGGAAACCCCGCTGCTGCTGCTCCAGAAGCACCATTATTTTCTGGTGCCCTGCTTACTTCCTTCAGTGACTCTGGCCGTGGGGGATGCTGTGGGGAACTTTCACTGGCCCCACTGGGTCTGATTTAGCCAAAAACTCTGGGGTGATCAGCAAACAGTTTTTCTTTCCCAAATTTCCACTCCTAGGAGGGCCATGGGATAGCTTCCTCCTGTTCCCCCAGGGAAGTGAGGACGGTGCTTAAGGACTGCTCTCTGCCCTGGGCAGGGGGCTAGGCAGGGAACATGCCCTCGTAGGGCCTGCAGTAATGTGGGGAAAAGATGGGCAACAAACAAAATAAATTTGTAAAATATGAAGAATGTTGGAAAATGTGTGCCATGAAGAACCATAAGCATTGAAGAGGGAAGGTGAAAGGAGAAGGCCTCACTGAGAGGTGACATTTGAATAATCCTGCTATCTGGGATGACAGTGCCAGGTGGCGGGAAGAGTAAGTGCAAAGGCCCTGTGGCAGGTGTGTGCCCTACATGTCTGTGTAGGCTGAGTGTGAACCAACTTGCCAGCAGTGTTCACTAGTGTGAGTGACCTACTGGAACCAGGTGAGAAAGGATGAACTATGACCTCCTTTGGGAAAGCGAAGGAGGTCATAGTTCATGGTTTCTCGTTTCTCACCCACCCTGAGAGTGAGAGGACTCCAAACTTTCTGCTGCCTCCAGCACGGTTCTGGGAAAGGAAAGACACCCATGGAAAATGGCTACTCAGCAAGGCAGCCAGGGTGAACCTCAAAGCCATCTGCTCCAGTCCCGCCTGTCTGCGTGATCCCACCTGGCTCTCAGCTGGGCCTTAGGCATCCTGGTTGTACAGACTTAGGGGAGTGGATGTCACTTATGGGAAGTGACTGTCCTTGGGCACAAGGACTTTTAGAGAAAGGACATCAGGCCACTGGAGGAAGTGGAGAGTGCTTCCCCCAGTCTCCTTCTGTGGCGTCCTGGTCTGTCTGACATCTAAACCCAGCATGAACCAGAGCTCACAGGGAGCCCCAGTATGACCAATACCCAGTGTCCCTCCCATCCACATGCCCAGGCTTAGTGGTGTTCAACTGACACCTTGACTCTTCCCTTCCAGCACCTGGCCAGGCCCAGACATGGGAGGGCAGGAGCTACCCAGACTCCATTTCTTCAATACTCGAAGACATGGAACATAGCTTGGCTTACAATATACAGAAAGGCTAAATGTGAGCTGGTCACCACTGTTGAAGAAATAGCCCAGAGCATACCCACCCAGGGCTGGAGTGGGCACAGAGCAGGCACGTGGTAACTTGTGGAGCTTCCGGGATGTCATGCTCAAAGCCCACCTCTGACAGGGCCTAGATTCCATCATTAGTGATTCATTCCTTTGAGAGGCGATACAATGATGTGGAAAGACAACTGGCAGGGAAGGAGGACCTAGCTCATGTCCTAGCTCTGCCACTAACATCACCCTCCCAGGGCCTCATCCATAAGGTGATGAGCTTGGACTATCCAATCTGCAAGACTCTGCAGCTCTGATATGTGATGATTCTGTGGGTCAGAAGTCCAAAGGCATCTTCAGGAAGGGAATTATGTAGGTGGGGAGAGGTCAGTTTTGATGGGGCCTGGATGGGTTCTGCAGCCTATACCAAGCCCTCTGCGGGCAGCTGAAATAGAGTGAAGGCCCTGGGCCCGACGTGCAGGGGGCTAACCTCAGACAGAGAGCAAGGGCCCAGATTGAGGCTTAGAAGTCACTGCCCAGCCCAGCTGGCCTCCCGGGATCACCTAGGGTGGGCTGCCCATGGGTGTTCTTGGCTGAGGCCTGGTGCTTTAGGGTAAGGTGCAGAAGGCACCCGAGTAGTTCCCCCAAGAGGGAACTAAAGGTTTGCCAAGGATCCCGCCACCCCTTTGCCTGAGGAGGGAGGAGTGGTGGGCACCGGGAACAGCTCCCTGCCACCAGGATAGGACAGTACAGTCCTCTCCTTGGTTATACCGTTGACCCTTGAACAAGACGGTCTTGAACTGGGCAGGTCCACTTGTACATGAATCTTTGCCAATAAATACACTGGAAAAATTCTCCGAGACTTGGCGGCAGTTTGGCAAAACTCACAGACGAACCTTTAGAGTTTCTTAATAACATTTTCTCTTCTCTAGCTTTCTTTAGTGTGGGAACACAGTATATAACATTATAACACAAAATATGTGTTCATCGACTGTTTATGTTATCCCTCAACAGTAAGTTATTAGAAGTTTTGGGGGGGTCAAAAGGTATATGTGGATTTTCAACTGCCTGGGGTGCTGGCGCCCTCCCCTCCCCCCCACATTGTCCAAGGGTCAGCTGTATAACTAAACACACAATTGTGCAAACCAAGTTCAAAGGGAAGCAGCCTCTTCTACCATCAAGGTCTGTTTATACTTCTGAGGGGGGTCACAGTCCATCGTTTCTCACCCTGACGCCCCGTTTTCACCCTCTGCAGCCCAGCCTACAGCATTCCTGCGGATGGGCTCAAAGACCTGGCGGGGCGGCTTCATGCCCATGGGTCCTGGCTCTCCGCCTTTGGCTTCTGTTGCCCGGTGGGTGGGCACGGCTCTCATGAGCGCCAACTTAGTACACCGTCCGGGCGCAGCAAAGCCACGCCTGGTAGGCCCTCCAAGGCCTAAGTGCACGTGGTCGCATGGGGGAGGGGGGCTGTTCTTCTCTCTGAGGACTTCAGAGACTTCCCAGAAGGTCTCTAGCGAACCCAGAGAGAAGGGCCACGGGCCTCGTCCCCAGTCGGGAACAGAAACTCTTGCAGCCTTTAGCTTTTGGGAAGACGAATACACAGACTGACTGAATTCAGATGTCTTCTTGGCACTGACTAGCAGGGCTAACTCAAGCAAACTACTTAGCCTCTCTGAGCTGAATTTTTTTTAAAAGATTTTATTTATTTATTTTTTAGAGAGAGGAGAAGGAAGGGAGAGATACACCGATTGGTTGCCACTGGCGCACCCCCAACTTGGGACCTGGCCGGCAACCCAGGCATGTGCCCTGACTGGGAATCGAACCTGTGACCTTTTGGTTCACAGGCCGCCGCTCAGTCCACTGAGCCACACCAGCCAGGGCCTGAGCAGCATTTTTAAATCTCTTTCAAATGGGAAAAATACCCCTTCCTTCTCAGGGTTATTGCAGCACATGAGATGACATGTTCAGTGTCCCCAGCCTCGAGTCACAGTCCAAAACTTCTCTGGGCTCCTTCACGGGAGGCTGTGGTGCCAGACACATACTGATGTCCTGGAAGGTTTTGAGTGTCCCTGCCCTGGGCCCATCTGGCTGGCTTGAGCCTGGTTGTGTCCCATTGTGAGCCTGTGAGGGTGGCAGGTAGCCAATGACTGGAGCGGAAGGTCTAAGTGTCTCTGTGGAGTCAAAGAGCCATGCAGTGCTCCTCAGCGAGACCAGGCAGCGGGCTCTCCGCCCTGCCCCAAGGGCCACCACCTCAGGGTGTCCCCCTGCAGCTCAGCCTGGGACTTGCCTTCCCCTGTGGAATGAGGGACCTTTACTGCGTTGAGTGGTGACTTTCTGGTGTATTCCTCTTCTGTCAGACCTGGAGACATGTGGACCTTTTGGAAAGTAAGAGAAGCCATTTGGTTCCAGTGCCAGGCCTCACATTTAACCCCTGTAGTGACAAGGGCAGCTTAGGAAGTCTCTTGCCAACGCGGATATACTTTCCTGCTTCCTGGTTTATCTGCCTCCCAGTTGTCCCTGGGAGGAGGCAGGGGAGGCAGGCTCTGCCAACAAGTGGGGGAAGCTTTCCCCCTCCCCCCACCCTAGCCTGGTTCTGTGCCTCCTCCCAAGGTCACGGTGATACTCTGTCAAGAGGGCACATGTTCATTCCAGAGTTGCCCCAGGACCTCTGATGGAACTCCAGAAGTATTTTAGCCTTTTGTGACTTCTTATGCCTTTTTGCAACCTAGACATTGCCGCAAGCAACCAACCCCCCCGAGATACCCACAACCCCTCGGAACCCTGACCCTAGTCTTCAGGGCTGTTCCTCATGAAGCACCGGCCCTCTCACCCCCCTGTCACTCCATCCCAGGGAGAAAGGGGCTCAGGTTACGGAGCCAGGGCCTGCCTCACAGTGCGATCCTGTTACATACACACAATTGAGGAAGCTTCCAGACGGGGAGTACATTGTGGAGGACGAGCCACCTGGGCAGAGGAGGGAGGGGTAGTGTGGTGAACGGTGGGAAAGGAATCAAATAGGCATATTATGTGGCCCACTCCTATTATCCCCTGAAATAGGAGTCTTTCTCTACTCCAATAGAGGATCGCTAAGTACTGAAATTCCGCAGAGGTAATGCTTTTCCCTCGTAGGCAGTGAACTGTGTTCCACTTAGGTTTTCCCCTCCGGTAACTTAGAACCAATGGAAAACTTGACCACTCTTATTTTAATTGGCAGAACGTAGGCTGGAACAGGGCTTCACATGAAACTCCCCGAGCATGAGCACTTGACCCCTTCTGTGTGGGAAGAGTGTGGGCCCTCCTTGCGTTATATAACTTAAAGCTGGAAGGTTGTACAAATGAGTTTGTGGGGGGCCCAGCTCAGGGGCGTGTAAAATCTGTGGAGGTCGCCATATCCTCTGCTTAGGGCCGACCGACCAGCCCACCCACGTGGCCCTCTCCTTATCCCAGGCCATTCTTCCTTCCCTACACTCTACCTTCCAGCCCTACTGGGGCCCTCCGCTCTGCAAGGATCGCTGTATAAGGCCCCATCATGGTTCGTGGGGCACCTCCTCTGGGAAGCTTCCATCGGCCTCAGACTGGGCCCCTCTCCCGCTTTAGTGCACCGTGTCCTGGCCACTTGCCCTGAGTTAACTCATCAAATCCTCCCCGCTCGCTAAGGGAGGCACTTTATTCTCCCCCTCTCACAGGTGGGGAGACTGAGGCCTGGAGAAGTGGGGTGAGTCGCTGGCCTAAGGTTACATGGCTGACAAGTGGCTGCGCCAGGATTCTAAGTGGCCAGTTAGTGCCTGACCCCCTGGAGGGCTGGCTCCTGACTCCCTGAATGTTTTCCTCAGACCACCAGTCACCAACGCTCTCCTTTCTGTCAACACGGGCATAGAGAGAGCCAGGGGGACAGGGCGGAGTCCCTCCAAGGCAGGTGGTGATGTCCCTTCACTCAGGCCCCAGAACAGGGCTCCCCTAGGAAGGCTACCCCCCAACCCCGTCCCACTGTTTTTGCTTCTTTTACTCCCCTGCCTTTTGCGTGAAACCACATTTTCCCTTTCCCCTGGGGCTGGCGCCAGTCTGTGCTCCCAGGGCTGGGCTCCAGGTCTTGCGGGGAGGTAAACAAGGCCCTTGTCGGTGCAGCACGCTCTGCTCAGCCCAGCCCGCCGGCACTCGGCCTCACCCGTCCTGAGTCCTGGGTCGGCCACTGAGGTTCAGGGGAGGTGGCTGTGGGTGGGGAGGCTGGCAGAATGCTGAGCTGTGCAGGGCAGGGAGTGCCCCCCGCCAGGGTTCCCCCACCCGTGGTGGGCCAGCCTGCCACCGAAAGTGGTCTCTGCTCCAGTGAACGAGCCTGGGAGTTTGGGGACTCGCTTCTGGGAAGCTTCTGGGAGCCTCAGGGCCTGAGTAGCTGTCAACAGTGTTTTGGCACTGGTGGCGGAAACACCCCATTCTGCGCTGCCTTGGCAGGCTGGCCCTGGGATGGATGGAAGCCATCTGTTTTTCCCTTTGCTGTGTGTTCATTTTGCCTTCCCCGGGGAGGGCGAGGAGGGACCCAGGCCCGAGGAAGCACACAGAGCCCCTGAGCCCACCTTTCTCTCTGGCCTGGCATCCCAGAGGCACATGGTACCCTCGTCTCCCCTTCTTCCCTCTGCCCCACAGTGTTCTGCCCAGGCAGGCTCCCCACCCCCGCCCCCGAAGGAGCTGGAGGTTCTCACGCTCATGTGAGTCTGACTCACGATCAGGAACACAACCGTCCGCAGGGCAGAGAGGGGAACCCTCCCCAGCCTGACAGAGCTGGGCCTCTCTCAGCAGGACATGCAGGAACCGTCAGGTGGCAGATGGATGTACGGTCTGAAGCTCAGAGGGGGTCTAGGTGAGAGACACACATGTTCTGTCACCTGTGCAGAGGTAGCAGTGGGAGCCACTTTGACAGAAAGGATGGCCTCACTTGGACACAGGTTCTCTGGCAGCTCCTGTTCCTCTGTCAGCCTGGCCAGCTTCGTTTCCCCGTTTTCTCACTGTCACCGGGCCTCTGGCCCTCCGATGCCCGCACATTTCCGCATTAACCTTTGTCCCAAGTGCTTCTTGGCCACTGGAAAGTCATGCAGCAGGCGTCCCAGCTGCAGCTGCTTGAGGGTGTTTTGTGCAGCTCAGGTGCTGGGAGGGTGGCTGATTCACTGTTGACATAGACCTGGGGTCTGTCACCATTACGGTTTTTCATATTAAAAAAAAAAAATACACTTCTTCTGTTTTTGAGTGGATAGTACATGTATTTGATGAAAGTCATTTTTTTTTAAGTGTGAAAGCTTATTCCATGAAAGTTTATTCCCTCCTTGCAGGCAGGCACTGTTTGAGTGTCTGGGTAAACTCCAGGGATAGTCTTCAACAGGATGTGTGTGCTCTGGCGCCCACTAATTCTGCACATTTTTCTGTACCCTGCTTTTTCCACTTAACTGTGTGTCATAGAGATTTGTCCACATCAGCCTATAGATGGACCCCTTTTTTTCCACCTTCTGCATAGCATTCACTGCTTATTCTACCAGTCCTCAGTTAGTGAGCATTCAGATGGTTTTGAATCTTCTGCTTTTACGAAAGAAAAAAAAAAGTGATGAATATTCTTATCCCTGTAGTATTTTATGTAAATGTAAATTCAGTATTTTAGGGAGAGAAATTCCTAGGACTAGAATTGCATCGTAGGCCATCTGTATTTTACATTTTGATGGGTACTACAAAATTGCTTTTCACCCAGGTGTGACTACTTGGAGCCAAGTGGTACAACACTCTTTTCTGTCCTCAGCAAGGAAGTGTTTATTTATCATAAAGTGTTTAAGAGATGGAACATTTATATGGCATTGAAAATTTAAAGGCCAAGCATTTATTCTTGAGAGTTAGTCTTCTGGGGGACTTGATATATTTTCTTTCCCCCTTGAGTTTCTCAATTAACTAGGATTATGTTAGGCTTTATAGAATAGAAAACTCAAAATAATAGCAGCTGGAACAATATAGAAGTTTATTTTCCTGTCATCCAAGGGGAGTTTAGAAGGAAATAGTCCAGGGCTGGGCTGGTGGCTCCGTGGTGAACCCAAGCTCCTTCTGTCTTTCTCCATCACCATCTAGCAGTGACCTCTATCCTCAAGGTCACTTCATGATCCAAAGTGGCTACCAGAGTCCAACCATCATGTCTACGTCCCAGAAAGCATGAAGACGAAGGGGCAGGTGCCTGCTCCCCAGCTGAGTCAGGGTTCTTTCCACAGCCTTCCGCACACAAGCGGGACCCACATACTTTGGTGCAGGTTGTGCGCTGGGAAATCTTAGGGGTTGCCATTGCCAACTTAAAAAATAAAAGCACAGGCTGTGATGAAGGATAATGGTGTTTATCTGAGCAAAAGGGGAATTGAAATCCAGGGCGCAGATTTATGTAACCACCTAAATTGTGCTCCAAAGGAAATAAAGAAAGGGTTTATGAAGGGCAAAAGCCTAAGAGCTATTCTCATCTCCATCCTCCATGTAAACGAAGGACGCTGGGATTGGTTAGGCCCGTTATGTAAATGAGGGTGCTGGTTGTCAGAATGGATTGGTTCCTTTCCAGGTGAAGAATGCAGATGGTCTGTGACCATGATGAGGAGGAAGTAAAGTCCACATATGTCCAAGGAGCAGTCATGGACCCCGGATGAGTGCCGTTCAGCTCTGAGCTGAGTTTAGCCATCAGTCAGTAACTTAACAATAGTTCCAGGAACTGGGACATGAGACCCGCACAGGCCCCATTTCCTCAGCGACCTCCTGACTCCACTTGAAGGGACTCCCTCAGCAATGCTTATTGCACTTTATTTTCTCCGTTATCACCATTCCCATCGTTAACACCATGGATTTATATTTTTATTTACAACTAGCTTCTAGCAGCTGGCAGGGAGGTATCTTGTAACACAAGCAGAATATTAGGTTAATTTTTGGATTGTACATTGAGAGATGGCTGCTTTTCTTAATTCACACCAAGAGAACGTCTGGGCTCTGCCCCAAATACGCTTGCAGCTTTTTGCCGTCACTCATCACTCTGCCACACTGCGCTGCAGGGAAGGCAGAGGGATGCAGCGTGCGGCTGGGCTCGTCCGGCTGAAAAACCCCATTGCTAAGACAGCAGAGGTCAGAGCCGTCAGCCAGCCCTGCTGGCCCAGCCTGTGGGAATGTGCGCCGGAGGCCGAGCTTTGTAAGGGCAGCTGGGGTAGACTTGTGCAATCCGCTGTCCAGGCCCACTCTTCCGCATGATTGTCAACTCTTACCCTGGACACGGGCACAGAGCCTGCGGTCCTTCGCCTATGCCACGCGCTCACCTTCTTTCTCCCACGCCTTCTTCGCACATGCTCTCGGTGCTCCCTGGATTTGCCCCCATTCCACCATTAAATTCTGCCTGGTGAACTGCTATTCATTCTTAAAAACCCTGCTCAGTGACCCTCTCCTCCGGGAAACCGTGGTGGCCCACTTCTGTCTCTGTACTGTCATGTGCCACTTAACAACAGAGATACGTTCTAAGGAATGACAGAGGTACATTCTGAGAAATGAGCTGTTAGGCAATTGCATCACTGTATGAACATCACAGAACACACTTACACAAACCTAGATGGTGTAGCTACCACACACCGAGGCTACATGGTACAGCCTATTGCTCCAAGGCTACATGCATGTGACTGTACAAAACAGCAAGGTATTAAATCAAGCACAAGGAATTATGCAATCAGGAGGTGCAGCAAACATGAGGTGACATCATGGGGTGTGTGAGGCTGCAGCTGGCACGGCACAGCATGCTGTTACGGCAAACTTTTTTCCCATAAAGAGTACACTCAAAAATAACAATAAAAAGTGCAGTATAGCCTTGGCTGGTGTGGCTCAGTGGACTGAGCGCTGGCCTGCACACCAAAGGGTTGCCAGTTCGATTCCCAGTCAGGGCACATGCCTGGGTTGCTGGCCAGGTCCCCAGTTGGGGGTGTGCAAGAGGCAACCACACACTGATGTTTCCGCCTCTTTCTCCCTCCCTTCCCCTCTCTCTAAAAGTAAATAAATAAAACCTTTTTTTTTTTAATTGCAGTATAGGAAGTACATAAACTAGTGGCATGGTCATGTATTATCATTATCAAGTATTACGTACCATACATAATTGTATGTACGGTATTTTTATACTATGGGCAGAGCAGTGGGACTGCTTACACCAGTGTCACCACAAACACGTGAGCCATGCATTGCGCTGCGAGGACACTAGGTGATAGAAAATTTTCAGCTACATTGTAATCTCAGTGGTCACTGTCCTTTATGTGGCCCGTCACTGACCAAAATGTCTTTATGCGGCACATAACTACATATATTGCATTGGTCACGAGAAGGGTATTATCTGCTCATCTGGCTGTCCTGCTAGAGCATGAACTCCTGCAGGTACAGGGCGGTGCCTTATTCCCTGTGTCTGCAAGGCCCCCGGATCACAGGCACGCACACTGTTTGCTGAACCACCCTCTGGTCCCAAACCAAATTTATACTTACTTTTCCAAGGCCCAGATCCAAATCTCTTATTTACTTTAAAAAACAAATGACTCTTTGATACTTTAAAGACCAAATTCAAATTACAGAAAAAGAGTTTGCTGGAGCTTAAATGAATCCTGTGTTTTAAAACTTGTAGTTTTGCCCCAAGCATAACAAATATGTTCAATTATGAAACTGATGTGCCTTTTAACAGTGCCAGAGAACAAAGCACCTCCTTTATTTGGCCTCCTATATTTAAAACTGTCCTTTGTAAGTCAAACCCAGAAAGGCAAAAGTAAACTAATAAATTGCTTCACTTGCATCATTTGTCACTTTTAAATAGTTTACACTTAGTCTTTTAAGGGTAATGGTCATTGCATTGCTCAGCTAGCCTCTTCAGCTTGAACTCATTCCTGACTTTTTTCCCACCTTTCATAAATGCATGCCCAGAACTTGACCTCACTATAGAACTGGGAAAATTAAACTGTACATAATCTCATTTCTCATCTGAGTAGTCAATTATTGCTCATCAGGTTTCCCTATAAGCACAGCCTCTTATAAGTAAATGACCATTGTCCTCCAGTTAGTGTGTTTAAACAAAATAGGCTGTTTTACAACAAAAACTACACTTTCCTTACTCAGCAAGCTAATCATTTTTTTTAGGAAGGGTATTGTGGCTATAAGGGAAAAAATGCCTTTATTCAGAAAGGCTTCCCTTCCCCCATCCTCCTCAGCAAAGTATTTTGTCACTATTCTGGAAAAGTGCACTCAAAAACAAAGCAACAATCTAATCGGATAAAATGTATTTCTGGAACTTTTGGGGTGGACGAATTAAGCTCTAATTTCAGGCGCAAGCATAACAAAGCAGGCACTCCCAAGTTGTATTATCAATGCTTGTGGATTTTTCATAGCGTCTCCTGAGTGGTGTTATTTCGAAGTGATTAGAATATTTTCTAAACCAGCAGGAGCTGACCACATGGAAGAGATAAATATAGCTCTCTCCCTGGAAACATGGAGTCTTAGCAAACAAAATTCTGCCCCCTGATGCGGAGAATATAAGTTCTCTGGGCAGATAGAAAACAAAGAGCTGAGCCTACCCCCAGGGACATGTCTGGGAAAAGGCTGACAGCTAGAGATGGACAGGGCCTGTGCTGTTCTTCATCCTCCCAAGTCAGTCCTCGAGGAGGACACACGTGAAGGACAGCAGGTGCCCCGGACCACAGGTGCCCACACCGTGCACTGTCTTAATTCCAGCCTACCAATACACAAAAACTGTGATGGGGCTGTGGGGCATGGGCTACATAATCTAATAGGGACAGAGTCCCTCTGGGGTGTCTTCCAGCACAGACATCCCGCACAGCAATAAGGGATTGGGCGGAGCACCTGCTTTGAGCCAGGCTTTGAAGGTCAGCGTTATTATCTCCATTTTACAGACAAGGTCATAAATGCTCAGTGATTTGGTGACTTGCCCAAAGCCTCTCAACTAGTAAATGGTAGAGCTGGGATTTGAACTACTTGAACCCTAGATGCTCCCTTATTGTAAACTCCAAGGTGTTCCAGTTTTAAAGTCAAAGGTAGTCAGACTTGCTGTTTGGGGAGGAAGTATCCCATGGAATGGGGGTTTTACACGTAAGCCAGGCTGGCTCCTCAGAAGATAACACCCAGGTGGACCACCCTGCTTCCCAGAACTCACAAGGTATTTGCCTAATACTCGATATACAGTGGACTGGGAGATAGATAACATGTTTTCAGTAACCTAATGGGATTACATCTGCTTGTGGCTGACTTCTGAATCAGTAGACCTCACTGAGTAAGGGATCAGAGCCCGGGTGGGTTGCCACACTTGAGGGGCAGCATTCAGGCAATGGGGAGGTCTGTTAACCTGGGCCACCCAGGCTCATAACAGAGCATCCCTGCAGTGACTGCTCAGTGCACCCCTGAGCTGTGTCAATGCACCTGCCCAGGTCTTACTCTTCAGGGCTCTCTTTTCTAGGCCACATACAGACCTCTCTGTCCCCTTTCTCCACATTGTAATCACGAGGGAACTTTCAGTCATTATTTCTTCAAATAGGTTCTCAGTCCCTCTCTCACGCGCGCTTTCGCTCTCTCTCCCCTCCTTCTAGTATCCCTCTGATGCAGATGTTGTTACATTTCATATTGTTTTAGAGGTCCTTTAAACCATCATCATTTTAAAAATTATTTTTTCTTGTTGCTGCTTTGATCGGGTGTTTTTTTCTACCTTGTCTTCCCAATAGCTGGTTTGATCCTCTGCTTTATCTAATCTGATGTTGATTTCTTCTAGTGTAGTTTTAATTTCAGATATTGTATTCTTCACTTCTGATTGGTTCTTTCATATGGTTTCTACATCCTTTTTTATGCTTACGATCTCTTGGGTGAAGTTCTCACTGAGTTCGTCCATTCTTCCCCTAAGTTCCTTGAGCGTCCTTATAACCATTGTTTTGAACTCTGTATCTGGTAGATTGCTTGCCTCCATTTCATTTAGTTCTTTTTCTGGGGATTTTCCCTGTTCTTTCATTTGGGGCATGTTTCTTGGTCTCCCCATTTTGGCTGCCTCTCAGTATTTGTTTCTGTGTATTAGGTAGATCTGCTATGTCTACCAGTCTTGGAGTAGCCTTATGTAGTAGGTGTCCTGTGGGGCTCAATGGCACAGTCGCCTTGATCACCTGAGCTAAGTGCTCCAGTAATGTCCCTTGTGTGGGTTTTGTGAACCTTCCTATTGTAGTTGAGTCTTGACTGCTGTTGGCCCATCAGTGGGTGGGTGGGGTTGACCTGCAGGCTGGCTGATTAGATTTACCCTGACCACAGTGTATAAGCTGCTCTGTGGACGCTGACCATGCAAAGCAGAATCAGCCCCCACAGAGTCTGGTGCCCACCACCAGGTGTGTTGGTTCTGTGGCCTTTTGGGAGGGACTCCAGTGCAGATCAATGTCAGATACTGACTGTGACCAGCCCTGGGCTACCTGTTAGGAGCTACAAAGCAATCCATAGTTTGTGGTTGCCTCTGCTGGGGCCTGGGTATGCATGGGAGGGGTCAGGAACAAGAGAGTGATGTCCACTTTCACCACTCTTATTCAACATAGTAGTGGAAGTCCTAGCCACAGCAATGAGACAAGAAGAAGAAATTGGAAAGGAAGAAGTAAAACTGCGATTATTTACAGATGACTTGATACTGTACATAGAGAACCCTAAAGATTCCACCAAGAAACTATTAGAACTGATAAATGAATTCAGTAAAGTAGCAGGAAACAAAATAAACATTCAGAAATTGGTTATACTTTTATACACCAATAATGGACTATCAGAAAGGGAAACTGAGAAACATCCCATTTATAATTGTTCCCCCCAAAATGATAAAATATCCAGGAATAAATTTAGCCAAGGAGGTAAAGGACCTGTACTTGGAAAATTATAACACACTAAGAAAGAAATTGAAGATGATACAAATAAATGGAAGCATATACCATGTTCATGGATAGGAAGAATTAACATCATTAAAATGACCATACTCCCCAAAGCAATTTATAGACTGAATGCAATTCCTATCAAAATACCAAGGGCATTTTTTTTTCACAGAACTAGTACAAAGAACCCAAAAATTTATATGGAACCACAAAAGATCTCGAATAGCCACAACAATCTTGAGAAAGAAGAACAACCTGATAGCAAACTATACTACAAGACCATAGTAATCAAAACAGCATGGTACTGACATAAAAACAGATACATAGATACAGGCAACAGTGCAGTGACTACAGGGGGGACAGGAGTGGGTTGGGGTGGAAGAGGGTCTAAGGGGGATAAATGGTAATGGAAAAAATACAATAGAAATAAGCTGTTTTTGAAAAACAGACACATAGATCAAAGGAACAGAATGGAGAGCCCAGAAATAAACCCACACCTATATGGTCACTTAATCTATGACAAAGGGGCTAGAACATATCATGGAGGAAAGACATTCAATAAATGGTGTTGGGAAAATTGGACAGATACATGTAAAAAAAAGAAACTAGAACACCTTCTTATACCACATGCAAGAATAAACTCAAAATGGATTAAGGACTTAAACATAAGACTTGAAACCATTAAACTACTATAAGAAAACAGGCAGTAAAACCTTTGACATTTATCTTAGCAATATTTTTTCTGATATATCTCCTTGGGCAAGGAAAACAAAAGAAAAAATAAATAAATGGAACTCCATAATCCTAAAAATTTTTTAAATATATTTTTAGGATTTCATTTACTTATTTTTAGAGAGAGGGGAAGGGAGAGAGAAAGAGAGCGAGAGAAACATCAATGTGCGGTTGCAACTCCCACACCCCCAACTGGGGACCTGGCCTGCAACCCAGGCATGTGCCCTGACTGGGAATCAAACTGGCAACCCTTTGGTTCACAGGCTGGTGCTCAATCCACCAAGCCACACCAGCCAGGGCAAACCTAAAATGTTTTTGCACAGCAAAGGAAACCATCAACAAAATGAGAAGACAACCTACTGAATGGAAGAAGATATTCACCAATGATACATCGATAAGAGGTTAATATTTAAAATTTATAAAGAACTCATACAAGTCAAAACCAAAAAAATCCAATTAAAAATGGACAGAGTACCTGAATGGACACTTCTTCAAAGAGAACATACAGATGGCCAATAGACATATAAAAAGATGCTTGATATCACTAATCATCAGAGAAATGCAAATTAAAATCACAATGGGAGATCACCTCACACCTGTCAGAATGGCTATGATCAATAAATCCACAAACAAGTGGTGGCGAGGAGGCGGAGAAAACTGAACTCTTATGCACTCTTGGTGGAAATGAAGATTGGTGCAGCCACTGTGGAAAACAGTATGAACATTTCTCAAAAAATTAAAAGTGGAACTGCCTTATGGCCCAGCGATTCCATTTCTGGGTATATATCTGAAGACACCATGGATGCAGAGGATCATAACTAGGAGGGCAGTTTGGGGTATCCAGCCTCCCACATGGGACCAACTCACCAGTTTGCGGGCAGGGAGAGATTCTGGAGTTCTCTGTCCACCTGTTACCTTGGCGATGGCGTTTTCTCTTTGCCTTTCTTCTTGATCCTGTAGAAGAGCCAGGGTTCCTCCCACCTCAGGCCCAAGTGCTCTTTCGACAACTGTTGGTGGGCTCCCTGCATCTGCCAGAACTGGGCTTGGTGCTCGATGGGATACCTTGGACAGCAAGACAGATAGACAAGCCTTCTTAGAGTTTACAATCCAGTTCTCCAAGTATGGTCACCAGAACAGCATCACCTGGAAACTCGTTAGAAATGCAAATTCTCCACCCCTACCCCAGATCCCTTGAATCAGAAACTCAATTTAACAAGCTCCCCAGGTGATTCTAACACATTCTAAAGTAGAACCACGGATCTACAGCATGGGTCCTCACCTGAGGGCAGCCCCCCACCCCCACACCCCGGAGAACATTTGGCAGCGTCTGGAGACATGTTTGGTTGTCACAACTCAGGGAAAGGAGTACTATTGGCTTCTAGTGGGTAGAGGTTGGGATGCTGTTAAACACCGTACAATGCACAGGACAGCCCTCAGAGCAAAGAATTATCTCATCCAAAATACCAGTTGTGCTGAGGCTGAGAAACCCTGCCCTGGAGAAGATAGAGGGCAGGGAGCGCAGTGACTCTCCTCCCTTTATTCCAGATGTGCGGCAACCTGGAGCGAGGCGCTTCCCCCAACCCAGCCCGTTTCCCAGCCATGAAACGGGGTTGGACTCAAGGCTGCCGAGCGCCTGGTCTGCCCCATGGAGGCTGGGCTGACTCAGCCTTCTTCTTCCTCAGGTGCGAAGTGGCTGAGAGGCGAGGCTGTCACCTACCTACCTGCCTAGTACCCCGCCCCCCCGAAACCAGTCTGCTGCTGCCAGAGTCCAGCTGGCCTTGGGCTTCCCGGGGAGCAGTCCCTGGTGCCCATTGTGGGCGATGTTGCTTCTACCGGCCCAACCTGGGTAGGAAGCCACGAGCTGGTCTCGCACATTCACCTGCTTTGCGCAGGGAGTGGGCGGGCAGAGCGGCACCCTCTCTCCTGAGCCTCAAACCTTCGCTTGTCGTACTCTAAGTAAAGCAGCGCCCTGGCGGGGAGTTTCAGGGGCCTAAGCGCAGCCGCAGCGCCCTGGACCCTCCGCACCCCCGGCGTTGGGGGGGCCCGGTTCTCATCCTAGCCCGGCGAGCGCGGGGGCGGAGTTAAGCCGAGCGGCCAAGCTCCGATTGGTCATATTCCGAGGCCCCGCCTCTTAAGGGCTCGCTGACTCGCCACCTCGTTCCCCATTGGACCTCTGCTCCAATGGGCCAGGTAGGGGAGGGTCTCGTTTATCACTATTTCAGTTTTTGGAAAAGCTATGCAGGCCTGGGAGGAACGCTGGGGCAGAGGGCCGCGGGACCCGTGCAGTCGTGGCTCACCTGTCTCTGGGGTTTGAGGCTAGAAACAGATGTGGAGGAGAGGCAGGAATGGCGGAGGTGGGGGGCGGGGTGCAACATGCCTAGTGACAGGGAATGCTTTGGCTACAAATTCTAATCCTCACAATTGCGGTGGGATTTGGGGCAAAATCCTTGCCTGCCCTGATCCTTGCCTTACATACATGAAAAGGAAAGTCAATTTTGATGAATTTAGCTCCTTGCACGGACCGTGACTTATCACATCTCTTGAAAACCCACTGGCAGACAGTCGACGCCTGTTACAATGGGCTAACCAGAACACCTTACTTGGTGTGGATTTAATACCCGCCATTAAATAAAGAGAGGTTACGAGGTGCCACATTAGCACACTGTATTAAAGCCTGGTTTGTAATCTGAGATCTGTGGCTCTAAAGCATCATCCTTGAGCCAAGTGGTACTTGAAAAGGGGAGATGGAAGTTTAATGGTGGACACACTGGATATGGCTCCTAATGAGAATGCTGCTGTGGATTCTAAGAAATATGCCAGTGGCCTGAGAGATGTGCTTGGAAAGCTTGGAAAGCTGTCACAGTCATCTAAATGGGGGTAACAAGGACTCTGGTTCAGAGAAGGGAGCTGGGCGTGGAGGGGCTGGATCTGAGTGGCATCAGGACTTGGTGATGGGGGGGAGGGGTGAGAAAAGAATCAGAAGTGGCTCCAGGGACTGAGTGTGGGATCTGGGAGACCAACGGGGTCACGGAAAGAGACAGGGCATTAGATTTCCACTGTGGTGCAGGGAGGAGGAGGGAGCCAACCCCAATGTTTCCCTGTCAAGAAGTTCCATTTCTCTACCACTATAGATGATTATTTCAAGAAACAGCCTCTGGTGGCCCAATGCTCAGTTTTGAGGGTCAGCTCTTGGCAGGAGCAAACTTCAGGGCCTCAGCAAGCCCCCACCAGGGCCCTGTGGGGAATTGAGGGCACACTAGGGTGGGTTTCCTAGCAAGATCCTCCCTGCCTCGGGTTTCCAGGACAGTCGGTGGAGCTGGGGGTGGCTGTGCTGAGGCCTTGACAGGATGCTTTCTCCTTGGATTGTCCAGCAGAACCTCCTCTGGCTCTGGCAGGGGAACTGTGCCCACATTCATACACATTTTTCTGAACATGAACCTTCTGTGGGTTACTTCCCTGGGACTGTGGAAGATGAGGAGCTAGGAGATAGCAATGATGGCCAGTGTCTTCCTGGTACTGATGCACAGGAACTAAGCTCTTCTTTCTTCCCTTCTGAGAAGAAAAGACATGGGAGTCAGACAAATGGGATTAAACACATTCATATGAGATGTAGCCTGGCTGGGTGACTTGATTGGAGCATCGCCCTGAACACTAAAAGGTTGCAGGTTCATTTAATTCCCTGTCAAGGCACATACCTAGATTGAGGGTTCGGTTCCCAGTCAGGGTGCATACAAAAGGCAACCAATCAATGTTTCTCTCTCACATCAATGTTTCTCTCTTTCTCTCTCCCTTCCTTTCTCTCTAAATCCAATTTTAAAATATCCTCAGCTGAGAATTTTTTTAAAAAGGAAGAAGAAATGTCATAGGCAAATCTATAGACAGAAAGTAAGTTAATGACCTGGGTGGGCGGCATTAAGGAGGTGATAGCTAAAGGGTATAAGGTCTCTCTCTGTGGTGATGAAAATGTTCGGAAATTGTGGTTTGGTTTTACAAACCTGTAAACAGACTAAAAAGCATTGGATTGTACACTTTAAATGGGTGGATTGTGTCGTTTGAACTGAACTTAACCTTCCAGCACTTCAGACCTCCCCCTTTGCCCTTTACACACATCCCAAGGACAGGACCCTCTCAGACAGACACAGCAAGGGGCTGAGCCTGGCTCCATTCCCTCTCTTGAGCCCACCACTCAGAGAAGTTGCTGCTCCTCCCATGGGGGAGGGCATCACAGGGTGGAGAGGAGCTTCTAGAGCAGAAAGGCCCACCCTCCGAGAAACATGAGCCTCAGAAAGGCAGCCCCCACACCCGGGGCTGTGTAGGAGCCAACTCAGGTTCATATTGTCTCAATCTGATGAATGGATTTCATAGCTCAGAAGGATTATGGGTGATTCTTGTCTCTTTTTCTATTGTTTTGCCTATTTTTCTATACTTTTTTTTTTTGGGGGGGGTCGAAAGTACATAAAATCAGGGGTTGGGCCAGGGCCTGGCTTGGTGGTTCTGTGGCTGATGGACTTGCTCACCCCTCCTGCAGGAGCCATGTGGCTGGAAATCCTCCTTGCCGCAGTGCTGGGCTTCATCATCTACTGGTTCGTCTCCCGCGACAAAGAGGAAACGCTGCCACTTGGAGACGGATGGTGGGGGCCTGGGCCGAGGCCTACAGCCCAGGAGGATGAGAGCATTCGCCCTTTCAAGGTGGAAACATCTGACGAGGAGATCAATGTAAGGCCCCTCGTTCCCAGCAGGACTGAGCAGAGGGGGAAGGAAGCCCCTTCTGTGGCTTCCCTGAGATTGGGAGTAGGCCTTAGGCTGGGACCAGGGAGGGGACAGAGCTTGGGAAAGTGCCCGGGGGTGGTGGTGCCAGCTGCACCCAGTTTCATGCATCAAAGGTCACAGAAAGCAGCTGTTTCTCCTCCTTCGTGTCCCATCTGAAACCTGGGGCCTGAGTGTGTAAGAGAAGGTTAGCAGGCTTTCGTCAGGTCCTGGGCAGAGATCTTAGCCAATAGCAGACCGTGGTGACAGAAAATGCTGGAGCACAGAGAACCTGCTGCGGGCCGCATTGGTTAAGCACCTACTGTTGGCCGGCCATTCGTGGTCCTGTTCAGTCCCTGCAGTAACCCTGTAGGGTAAGGTCCATAGTTCTCATCTCAGAAACTGAAGATCAGAGAGGTAGCGCAATTTACCCAAGGTGGCACAGATCGTAAGCTGGATTTGGCTTCAGATCTGTCAAACTCCAAAGCCTGCGTCTTTCTCCACAAAGCCTGCGTCTTTCTCCGCACAGGCGGGACCTGGCAGTGGGCTGCCCTGAGATGCAGGCTTGACATCCAAGGTCCCACCCAACCTGGCTTTCCTTCTGTGGGTGTCTGTAGTGCCTGCACACTGTAGGTGCTTGGAAGACAGAGAGGTTCTTCCCTCACGGAGCCTATAGTTCAGTAGCTGAGAAAAGAAAAGTGCACAGAGAAAAGTTAACTAACAGATTTATTAGGATAAATGCCATAAGAAGAGCCCAGAAAAACATCATGAGAGTTCTGGAAAGAAGGGATTATTGAAAAGCAGAAGCCAGGCTGCATCCAAGAGAAAGCGGGTTCAGCTCCCTGGGTAGGACTTACTAAGGATTCGCTATTCAGGACAGAGGCTGAGCCCTGACAATACTTTAGTGAGTTCTTAGACTCAGAGCCTGATTTCCAACATATGTTTGGGGGGTGACTGACATGCTTGGGGAAGGCACTCTGGGAAGGATCCATGAGCTGACTTCAACTTTCTCCAGCTAGGGCTGGTCTCTTGGTCCGATGGATGCCCCTTAGACTTGTGCCTCAGTCTGGTCTGTAATTTTTATCCTGAGTGAGTTATAACCATTATCCAATGCTGTATATCAGAGTTGGCAAAACACACCTCATGGGACAAATCCATCCTGCCACCTGTTTTTATATAGGTCCCATGCTAAGAATAGTTTTAAATGGTTGGAAAAAAATCAAAAGAAGAAGGGTATTCATGACATGTGCAAATTCTATGACATTCAGAGTCAGTGTCCATGAGTGAAGCTTGGCTGGAACACAGCCATCACCACATGCTGTCTGTCCTGCGGCAGCTTCCAAACCCCAGGGACAGAGCCCAGCAGCTTCAGCTCAAAAAACCTAAATAAAATACTGGCTCTCTGGCCCTTTTCCAAAAAGGTTTGTCATCTCCTGTACATAGAAGCGTGGATAAATTAAAGATGTGTATTGTTCATACATTTAAAACGGAAACATGAGAAGTAAACCAGAAGTCAAAAGTAAAGAACACATGCTTTCCAAACAGCCACTGTTGTGGAAAACAACAGGTTTCTTCTGGGATGAACCTGACAGCCCAGAGCTAAGCCTGCAGACCAACGGCCTCCTCCAGCTCCGCCTCTGCTGGGGCGCTGTGTCTGGTGGCTGCAGGGTTTGCTCAGACTCTCTGTGCTCTGCCCCTCCCACCCCTCTCTCCTTGGGGTCCTGCATTTTGCTCCAGGATTTACACCAAAGGATCAAGAAGGCTCGTTTAAGCCCACCACTGGAGGACAGCCGCTTCCACTACGGTTTCAACTCCAATTATCTGAAGAAAATCCTGTCCCACTGGCAGAACGAATTTGACTGGAAGAAGCAGGTGGAGGTTCTCAACAGATACCCTCACTTCAAGACTAAGATTGAAGGTATGTTTCCAAAACACCAGCTGGAGGGGGACGGATGTCATAGGAACAGCTTTTTTAGACACTAGACGTGACTCAGACAAAGCTGGGAAGACCCAGACTCCAGTTATTGGTCATTGAGATGTATTTAGAAGGTAAAACCTCACCAGAATGCCAAAAGAATGAGAAATCCCAGAAAATGCAACAGTTGGAGCCCAGGTTCTCATGCTGTCTGCCCAGCCCCACAGTGCTAAGCTGGCTGCCTCCCATTCCCGGGCCCAGCCAGCCTTCAACACAGCTCTCTTCCTGGCTCCCCAGCCTGGGGTTGGTCCACAAGGCCTCCCTCCTCACCCTCTGAATGCTGCTGTCCTCCTCTCTCATGTTTGGACCTTTTTGAGGTCCTCCCAGCCCCCGCCCTGACCCCTGTGCTCTGGGCTGCTCAAGGTTCAACCTCTGATCCCACCCCAATATTCTGTCACCGTCCTCACTGGCCTCATCATTCATCCTGCCTGGTCTGCAGTGGGCTTCTGGCTCCAGCCCCGGTCCTGGGACTCCCACCGCACATCAGTCTCTGCAGTGGCCTCCAGGGGTGCCCGCCCCGTCCCCTCAGAGGGATGGAGAGAGTCCCAGGGAGGTGGAGGTTCAGGGCTAGGTCCCATCTCTCCAGACTTCCCACCCATCCCAGCTGGGCCCTAGGCCATGACCTCACTCCCCAGACTCCCCTCACCCCCAACCAGGCCCAGCACTGCCTCTGAGCCCGCCTTGGCTCCTAACCCAGCAGCCAGGCATAGAGCATCCTGTGGGCACCACAGATCTATAGAGAAGCCAAGAGAACATTTCTTCTTCCAAGGGCGAATGATGAGGCATGGGCTTTTAGCACTTCTTCTTCATTTTAAAAATTCATATATTTAAAATTCAAAGAGTACAGAAGGATACACAGTGAAAAGGAGTCTCCCTCTCAGCCCTTCCCCCTGCCCCCAGCTTCCTCCCCAGGGACAGTCCATGTACACGCAACCATGTATGTATAGATGGGTTTTGAGTTTTTTCTAATTTTATGCCCTAATCATGTGATAGAACGTGAATAAAAATCATTGCATATCATGCGGCATGCTCAAAAGGAGGTAAGATTATCTACTAAAATAAACTGTAGAATGGGAGTAAATTTAGCAACAGAGAAGGATGCCCAGGATATATTGTTAAGTGAAAAAAATAAGGTTCCAAAATAGAATGTATGTAAGATTCTATTTTTGTTAAAAGGAAGCTGTATTCTCTAAGCATTTTTGAAAAGTCTGAACTGTCACAGCCAAGAGGAGCCTAAGGAGACATGACAAGTGAATGTAATGTGTCCTGGAACAGAAAAAAGGCCATTAGGGAAAGACTGAGGAATCTGAATGAGAGTCCATTGCATGTATATGCCGATATTGCTCAGCCTTAGAAAGAAGGAAGCCGCCGCCGCATGACAACGTAGATGAACCTTGAAGATATTAAACCAGCCATAGAAGGAAAAATACTGCATGATCCCATTGATAGGAGGAATCTCAAAGTGTCAGGCTGGGAGAGGGGAAATGAGGACTTGCTAGTTAATAGATATAAAGAGTCAGTTATGCAAAATGCGTAGTTCCAGAGACCCGCTGTACACTGAAACTATAGATAACAATATTACACACTTAAAAATGTGTGCAGAGGGTCGGTCTTATGTTACATGTTCTTTACCCCATCAAATTTTAAAAATAAAAACTTAAGTATGGACTTTAGTTATTCACATATCAGTTCTGGTTCATTCATTGTAACAAATAGTAGGAAAACCGGGTAGAGGTATATGGGAAGTTCCTGTGCTATCTTTATATTTTTCTAGAAATCTAAAATTGTTCCAAAATGTTAAATTTATTTTTTAAAAAGTTTTGACAGGCAACGCAATGTTCTCTTCAGATAGTAGAATTACATGTGATTTTTTTCACGTTTTGATTTGTCTGGTTTCTGTTTCCTGCCATAAATATGTATTATTGCTATAATGAATCAACAACAGACCAGAATTAGCTAGGCTGGGCTGTCAACTGCGGCCCTCGTGGTGGAGGGTTCCAGGTGGGACAGCTGCCCTGCTCTTGTCTGCCATGACGTCCCAGCTGCTACCCGGGCCCCGGGCCCGGGACAGTGCTGCTCACCAAGAGTCTCCAGAGGAGCCTGGGACCCGCTCACCTGCCCGGCCAGGATGCTGCTGCACATGTCCAGCACTCTACCTTGAACATATTTTCTCCACTTACAGAAAAGTTATGTGTTTAATATATGTCCATGGTAGAAAAAGTAGAAAGTGCACGTAACACAAAAAAGAAAATGAAAGCACTTGAAATTCTCCTGCTCAGAGAGAAATTATTTTTTTTACATTTTTTGTAATTTATCCTTTAAAATTCATATACACACAATATAAATATGTGCATATATATATGACTGTTTACAAATTGTATTATATTCCAGGATACTGTTAAACTATAATCTATTTAATTCTCTGTTGCTATATATATGGGTCTTTCCCTTCCCCCCACCCCCTGCTATTTTTAAATTATTAAGCAGGTGTTTCCTGAGCCCTGCTGTGTGCCAGGAACCGTTCTGCGCCTAGGAGCACCATGGTGCACGCACGGCTGTGGCCTTGGCCTCCCAGAGCTCAAGCTCTCACGTGAATGGGCCGTAGGAAAGCGCCTCCCTGGCAGGATGGCCGTGAAGGCTGGGCAAGGGCACCCACGCAGCTGGAGTGCGGAGTAAGCGCTCGGCCAGTGTTGGCGGCGCGGACGAGGTGGCGGCCCCCACTGTCTGCGCTCCGGAGGGTGCAGAGCCTCACTGGGGACCCTGAGGGCCATGACTGCCGCTTTCCCGGCTGCAGGGCGCTGTCCCCCTCTCCCCCACCCTGACTATGTTCTGTCTCCCCAGGGCTGGACATCCACTTCATCCACGTGAAGCCCCCGCAGCTGCCCCCCGGCCGCACCGCAAAGCCCCTGCTGATGGTGCACGGCTGGCCCGGCTCCTTCTATGAGTTTTATAAAATCATCCCGCTCCTGACTGACCCCAAGACTCATGGCCTGAGCGAGGAGCACGTGTTTGAAGTCATCTGCCCTTCCATTCCTGGCTACGGCTTCTCAGAGGCAGCCTCCAAGAAGGGTAGGGAGGCTGCTGGAGGCCGGGACCCGCCCCCGCCTCACCTGGGGGTGCCAGGTTTGCCCTCCGGGCTCTCCTGGGAGAATGAGGCAGGGACTCATCTGGGACAGCTTCCTTCAGAGCCTGTGGAGGTGGGGGAAGGAGGGCAGCGAAGCCAGGAGGGCGTGTCACCACGCTGAGGGCCCGGCATCCTCTCAGAATCTGAGGGCTGTGGTGGGCCAGGGACTGGGCGGGGCCCTGACTCCCACAGTCAAGGTCACGACTGTTCAGTGCTGACTCAGGGACCTGGACTATAATGTCCTGAGGAACTCCCCACTAGGAAGGAGGTCCACACCTGGGCCCAGGACTGTTCTAGGCCAGCAAGCTGACCAAGCCCCACACAGCATGTGGGCCCGCAGAAGCTCACTCCCTGTCCACCAAGGCAGGCATTGGGCACCCCACCTTTGGGCCCCAGGATTCCTTCTTTCCTCCTGAGCTGCTCTTGCCTAGCCTGGGACAAGGGGGCGTGAAAATTTTCATAGGACATGGAGGACCCAAGGAGTGGCCTTACCTGACCCTGTTCTCTTTTCCCCTCTGACAACCAGGCCTCAACTCAGTGGCCACTGCCAGGATCTTCTATAAGCTGATGCTGCGGCTGGGCTTCCAGGAATTCTATATTCAAGGTGGGGACTGGGGGTCCCTGATCTGCACCAACATGGCCCAGCTGGTGCCCAGGTGAGGGTCCCTTCCAGGTGTGTGCGTGCAGGTGTGTGCACAGCATCCACAAGGAGGACATCTGTGCAGCGTGGCAGGGTTACTCATGCAGGGCCCTGCCTGGACAGTGTCTGAGCCTTGGAGCCTCCTCCGGCTAGGATGCTTTGAGCCCAAGGGAGAGGCAGGACTGCTCACTGGCATTCAGCTCTGCCTGGGGCACTTTGACATGGATCCCCCTCCATTTGGTGTCACGCAGAATGACAGTTAGAGGAGGGGAAGGTCAGGGAATAAACCTTTCTGATGGACCAAACCCTGGGAGCGACTTGATTAGAACTTTCTAGAAACTTTGTGTTTTTTCACCAACCTGCCCTGCCCCTTCACCTCACATGGCCACGCAAGAGGGGCAGATGCCGAAGGGGCTGGCCCTGGTGGCCTTTTCCTCCTGCGTTTCTTCCCTCCCCACTTCCCTCGACACCGACCAGCCCAGCCTCACCTGGCCCCTCTCTGCCCTCAGCCACGTGAAAGGCCTGCACTTGAACATGGCCTTCATTTCAAGAAATTTCTACACCCTGACCCTTTTCCTGGGACCACGTTTCCGGAAGCTTTTTGGCTACACTGAGAGGGATATAGAGCTGATGTACCCCTTGAAGGAGAAGATTTTATACAGCATACTGAGGGAGAGCGGTTACATGCATATCCAGAGCACCAAGCCGGACACCGTGGGTGAGTGACCGGGCCCGGGCCCAGCTCAGTGGCCGTCTCCACCAGGCGCAAGGGAGGCGGTTACACCCTTTCCATTCAAGAAGTCTCCAAACCAGGGGAGGCCTCACCGACCCCCAGGGACACTGCTCACAGGGTCGCCCCCTCTTTCAAGGACCTCAGAGCTCTTTGGACCCTTAAATGCATTTTTCCATAGAACTGAGTCAATGCATGCTCATCAAACTCCCAAACAATTCCATTTGGCAGATTTGACATTCCTAGCGGCTTTGACCCCTGATCCTTCCACACCTGAGGAATGGAGAGAGGGAGGGGGAGGAGGAAGCGGGGGGGGGGGGTTGGGGGGGATGGGTTTGGTCCCTCTTGGATTGTGGGGGCAGAGAATGGGGTGCCCCAGGGCCTGGGGGGACTCCCCATGACAGCAAGGGAGAGCCCAGCAACTCCTTCTACCACCAGGGCCCCGTTAAAAGATATTTTTTTAAAAAAACATGTAAAATACAAAACAAAACCATACAAATGTAAAATCAACACATGTCAAAGGGTTTCCTTAACTCATTAATTAATAAAGAAACCAGTAGAATGTAAAATAGAATAGTTTGAAGGCAATTAGGAACACTAAAATTAATGGGCTAATAGATGCAAATCGTCAAATCCACTGCAACAATCAATTAAATCTCCATTTGCTTCTCTACGAACAAGAATCACTCGCATAACTATCTGTTTTCTACAGTTTCCAGAGCTATAAAACAGCTCTGAGTCAAGGGAAGAGAGGAAGAGAGGAAGAGAGTCACATTAGCCTGGGTGGGTCCACTAGAGAACTCCCTGAATCCCACTCAGAAAGCACCCAGGAATAGTTTTGCCCATTTCAAAGCCTTTCACAGTTTTCAGGCCAGGCCCCTGCTCCGCACACTTTAGGCAACTCATGATAAAAACAGCGCTTCGTCAAACCAGTGTTTTCCCTCTGAGTATAAAAGTAATCCACGCTCACTTTCAAAGAATTGATGGGAAAAGCACAAAACAGAAATAACCGTCACCTGTCACCTCCCATCCTGCCCTGCCTTCCTTGTCCCCAGACTTCAAACAAACTTGCTGACATGTTGGTTGATGAATTTTCACAAGGGGAACCTGTCCGTATAACCAGAAACAGAACATGACCTACCCGCCCAGAAGCCCCGTCCTCTGCCAGACGTGGCTTTTCCCAAGCCTCCTGACTTGGGACAGATAGGTAGCGGAATTCCAGAGTAGGTACCTCTTTTGAGTCTGGCTTCTTCTGTTTGATATTATGTTTGGGAAACTCACCCATGCTGTGTCCCAGGCATTTTTAATGCCTGCCCAATATTTTAGCTTGTGGGTGGATCAATATCTATTTGTAACTGATCCCTAATTTTGGACTTTTAGGTTGTTTCTCATTTTTCCACTAATCATAGCATAAAAAAACCCAAAGCCCCACCGTTGAAAAAGCAGCATTCGTATCTATTTCTCCTCTGGATCTCACAAAACCCAGAGTTGTGGACCCTTCTGTTTGATGGAAGCTGCCCACAGTGTGTGGATCCCCAGGAGGCCCTGGGGAGGCACAACCCCTTTATCAGACACAAAGATCCCGAGGCAAGGGTGAAAGAAGTGAGGTGCAGGAGCACGCCCACATCAGGGCCGAGCTGTGCCCACCACGGGCACCCTGGCTGTCGCACCGCCCTGTGGGGCTTGCACCACCCCAGTTCTCATGGCCCGCACCCTGGTCCTGGGCCTGAGTCACTCTGGCTTCTTTCCACACCAGGCTGTGCCCTGAATGACTCTCCCGTGGGACTAGCTGCCTACCTGCTAGAGAAGTTTTCCACGTGGACCAATTCGGAGTTCCGAGACCTGGAGGACGGCGGCCTGCTGAGGTGAGGCCCTGTGCACCTCTCGCCCCCAGCAGCTTCCTCACCCATCACCCTCCTCTCCATCCTCACTGGGTGGGGGCGCCAAGCCCCCAAGTTGGAATCCAGCCGAGAGGGCCTCGGCGAGTAGCCGCTCCGTGGACTTGGATCTCCTCAAAGACAAAGGCAGGGAAGGCAGGAGGCTGTGGGTGGGCACAGAGGGCTGGGACCCTCCGAGGAGGTGGCAGCTGAAGTCCGAGAGCACGGATTTATAACAGACCCATCAGCAGGGCTGGAGTCCCCTCAGGTCCATGGGCTGTCAGGTGGGGCCAGGTGGCAGAAGGCCACAGGAAAGGACACGGAAGGGGTGAGTGTCATGGAAACTAGAGGATGTGGGTACAGTGGGCAGTTATTCCAGGGTGAAGGGTGCAAGCTGGTGGGGTGGACAATGGGGTGGGGGAGAGTAGTGGGGAAAAGTGGGGGCCCAGGAGGTACAGCCAGTGGGCACCAGTGGACAGAGGGGAGGCCATGAACGGCCCTGGGGGTCTCTGGACATAGAGTGGGGTGAGGGACCCCAGCACCGGGAGAATGAGGGGCTTTCCAGAGTCCACAGACCACGTGTGCCAACAGCGAGCGCCAAGTGACAGCTGCCGCTTTGAGTGTGTGGCCCTGCGGCCTGGGCAGTGTCTGCCAGCTCAGCAGCCCCAGGCTGGAGAAAAAATGGGTGTCTCATGCTGAGTGGAGGATCTCTGCAGGGCCCCATGGCTCCCTCCCGGGATGACCCAAGTTTGGCAGGAGGCACGTGAGCAAGCTGGGGGATGGTGAATAAAACCACCCCAGGAATTGCTGCTCCTGGGGCCAGACTGGGGCAGGTCCAGGGGCTCGGAAGGTGCCGGGAGACCACCATCTGCGCAGGACCTGGCAGGGGCTGTCCCCTCTGGGACGGTCCAGGGACAGTCTGTCCTGAGGACACAGGACACTGCCTCTGAGCAGAGGGGTACAGAATCCTGCTCACAGGCCTCTGGATCCCTGCAGTGACCAGCTCAAGGCCCCTGGGCTTGGCTGACCTCGCCTGCTCCTCCCCAGCTGGGTAGAACCTCTGCAGGTGATGGGGGAAGGGGGGCTGACTCCACCCAGGATGACAGTGAGAACCTACATGGCCGGCACTCTGCCTTCATTACCTGTCATCATGGTAGATGGTGACGCTGGGCCCAGCCTGCCCTGCCTGTGGCATGGGGACAACACCCTTGCCCTCACAGTGAGGTCTGGGGAAGGAAGCCCCAGGGGCACGGGGCCTGGCAAATGCTCACAGCCTAAAATGGTGGCTCTTGGTCATCGTACAACTGCACCTGGCGCTGGGAGTGGCCTTCTGCTTCCGCAGGAAGTTCTCCCTGGATGACCTGCTGACCACCGTCATGATCTACTGGACAACGGGCACCATCACCTCCTCCCAGCGCTTCTACAAGGAGAACATGGGAAACAACTTTTTGGCTCACAAGCACCATCAGTGAGTCTGTCTCTGTGGAGGGGCCCCCCAAGGCAGGGAGCCAGGAGAGGGCTGGTCTTGAGCTCAGGGAGGACATTCTATGGCCAAAAAGCACAGCCTGACCTGCGGGGTGCACAGGTGTGCAGGACGAGAGCACAAGCTGAAGGTCAGGGGTGTCCGGAGAAATCCCTCTGCCTTTAGAAGTAGCTCCTGGAAGGAACCCCGGGGCTCCCCGGGGCCAGGATGCTGGCCTGGTGTGGCACTGAGGGTCCTGGGACTTCCCCGTCCCCCTTTCCTAAACTCACATGAAGACCCTCGGGACAGCAAAGGGAAAGGGGAACCGAGGTGAGGAGTGAGGCTGACCCTCCCCCCAGTCCCCAGGACACCCCGCTGTGGGGGACAGGCTGCCAGGCCACAGCCTACCCCCTCAGCGGTATCTCTGTCCCTTCCAGGATGAAGGTCCATGTGCCCACAGGCTTTGCTGCCTTCCCTTGTGAGTTATTGCACGTCCCAGAAAAGTGGATGAAGTTCAAGTACCCGAAACTCATCTCCTACTCCTACATGGCCCGTGGGGGCCACTTTGCTGCCTTTGAGGAGCCGGAGCTGCTCGCCCATGACATTCGCAAGTTTGTGGGGCTGGTGGAGCAGCAGTGATGCGTCAGGGGAAGCCCCTGCCCTTTGCGGCGGCTCCTCACTGACACCCGCCCTCGTTCCTGGAAGTCCCCGGTCTCCCAGCGCCAGCTACCCTCAGGAGTAGGGCTGGCAGGGAGGTGACCTCCATCATCTCTTGGCAAAGAGCCCCTTATGTGAGGAATGGGTTTGCTTCTGTCCCCCACCTATCCCGGGACCCCCACGCTCACCACCTCCATGCGCACACCCCCACATACGTTAAGCAATATGGCTTTGATGATAAATGATTTTACTTCTAAGAGTGGCTGGAACCAAGTGACATGCCTGTGCCCTGACCCCAATTGGGGTTCCCCTTTCAGCAGAGCTGGCAGGTCTGCAGCCTGGGATGGGGAGAGAATCCCATTCCATCCTGGCAGGAGAGGGCAGGGCAGGCCCGCTGGGAGCACCAGGACACCCACCTATCCCCTTCTGGTGCCCAGGGCAGCAGAGAGCAGAACCCAGGGTTCTAAGTGACGCCTCAGATCCCATCCCACCTCGCCCACCTCTGGGGACTGAGGCAGCCTCCCAGCTCTGCCCTACCACCCAAGCCCACCTGCGACCCTGGTGCTCCGGGAAGCAGTAGGAAGGCAGTGTCTCTGGTCAGTTGTCTCAGCCCCGGGATCACACCAGGAGAGAAGACAAGGGACTGCCCGTCCACCCAACAGGGGTCACAGCTCAAGGGCGGTACACAGCCCTGCACCCAGCCCAGGCACCCCCTCCTCCTCTCCCCTGCCACAGTCCTCCCTCAGCTCCACAGAGGCCCTGGGCATTCTCTCCCCCATCACCCCACTTTGGAGTGAGCAGACAGATGGAGCCAAGGGCTGGAGACGGAGCCCCACACACGGGCCCTGAAGAGGCAGGAAGGATTGGATCCCACCAGTCTGGCGGAAGGGCACTTTATTAGTCATTAGCACTGTCCCTGACTGCTGCAGGGTGACCCTGGCCCAACCAACCACAGTGTCACTGGCAACATGATACAAAAACAGGGAACCACAGCGGTGTGCGGAGGTGTGTGTGCCCGGCAGAGCCTGCACTGGCCATTTCCATCCTGCTCCCCACAGCCCACTTCTGGGGTGTATGGCTCAATACACCGGGGTAGGGAAGGGGCCGGAATGACCCTGACCGTCTTCTGGACCCCATCTCAGACCTGGGCCTGCCGCAGCTCTTTGGTTATCAGTTGGGGGGGGGGGTGTCTGCGTGCTCAGCGGGGAGGTCTTCCACCTGAGAGAGTTGCCACAGCCCCTGGGCCTGGAGGGGCACCATTCCAACACGTGATCATGGTAAAAATCACAGGGACATCATTCAGCTACAGAGTAGGACACCGCAGAAGAGGGATGGGGAACGAGCAGAGCCCAAGGGTCGGGAGCTGCACCGGGTCCCCTCACCACTGCTGTGACCAGAAAGCACCACCCGATGGCAGTTCTGCCCCAAACCAAGGGTCAGAGTCTCTTCCTGGTTGGTTCCATCTTTTCAGAGCAGCGGCGCTTTAAAAAGGTGGACAGAAGTCCTGAACTTGGTTGGGGTCAATGTCAAGCTACTTCTGCACCTGTGTCTTCTCACCTCTGGGCTCCCTGAGCGTGGCCCAGCCCGGCAGCGTGCCGGCCCTCAGGCCTCCTGGTAGGCAGCCGCCACACTGTCCGCAGGGCTCTGGGCCAGGCACTGCCCAGGGACGGTCCCACTGATGTTGCGGACGGCTCCGTAGGTCTGCTGCTGCTGTGGGGACAGGGCGGTTCTCTCTGAGGCCACGCTGCTCAGAATCCGGGGCATGTAGGGCTGCCAGCAAATGAGAGTGTTAGTGCTCGGCGGGGTGGGCATGAGAGGCTGTACCCCGTTTACCCTGCTCCTCCTCCACTGTCCCCCTCCTTCCAGGAGGCACACAATGCTCAGGAAGGACACACAAAGAAATAACCTCAGCTAAGGACGTCAGGAACCAAAATATGCCAACTGCAGAACTTCCTAGCAGCCAGAGCAAAACAGAAAACGCCATCAATTATCCCGTTCTCACGCCCATAGAGAAAGACGCACAGACACCCGTTTCTCAGAAGAGACAGCTTTTCGTGGCACTAGATCCTCGGAGAAGTCCTCATTTTCTATAGGAAACAAGTCTATCTACGCAAGACAGGCTTGGGACGCTGTCAGTGGGGCTGCTGGGAAGCTGAGCCAATGAGTGGAGGTTGTTTCTCTTTCCAGCGCCAGGCTCCAGCTGCTGACCCCAGCGGCTCAGCCCTGCTCGGCCCCTCCCCAGACCCAGGCTGAGAATAAGGGATTTCCATCACCCACCTGCCCTGCTTCTTCCCTTGTCTGGCAAGCACAGCCACGGGTGTGCCCCTGGGTAATGAGTCTTCCTGAGCACCCTCTCTGGGGCTGGTCCAAAGACAGACACTGATAAGGGGACCTGACACCTGGGAGGTAGCCACTGGAAGGAACACTGCTAATGAAAGGGTCACTACCCAGCCCCCGCCCTGCCAGGTGGCTGGTGGTCTCGGTCTTGGGGTGCTGTGGCTCTCTTTTCCTTTCTCAGCCCCACCCTAGGAGCAGGACGCTGAAGGCCACAAGCAGGGAAAGCCAGGAAGGAAAGGAGACCTGGTGTCTTTCTAACAGCGCCTGCTCTGAAGCAGGTGCCACGTTCATTTGTTAAATTCAAAAGGGAGTTGGTTTTGACACTGCGGAGGACCTCACTGCTGAGACGCTTGCAACAAGAGTCACCGAACCACGGGGCCTGGGGGTATTGCCTCACAAAAGGCGCAAGCTCACCAGGTATTAAATATGCAGGGCAGCAAGGTGAGCGGGGAACTGAAACCGAGGGGGATGGGCTACATGCTGGCAAAACTGATTCTCTTCTCAGGGAGGGCTGTGGCTTCGCACATGCAAATTAAAGCACCCAGAGGGACTGAGGGTGACACTGATTCAGCAACCTGCCTGACGTGTGACCAACCAAGGGACTTCCATCTTAACAAGAGAAGACCACAGCATGGTGGCAGGGCCCACCTGGCTGGGACGGCTGCCCATGCTCGGGGCTGGGGCAGAACCGTAACTTACTGTGTACGGTGGGGGCACCTGGGCCTGGGCCTCACTTCCGTTGTCACTTGCCCAGTCTTCTGTCTGCAGAAAACAGCAGAAACTTCCAATGATAAACAAAACTGATGTTCCTGAACTAACACCCTCTAAACAAGCAGACTATTAACGCCCAGAATAATAGCACCAGCTGGCACCGAGCTCCCAGTGGCAGCCCAAGAGGGGATGGGGGCGGTGCAGGGAGGGGGGAGGGGGTGGGGAGGGAAGCCACACATTACACCCGGCTACCCACGCCTTTCCCGTGGACAAATAAAACCTGGAGAAGGCTGTTGATCTGTGGCTGGGTGGAGGAGGGGTGGAGAGAAAACCCACATCTCCTCCCACACCCCAGCTGGGTGGTGATGGGAGAGGGGCCCTTTACCTTGTAGTTCAGAGGGCTGAGGTGCTTGAAGCACCCAAAGCAGGTGTAGGCCAGGCAGACCAGGATGGTGAGCAGCATGACCAGGAAGGTAAACAGGGTGGCAGGGGCCGTCAGACCTGGGGACAAAGGGTTGCCAGCCTTTGAGAAAGAGGGGGACAGGGGCTGCCGCTCACCCTCACGCTGGTGGGTAACTGCTCCCTCGGGCAGGCAATAAGAGATAATACACACACACACACCCCTTCACAGCCAGGAGCACAGGGACCACCGAACAGCGGGCATCATCTCTGCTCCAATTGCAGCCACTGGGATACCAATGGCCACTTGCCAGCTTCCTTGTTGGGTCTCCCACATTCTGGGTTAGGTAGGGTGAAGGCTGCCCCAGGGCCGTCACACACCTCTCCTGCCTTTCCTTTTTCCCAAGAGCATCAGATTTCCCTCCTGCATGTCCCCACAGTGAGGTGTGAGGACCTGGAACCCCCCACCACTGCCAAAGAGTCCTCCAGACCAGCTTCCCCAGCTGCTCAGGTTCAATGCCCCCCCAAAGCTGATAAAGTGACCGTCTTCTCTCTCAGGCAGTCCAGGCCACCTGGCTTTCACCAGTTACACTTGAGCTTGGGCTAGCTTAGGTTGTCAAGACTGCACCCAACCAGCCCTCCCCAGGATGCCACATTCTGATTGGACACTGAGAGGATGCTGTTCAAGCAGTGAGGGATTTGACTGGCTGGTATGGACATGGGAATGTGAGGCCGAGGGCTGCCTGCCTACCCTTGCTTGGGTCAGAAGGGCCCCTCACCCAGGCGCAGGAAGGAGAAGAAGTAGAGCCAGAAGAGGCACAGGATGGGAGCAGCCAGGGCCTGGTTCACAGCTGCAAAATGGATCCTCTTCTCCAGCTTGGCCGGGAGGTAGGCAAAGTAGAGGTTGTGCCGGTCCACCATGTGCTTGAGCAGGATGTAGATGAGGCCTGCAGAGATGGGGCTGTGAGCTCTGTGCCCTCCCACTGGGGTGGCTCTTTGTGCGTGGAACTGGGGCGGCAGCTGCTGTTTGACCGCATGAACTGGGTGTCACCTATGGCTCTTTGACAGCGTGTGGCTCTTGTGGCTCCCAGAGGTCCCCTGTTTGCAGAGCCCCATAATGGCCCATGATGGCTCTCTTGGGTGTCTGGTGGAATCCGCCACCCACCTACCCCGGACCGGCCCCAGGGCCACTCACCGAACGGCACAATGATGGGGCAGGTGATGCTGTAGGCCATGATGACGGTGAAGACACACAGCATCCACGCATACATGGCTCCGAACTCGTACTCAAAGGCCTGGTTCTGGGGGAGGAGAAGAGGGCGAGATGCTTGCAGGCCTGTTCTGCCCCAAACCCCTTCTGATGGTTCCATGTCGCAAGAGGAAAGCCGCGTGAGAAGGACTTTGGAAACGGGAAACTCGCAGCTCGCCTGGCCTCTTGCAGTCCTTCCTCTCCCTCCACAAGCCTCCTCCAGCTTCACTCAGCTCATCCAGACCTCCCAAGGCGCAGCGATTCATGTTTTCTTAGAGTTTCCTTTGTCTGAATCATGTCTACCCAGCAGGACCATGAGCCCCCAGAAGACAGTGACCCCCTACAGACTCTGGCATTAGACCCAACACCAGCGCTGCCTGTTCTGGCACGTGTCCTGGGCTACACACTTAATTAACCTCCCTGCGGCTTAGCCTGAGCGTCTGCCAAGTAAGGAACCGGGAGTGCCCGTCTCGTGGGGCATTCTGACGATCAAATGAAAGAATGCAGCACGTCTCTGACTTTCCTCTCACGGTACCCACTCAGCAAAGGAGAATGAGAGAAACCACGGCCCCCGACCTAGGGAACAAATGCCACCAGCCCCAAATGCCTTTGACATCTGTTATAACCTTAAGGGTTTACGCAAAGGATGCCCCCAAATGAGGAACGTGTTGATGGTGTGTGTGTGTATGTGTTTGTGAGATCAGACTGGTTAAAATGCAAAAATCCACTGTCCACACTCCTCCATGCAGGGTTCTCAATCCTCCGCTCCCCCTCCCCCCCAGAGGGGGCCCCACCCCCACGGTGAGCACTTCACAAAGTGCCTGGCACAAGCAGGGCGGCTGGGAAGGGCCCAGGTGGGGAAGCTCAGAGGGGAGTCAGCGTTGTGCCGTCCCACCAACCCCCACCTGCTTGACGTTCCTGCGGTCAGCGGCGGTCTTGGCCATGATCATGCGGAAGGTGTAGAGGATGAGCCCAGGCAGCCGCAGCAGCTCCATGCCATTGCCGATGAAGGCCGAGGCAATGACATAGTTCACAAAGAAGGCGCCCTGGTCAGGCAGGAAGACGCACCTGGGAACCGGGGAAGGGGTGTGAGCTGAGACCCCGAAGAGTCTCCTGCTAGGCCTACTGCTAGGCCCCCCGAAGCTTTGCACGCGGCCCTCCGTTCCGCACGTGCGTGTGCAGCACACACTGCGAGAGAAACTGAGCCCCTGACCCTCTTCTCGTGGAGTTTACACCCAGCTGCGGGGACACAGCAAACATGAGCACCAGGTGTGAGGAAAAGGAAGCAGGACGGGCAGTGCTGACTGTGTCACGCACAGCAGCCCGAGACGCCTTTCTGATACGGTGATTCTGTGCAGAAAGGTAAAGACTGAGGTCATCTGGGAGCCGTGGAGGAAAGAACACACAATGGCTCTCGGGATAATGGCCATGGGACAAGAAGCAGGGGCAGTGGGAAGGCACGAGGCCAAAGGGCATGGAGGGCTAGCCTGGCGCAGAAGAGCGTCTGACTGTGGGCAGGGTCCCTCCTGCCACCTGTGTGGCACAATGGCAGTGGCGTGGAGGTGATGAAAATGGTAGCATTCTAGACCTACCTAGATTGTCAAGATTTACTGATGTCAGGGTGTGCCATGAGACGGAAAGAGGGGAGACAAGCAGAACTCAAAGGTTTTTGGCCAGAGCAACCAGAGAAACAGAATCATGGGTGGGGAAAATTGTGGGGTCGGCATATTTGGGGTTAAAAGTCAGGGGTCTGGCAGAGTCGGAGGGGCCCAGCAGAACCCAAGCGAGGCTGAGGCAGGCAGTGAATACAAAGTCCGGGGGTGCAGACCTGGTTATAAAAGTGCACATCATCCAGGTACTCTAATTCAGTAGTCGGGTGGCATGAGAGTCATGGGTCCAGCTCAGGTCACCCAGAGAAGGAGTGTGGACCGAGGGCTGGGCCCTCGGACAGAGATATTTAGAGCTCGGGGAGATGCACAAGAACCCACCCAGGAGGGTGAGGTGGGAGAACCGGAGAGGGGAGAGCAGAAGCCAGCGAAGACAGCGTTTCAAGGAGACGGCACGGGCAATGTCTCAGATGGTGCTGACAGGTCACCTAAGACGAGGCCTGAGAGGTGACCATCGCACCTGGCAACCTGGAAGTCACTGTCAACCTAGACAAGAGATGGTTGGCTGTAAGTGTGTCTGTCTGAGGCTGCCAGCTCCTGAGTCACCACTGCACCCAGCAAGAACCCATGAAAAACAAGTCACCCTGTCCTTCCAAAGAATCACAGCCAGCCTTCCCTATAAACAGCTCTTTGGGAAAATCTCTCATGAGTCTGAGAGCCTATTTCAGGGGCTAAACTTTAGTGCAGTGGGGGCAGAGATTGCATTCCAGCTGTCTCTTCACTAGCTGGGTCACCTAGGGCAAGTGATTCAACCTCTCTGGGCCTCAGCCTCCTCATCTGTAAAATGCAGATGATGCTGTTTACCTCATAAGTCACTGTAAAGGTGAAATGAGAAAAAGAACAAAGAATTTAGCATAGTGCCTTCTTAAATAGTATTACTGTTAAGTGGGCATGGTACAAGCTAAGAATACTAACAAGAGCACATATCAGAAATAAGTTTAACTCCATTCCTCTGGCAGAAAGACTCTGCAGTCCAGGCCACGCTTCTGGTTGCGATGTTAATTATTCTCCACTCCTGCTTCCCGGCACCGCTGAGAACCAGCAGTTCCTTCTCCCCAGTGGCTCTGTTCTCAGTAAATAAGTTTTGAATGAGACTGAGACTAATTGAGAGCCTTGGCCTAAGAGATGAACCACATTTTTGCATGTGTAGCACAAAATTGGGCCAGTTTCCACAGTGTGCCTGAAGGCTCTGCCTGGCTCCAGCCCAGCCAGGAACCTGGCAGGAGAGGTGAGGAAGACCCAGGCCCTGTGGTCTCAGGGAGGAAGATGTCTGCTCTGACGCATGGACTGCCTTCCCACAACGCAGCTCAAGCCCCTGCAGGACATTACCCGGGTCCATGGCTCCAAAACTCAACGTGGCTGATACTTACTCCAACCGGATGGAGGCCTCCGAGGAAGTTTTGTCAAAGAGCCACCGGAAGAAAAAATCTAGACTGAAAGACAAGCGAAGCTCGTAAAAATTGACTTCCAACAGTCCATGTGATCACTACACACATTTTCTCTTTTTTTCAGCTCTAAAAACAGGCCGACTCTCAAGATCTACATTTACCCTTTAAAATGTCGCTCACTACAGTGTAACACACCGGGGCCTACTTAAACAGAAACTTCCTTCCTGGGGATAAACAAAGCCAAGATCAGGTCCTCCCCCTAAGGGGAAGGTCATGATAAATTTTGCTCTTGAGCTTTTTAAAAAATAGCTTATTTTTAAAGAAAGAGATCGTATCTCCAAGAGAATCCATGGACCAGCACAACTGCACTCCAGTCCAAGAGGGTACGACAGGCTTAAATGCTGTCAGGGATCTGCATTCACTGAAAAACCGTTTCTATCCTCCTGGGGACAGTGCTCTCCAGAGGTGACCCTGCTTTTGAATCTAGAGCAGGACGTGGCGACATGTACCTGGTGAGGCCGAGGGAGGGCAGAATCAGCACCATGAAGATCAAGAATATGTAGACCTTGGTCATCATGATCCGGTTTTCCCCTGACCTGCAGGAAGTCAGAGGTGAGCACTCACGGGCCCGTGTCCCATGCGTCCCCAGTAAGCTGTGTGCCCGTTGCCCTAGGGCACGGGGGTCAGCGCTCCCAGCACTCACTTGGTCCAGTGAGACTCGAGGAGCGTGGAGTAGTAGACCAGGGTCGGGAGCAGGGCCGAGAAGGACCACAGGAGAAGGGTGGGGAAGAACTGGCTGATGATCGGGTCCTGGAAAACAAGGTCCACAGGAGAGAGTGTTGGGGGCTTTGAGACCATGACCTACTGACGTGGCGGCTCAGTGAACTCCTAGAGTTGGGGTTTGGTCCTCTTGACCCCCCAGAACCAACGCTGTGCCTGGTTCAGGGTAGGTGCTCCATATCATTGGCTGAACAGACAATAACAGCACCTTTCGTTTGTACGACAGCTCTCTAGAGTGAAGGCAACAATTTCACATATAATTGAAGTCCCCTTGTCCTACTCACCAGATACATAACCTTTTCTGTTCCCTGTAGAAAACCAATGATAATGCCAAGGGAAGAAGGAACACTGAAGGCCAGGTTCCCTCCCCCATTGGCCTGCCCACTCAGCTCCCAAAGGCCCAGTTGGAACTTACCAGGACTGCTTCCTGTTTTTTCCCAACCCTGTACTTGTTATTCTCATGACATGATCTGATAAACTTACTACTTTCCCTGATTAAGTGTGCGTAAAAATAGAGGGAAAAATTATTTGAAAACTAAGTCAGATACTTTGGAAAGACTTGATAAAGGCCAATTTCTTTAAAATGCTGTTGAATTAGATGAGAATAAGTTAACTGTAAAAGACTGGGGGAAATGAAATCGAGGAGGGTTCTTCTATACCTAGAATGGCTTTGCAAGTATCTTTAAATTCTTGTTTTCCCCTAAGAAACCAAAATTGGAATCACCAACAATGAACTAAGGACACAGTTTATGTAAAATTGATAAAGGGGAACTCCAATCAGTAGATCCATCCTCAAAAAGACAGGCCTTGACCATACCTCAAGAGACTGGCAAAGAAATGAACGCTTATATGCTTTCAATCTAGACCAAACTGCTTAGTGTACACTATGTATTTTTTATTATAAATTGAGTCAGATGAGAGAGCTTCAACCATACATTATATCACTGAATCACCATCACAACAGACCCATGAGTATAATATGGCAAATGTTTCGACTCGTTTTTAGAGGAAAAACCAAGGCTCAGAATGCATCCGCTAGGAAACGGCAGACAGAGGACCAGGGCCTCAGGCCTCCAGCCCAGGGTACTTTCCCAGACGGTGCTTAACCAAATGCCAAGCGGAATCATAGAAAAAAAAAATATTTCGGCTGATATTTCAGCAAAGCCAACATCTTTTAAAGTAGATGCAAATTTAGGGAGTGTTTAGCTTTTATCTCATCGATTAAAAACCATTCGCTACCTATCTAGAATCAATGACATTATAACACAATTATCAAAAACTGAAATGTAAAAGAAACAATTAATTCATGGGTCTGCCACCCCAATCCAAGAAGCTCTTCCATTCTTTCCCGCCCACTCCCCGGAGCACCCAGCGTACGCCCGCCTCACTGGCTGTAACCATTTCTCAGAGACGGTTTACCTTCCGCTTTTATCATAAGCCCCCAATGTCTACCACAAAGTCTACAAAATTTTTTTAATGGATGCGTGACATGCTATCAGACCAAATATACTTCATTCAACTCAAATGACACCCACTGATGAGCATTTAGATTAATTCCACATATATAATTATATATGTATTACATATATATATGAATATATGAAATGTAATTATATATTTATTATATGCTTTATATACAATGAATGTATGTGTTTGTGTGTGTGTGTGTATTTCTATACGTATAATGTCTAAATCACTAGAAGACATTGTACTAAATGTGGCCATGTCTGCTTAGGGCTTAAAAACAAAAACATGGATTATATGTCAGTTACACCTCAATGAAATTTATTTATTTATTTATTTATTTATTTGGAAAATAGCACAGACATGAGCTGAACAATGTGACATCCTGCTCCATTGCCCCCCACATCCCTGGGTCCCCATCCCTCCCCCACCCATGATGCCCTAGTGCACCAGGCCTCCTGGGATGGGCCTTGCAGAACGGTCACTCACATTCAGTGCATGGATGGGTTTGGTGACATTGAACTTGTCCATGGTGGAGATGATGATGGAGGGTGTGGTCAGAAAAAAAAGCACCACGAAGAGAGTAAAGTTGATGCCCAGACACTGGACCCACCAGCGGAGGCCCTGGATAGAGAGGTTCTTCCTGCAGAGGAGGGGACACGGGTTCTGGGTCCTAACCTCCCAGGATCTGGCCACCCGCCAGACCAGGAGTGCCCATGGCTGACTAGGGTTAGAGGTCCCACTGAGACAAGGCAAGCGACTCTCCTGAAGGCTCTGGCTGAGGGCTCATTTCAGCCTAGGTGAGTACAGGTAAGTTCTCTGCACTGACCTTCAGCTAACGGAAGGTCAAATCTCGGGGCCCTATGAGCTCAGAGGGAAAACAAGTTATTCACTGCTAACTGTTGAACTGATAATATTTTAGATCTATAGGGAGAGGTAATACTATTTAAAATTATTTTCAATTATTATTTCTTTTTTTTACTCTTTTCATGTGTCCCCCAGGCTAACAAGGCAGGTAACACCTGATCTAAGGCTGCACTGTCTGACATATTAGCCTAGTCATGAGACCCATGGGGTACCGAGCATTGAAACAAGACCCTTCCAGGCCTGAGGGCTCACCAGCAGATGTCCTCGGGGTACGAGGCAAAGGTGACTGTCCACTTGGAGATGCAGAGCTCTCTGCTGTAGGAGGATGGCTGGGGCTCACCTTTGCACCTAAGGCCCTGACACTTGCAGACATTGAAGTCTTTCAGGATGCTGCCGGGAAAAGCAGAAAGGGCCAGGGCTCATACCAACCCCCACCCCGACCCCGATGCCATGTACGTGCACAGCACACGGGACCGAGAAAGCCTGGAAGCCTCATGGTGCAGGACCTTTGCTTTATTATTATTATTATTACTATAATCAAGGCTATGATAGAAACAACATGCTTGGCACACTAGGTGGAGGATTTTAACCCTACGAGCCAAGAATTATTGTTCCTATTTTACAGATAAGGAAACTGAGGCTCCCCGAGTCAGGTTCTGCACCCCATCTGCCTGGCTCTGGCTCCCAGGCTGCTTGCGCTGCCCCGCACACTGCCCACCCGCTGGGGTCCCGCTGCCAGCGGCTTCACCCTCCAATTCTCTCACTCACTCCCCAGGCCCCCTAGTTGTCACCAGTGTTCAATAAGGCGTGTTCCCACTCTGATCCAAAATCTCCCTCTGAGAACTCCCACCTCAATCCTCGCCAGCCCCATGGGTCCTACTCTCCCCCCCTTGTCCCCCACAGAGCACCCAGCAGCTTCTGTGCTGCTGTCTCAGAACATTCTTCTTCTTTCCGCTGGCCTCCTCCTGGCCCAGCCTCCCTTCAAGTCTGCAGGGCACACCCAGGAGACCCTTCCCAGAGTCCACGATGCCCAAGGATGGGAAGACAAGGAGAGAGCTTTTGCTTGGCCACCTCCTTTCCACGTCCCTCTCCTGACCCCACCCCCTGGGGCTCCCCACAGCAGTGAGTGCCCCGGAGTGCACAGGGGTCTGCCACGGAAGGGCCTGGGGCACTCACTAGGTGGCCATGGACTTCTCCTGGAAGGTGACGAAGGCCATCCCCAGGGGCTGGTCCTGGACCCTGCTCTCCTCCTCTGCGATCCTGTCCACCAGCCTGTCCTTCATGTTCGTGTAGTAAGAGATGGCGTCCTCCTACCAGAGGGCACATCCCTGTGATGAGGCGGCCTGGGGCAGGTGGCAGGGGGACCCCGGCGCCCGCATGCTGGCCCGGGTGGGGGCCCTCACCCGCTCACAGCCTCGCACTTCGCAGCAGCAGAACTGGCCGCAGGGCTTGGGGTTGATGAGGGTCCGCTGGCCTGTCTTCACCTGCTGGTTTGTGTAATAGGTCAGGCTCTTCTCTGTCTTTTTTCTGCATTGGGCAGGTGGGGAGGGGGGGACAGGGGACAAACTTCAGACTCACAATCCTGTGGCACGAACCCCACATCCTCCATTCCAACCCGCAGTCACTGCCGGGACTGGGAGTTCAGCTTTCTGAACAAGAAAAGGGCAGAGCCCCCGCCCGCCCCCCCACTTCCCAGCTGGGGGGCCCGAGGCGGTCAGGGAAGCAGGGTGGGCATCTCTGGGCAGAAGGGTCAGAAAGTTGCGGCCCGCCCACCGCCGCCCGCCCTCACCTCTCCTTGCACAGGTACATCAGCTTGGCCACGTTGTAGCACAGTTGGACCTCCAACACCTCGCACGTGGGGTACGCGCCCCTGTGCCCAGGGCAAAAGACGGCGTTAGGAAAGAGAACCCCCAGGCGGGTGAGACCCCCACACCTCCAAGGGCAGCCGGGCAATCACTGCTCGTTCCTGCGTCAGCAGACCCTTCCTCTTTCTCTTTCGGCACCGGCAGAACCAGCGCAAAGCAGCCATTGGATGCTTGTGGGGCAGGACCTCAGATCTCACCCAGGTGCCCACATGGACGATGTAAGGCACTCTCCCAAGGCACCTGCCCCATGGGCCTGTGTGGTCGCACCTGGAGGGGCTCGCTCCCCTTCTAGTCCCGGCCCTGCTCACCGGAAGTGGCCCTCCACTTCCTCCTTCGTGGTATATCTGGGGAGTCCTGTGATGAACAGAGTCCGCCTCACCTGCCGGAGAAACACACCAGAGAACAAAGTCACCAGGACACACCGGTCTCAGGCGTCCAGGTGCTCCCCTCCCGTGGCCTCGCGCAGAGCCCCGGAGCATATCTAGACGGCGCCTTCTCCCCAGCTGCACAAAGAACATTTCCAAAGCAGTTCTGTGAGCCTCCTTTGCATGACTAGCGACTGAGAAAGTACTCAGAGAGGGGAAGTGACTCAAACAGGGTCACACAGCAGATCAGAGGAGGACCCAGGCCTGGAACCAGGAGACAGAGCCCGCCTCCTCCACCCAGCAAGCTGTGGGTTGCAAAGAGAGAGGGGCTGCTCTCAATCTGAACACCTTGGAAGCCACTTAGAACCAGTAACTACCAGCCCATATCCCACAAATCTAAGGGCTAGTTGGCAGAACAAAAAACTATCTAAATCCTAAAATAATCTATCATAAATATATTTTTTTTAAGTTTGAGTGCGAATGCACAAGCCAGGTTACACAGGGGACCCTCGTGAAGCTCACTGCTGTCATGCACCTGGGGCGGGGGATGCCATTCCTCTCTGCCCCCACCCCCAGCCTCACTCACCAGGTTCTCCTCTGTGTACTTGATGGACTGGGTGTGGTGCCGCATGAAGCCCACGGTGAGGAAGAGGTAAATGACAGCGAAGATGGTGTGCAGCCAGAGCAGGTTGTTGCTGGTGGGGGGAGATACCACCTGCCATCAGGGTGGGCTCCCAGGCAGGGAGCAGGGGTGCAAGGGCCGGGACTTGGCTACCGTTACTGCACTGAGCTGAAGGCAAATGGCTTCATCCCAAGAGGCTGCGTGGCCAGTGCTCCCTTAGAGGGAGCCCTGTCCTGACAAATGCACACCGGTACCTGGGCCCTCCTCGTTCCCTAGAACCCTCAGCCACACACTGGCTGCCAAGGTGCTTTCAGACATTAGCCCGCCCCCTGCGGGCTGCTGCTGGCCCACCCTGGGCTCCAGCACCCGCCTCTCCTTGGCCCCGCCCACCAGCACCCTTACCCGCTCCTACCCCTACTCACTCAGTCGGTAGATTTGCTATCGTTGTCCTCCCAAAACTGTAAGGGTCTTTGTCTGCAGAGAAGCACAGATACTTAGTCCCAGGGTCTCCGTGGGGAATGGGGGAGGGGCATGACCAGCCTCCCCTGACCAGGAGGGGCACAGACGGCCGGCCGGACTGGTCAGAGGACAGTGACGCCCCGACCAAGGCCTCTGCTTTACCCCAAAATGCTCCCTGACAACTTCTCAACCCATCATGAGGGTAAAGTCAAAATCTGAATCCGTCTTGCTTTGAGATTTTTGCGGCATTCTTGAGAAATCTGGAAAGATCCTAAGCTGTTCCCAAAACCAAGGCTGGTAACCACTGGGTGTAAGAAGTGGAATCATGCTGGCATTTTGGAAGCTAGATTCCTGCAGGTGCTTAGAAGCAATAATTCTTGCCTCTGGTTTTTACTCTGGCCACCTGGTTTGGGTGGAGGCAGGAAAACATAAAACACTCTTGGAAGCCCCTGATTCTATAAATCTGGGAGGGGGGTTCCTTCTCCTTAGAGCCACAAATTGATATTAGGGGCCCCAGGTGTGGGGTGGATTCTTCTCTGGATTTTTAATCAGGTGGAAAAGTCCAGAAGGTCACCCTGAGACCCTGTCACATCTGAGAGTGAGTGTGCCCCTTCCCTGGCCTGCTGCTCTGCCGGCAACAAGGACCACAAGGATAATTTACCGAGCAAGTCGCCAGAGAGGTTGACAGGCAGGATGATGCACAGAGACAAGAAGCTGACCACCACCAGCAGGAAGATGATGTGTCTCTGGAAGGACAGATAGTGGATGGCGTCCTCCCCACACCACTCCAGGATCTGGTCATCGCTGGTGAAGACACACACACGGAACCTCAATGAGGAGGAGTCACAGGCCGGGCCCTCGCGGCCTTGCATGAACTGCCTCCGCGAACCCTCATGACCTAATTTTATCTCCGGTTTTTGACAGATGAGTACACAGAGGTATGGAAAAATTGCGTAGCTTTTGTAATCGCATAGTTTGTAACGGAGGAGCCGTGATGGGAACTGCAGAGCCCGAGCTCTTCGCCCCACACGCTGCTCCTGGGCAGAGGAGCTTACTCCCACTACGTCTGTGTCTCTAGAAACATTGATGCTCACGTCTGTGCGGGGGTGAGAGGTGTAAACACAAGGATCCCACTCCCCTTTCTGTTTCTATGAACAAAGCCCCTGGCGGGGGGCTGCTGGGAACCCCCTTCTGAAGCTCACAGCCCGGTCCTTCCCCGTCCCCCCACCAGCCCGGCTGGGAGAGAGAGGCAAAGGCATTGGAGGCTCAGTTCACCCTGCTGCCCCTGCTCCTCCCGGTGCCCCCGCCGGGCCCCAGAGATAGCAGGTGACTTGCTCTGCCCTCGCTGCTATATTTGGCAGTTCTGGGTCACTTGGGGACGCAGAAAATTCTGGTTCTGACAGCCAGACTTCCATGGGACAAGGGGTGTCTCCTGATAGGGAGGTATCCTGAGGGTCCTGCTTCCAGATGGCCGGGAAAGCGCTGTCCTGGGAAGGGCTCAGGGCGGCATAAAAAGGCAGAACGGAAAGCAGCGTGGGCTTGGCAGCGGAATCCAGCTCAGCCCCCTCCAGGATCGGGTCACTGGACTCCCCCAAAGCAGGGAAGGGACTACCTGCTAGCGACCCAGTGACTCAGCAGGGGCAGCAAGAGACCCTGAGGATCGGGCACTGGGTGCTGGGTGCACACTCAGAAGTCTGCTTGCTGAGGTGACTCCTTTTTACTATTTACCTGGAGGATAAAGCTTTGCAATGAACTCTTTTCCCTTCTAAATAAACTGCCGAAATGCACATACTTTGCCACAACCCATGCTCACTAAACAAATATTGGTGAAGAGTAAAACCAACAAATGAGCCATGTTCAATACGGCTTTTCCTGAGACTCTTCTGGCTGCCCTGTCTTGTTGGGGAAAGGCAATTCGGAAGGAAACTGGGAGGCCTCTTTAAATGTCCCTTGTGATATTGGCTGTGAGCAGCTGTTAAAATTTAATTGCAACTTTAGAAAAGCCAAAGGGTAGTCCTTTCTGGGGCTAGAATGGAAGAGAAAAACACATCTGATATAGTGTTAAAATGACAAAGCAGAATAGATAGCTGCGCCCATGTGACAGTCCCACTCAATGAGGAGTGAGTGTCCGTGGAGAGGACGGCTGGGGACGCAGAACGATGAAGAGAGTGGGCATGGAGAGGGGAGTGACGTCAGTGCACATTTGCTGAGCCTTTGCTAGTTACCATGGAAATGATGAGTCAAAGTTTCTGCTTTTGCCCTATGGGGGCCGAGAGTGGGGTCCACAGCCCAGAGAGGGGACAGTGTCCTGAGCCCCGACCAGCAGCGGCTGTGGAGCATGGCTGACCCAAGGTAGAGTTATGGGTGACTTAAAATGTCTTCCTGTGATTCTCTTCTGTGTGTGCTGGACTTTTTGCACAATGCATGTGTTACTTCCAGAAGCAGGAGGAAATGTGTCCCAAGGACCTGATTTTGTGGTGGGCACCTCCATCTCTCCCACCTCTGTCCCCTCCCTGCCTCCCTGAAATGCCTTCTCCTGCTTCTTCCTGCTCCAGACCAGCGTTCACTGGCTTCTATAGAAACACTGACTCCTGTCAGTTCTCCTGGGAAAAAAGGCCCCCAAAGTCAACCACTTAGACAGCATGTATTCATTCATTTGAATTAGGCAGAGCAGGTGTCATCCTCTGCACCTCTTTATAGTTGGGGAGACGGAGGCCCAGAGAAAGGGACTTGCCCAGTGTCCTGAAACTACCACACCTCATCAGTTCCCAGGGGTCGATTTCATAATTTAATGAGCACAGCTGATTGCGGCTAATGGGCAGCGCTTCTCATTCTTAGTGCTATGTTAAGTAATGTGCATCTAACAATGAGGGCCCCTTGGACGTGATGGCACAAGGCAACAGGTGGCAGAGCCCAGACTCGCATCTCGGCTCCTTCCACCACCTTGGTTGGAGGTGGCTAATCAGCTCACATCACCAAGTACCTCTTTTAGGATTTCTCTCCACAGGCCCCAAGTTTTGAAACAAGTGAGAACTTATAGCGCAATGAGCTGAATATATCGAGCGATCGTTAGTTCTGCACTTCTCACTAGTTCAAACACACAGAAAATTGTCTAGAGGAGCTTCCATTCAAAGATACCCATGTTAAATATAAAGTAGGCATAATTCCTGCCTAAAGCAAAGCATGAGTTTTATTTAATTAGCTTGTGCAGAGGTTGCCTGGACCACCTTTTTTCTCAGCTGCCCCATACTGCTTTGAACCTGAACTAAAAAAGTACCTAAGAGATCCTATCTCAAGATCGCGAATCCTGGCTCTTTCCTCCGGACTGATCACTCGAGCACACACATGCACATGCACATACGTGCATACACACATGCACACGCAGTTCCATGCTGTACTCACTTCAGACGAAAGATTGCAGTCAGCCAGGGGCAGCAACCCTGCAAACAAAGAGACCAGAGATTAGCTTCCAAGCATGCCTGTCTTGGGAGCAGATATAATCATCTTCTTTGACACTAACAGCCATCGAACTTCCTCTTATATAAAAACAGTGCTTTTGCCCCAAACATGACAGAGTCTACATGCTCCCAGTCCTTCCCAGTATGCCCTCCATATCTGGAATGCTCGCGAAACCTCTCAAATTTGACAATCTGTGGAGTTACACAGACTCCAGGGTCAAATCATGAAACATAAATCAATAGTTGATGAAAACTCGGGGAAGCTCTGGAGAAAGTGGTGTGAGTTTCTGTTTGTTTCAACAGGAGTGAATGAGGCCTGGGACAAGAGAGCCCTGGAGTGGGATTTAGAGGGAGGAGGGTGTCTGTAGGTCTTACTGTCCAGCGAACTCCCTAACGCTGAACTATTACCCAGCCTTGTGTGTCTTTATTTGAAGACAAATATTTGCTCATCATTCACCTAACAATTACTAAGTACCTACTACTGGGTGTCAGGTGATAGGGCCAGTGCTGGGTAAGACATGGTCCCTGCCCACATCTGGCTCACTAACTAGCAGACAAGTCAATAATTAATTGTCACACATGGGGATTCCAAAGCCCCCTGGCTGAGGGTCAGTCAAGTCTCACGATCCCGGGTCATCCAGCTGCCATCTCCCCTGTGGCATTTACAAGTCCAGGTGGCTTTGTGAATGCAGAGAAGAGCTCTCACCCACACCTGCCACTCAAGATCCAGGACACGAAGTTAGCACCCGAACAGGAACACCAGTGCTATCTCCCACTGACTCATTACCGCCGGGCCCCCGCTCCGCCCCCTCCCCCACCGGCCACAACCACAGCTGTCCCTTAGATACCCACCAGCTCGCTCTCAAAGTCTTGCTGCCCTTGAGAGGAAGACGATGACAATCTCCGGAAGCTGGATTCACTAGAAACACAAAAGGAAAAAAATTCAGATCATTCTTTTTAAAAATATCTGGCCCCTGGCTGCTGTGGCTCAGTGGATTGAGCGTCGGCCTGCGAGCCAAGTGTCACTGGTTCGATTCCCAGTCAGGGCACCTGACTAGGTTGCACATCAGGTCCCCAGCTGGGGGCGCGAGTGTGAGGCAACCACACAGTGACATTTCTCTCCCTCTCTTTCTCTTTTCCCCTCTCTCTACAAATAAATAAACAAACAAATAAATAAGATTTTTTAAAAAAATCTAAGGACTATGTCCAGTATCTTGCTGCCTCATAGAACTCAGGACCAAAGCTACTAGCCCTCAATGGCTGGGACAAAAATGTAACTCACCCTGTGAAAAGTACAGACAAAGGACAATGACCATCTCCTAGGTATGTAAGACATAAAACTTTGTTATATGTGATTATAACATGGGGTCAGGTCAGCCTTGACCCTCAGCACTATGACTGATTTACCTAAACTGACTTCTAAATGTTGCGCTTACAAGCTATTTCCCAATATAGCAGATAACACTGGCACCATCCTCCTTAGTTGATAATGAAAGCCCTAATTATCTAAAGGAACAAGATTTCCTCCTCAGACTGAAGCCAGCAAGGTTCCCGGCCATGGCCAGGCCAAAGCCCCAATAGAGAGCTGAGCGTGTGGGCCTTGGTTTTCTTGTTGGCACAGTGAAGGTCACATGGCTGTCCTCATGGGTCTGCAGAGCAGACAGACACAGTGTCTGGTCCAGGCCTGGCAGATGTACCCAGTGAGCATGATATAGCACCAGCATCGTGTGTGGTTCCTGTCTGGTGAGCTTTACAAGCCCCCGGCCCACCCCAGTCTCTCTCTCTCTCTCTCTCTCTCTCTCTCTCTCTCTCTCTCACACACACATACACACACACACACACACACTTAACTCACGTTTGAGTCAATGCTTTTTTTACCTGCCTGCTTCTGACACCAGGGCAATGCGCCCATAATCCCAGAATCTTCTTCTTATGAAGGAAAACACCAATATTAAAAACTAAAAGTAGAAAAGAAACCAAGTGAAAGCATACTGAATGGCTTCTAATGAGACGAGACCGCTGTCTCCGGGGGTAAGCCCACCTGCCTAGACTCCGTGGGGCTAGAAGGGCCTTGGAGATTATCTACGCCCAGAGAAGGCACTGAGCTGCCCAAAGCCATACAGCTCAAAGGCCTGATGCTTTGCTCAGTCCCTTCCCAAGGTCTGTCACTTGTCCCCAAGTCACAAAGGCTGTCGGCGCTGGCACTGAGCTTGCCTGGCACTCTCCTGGTCAAGCACATGGGCCCTGCCCTTTGTTATCAAGGCAATATCAGCAGCCTTGACCTTCCTCGGCCCTGATCAGTCTTCAGCCGCCCCTGAGCAGGAAGGTCTGGCCTCATAGCAGCCCTGGGGAGCAGCTTACTTTACTTCTGCACATTATGTAGAATTTCACTTTTTGTTACAGAACCAAAGTAGCAGAGCACGCAGGCAGAGCTGGAAGTTGGTGATGTATTTTCAAAGGCAGGGGAGCCACGGTGGAGGATAACAAGGCGGCTTGGTCAGCGCCGGCCCGCTCTGTCCCGACGGCTGCTTTCTCAGCCATGTGCTGCGAACATGACCCATGAGTCCAGGTTTTCCAGCCCCCTACTACCTCTGGCTCTTCTGTGACCCTCCCCCCCATACCTTCCTGCAATAAAAATCCACCCCCACCAGCACACTCTCCTAGAGAGCAACTCTCTCTGCTCATCCTACCCTGTCCAGGCGTACCCCACCCAGCCCACCTAGGGCTCCCCCCCCACAGACTTCTCACCTTGGCCCCAACTCTCCCCTCTCTGAAGAAGTTGCGTTATAGCTCCAGGGCCTCCCTCCTCCATGAACCCAGCTCCCTCAAATCCGCCACCACACTGCTGCCTGCTCTTCCCTCTCAACCAAGACCGGTCTCTATGACAAACGGGTTTTAGCTCCAAGACATGGGTGCTTCGGCTCTAAGGAGCCCTTTTCCGTGACAGCATGCGTAGCACACGGGTGCCCACATCAGCTCATAAAGGACCAAACGGGGGAGCCAAACTCGGATGCACACGTTTAGACCTGAATCCTGGGGACTGAACTGGAAAGGAAGGGCAGGAGAACTCCCCCATGCCCCTCTGTTGGACTCTGTGTGCCAGCACACCTGTTTGATATCTGCCTCTTTCCCTTGGGACCTGGGACGCTCATGCGACCCTAACTCCCCCTCCCTCAACCCCCACCTAACCTCTGGCCCAGAGTCATCCCAGGGTGTCCACCCCCTCTGCCCCCAGAAAACCACATTTACTCATATGGGGTGTTAGGGGAAGGCATGGAGAGGGACCAACCATCCTTTTGGCATTTGTGAAAGGAAGGGGCCCCTCGTAGCCCCAGGAAGTTTCATCTAGCCACTGCTGAGTAGTATAGGGAAGAAAAACGGCGTCGTTCACATTGGGGGGATCTTTGGGAACGATAACAGACTGATAACTCAGTAACGACGGTAATAATCAAAGGAACCGTGACCCGTGTTCTTTCCACACCTTGCCCTATTTAGTCTTCTCTAAACTCTCTGAAGGAAGAATTATTAGCTCCATTTTACAAAGCAGAAACCTGAGGCCCAAACTATGTAATATATCCAAGGTCCCAGAGCCGTAAGTAGCAGAGTTGGGACATGAACCCAGGTACGTCTGGCTCCTCACCTAGTTTCCCAGAAGGCCCCGGTGGGGGCTTAAATAAACAAATAACTCCGGGGCGTGGGGGGGGGGGGTGAGGGCCGTGATTCACAAGGGTCTTACCAGGAAGCAGCTGACGTCTATGAGCAGAACAGTGGGGATGCCGCCGAAGGTGACGCCCTGGAGCACGGTGCTGTTTTTGGCTGAGTTGTAGCAGTAGGAGTCATTGGGCTGGTCCCCAATGCCCAGTCGGTCCCGGATGGACACCGCCCTGGACTGCCACAGCTCCAGGAACGGGGAGTCCATCATCGTGCCTGTCATCCCTGCAGAACAGGACCAGGCAGGTGGTCAGAGCTCAAGCTGCCGAAGTTTCCCCCGCCAGCGCTGGCAGAGCCACAGCTGGGTGTTTCCTCCAGGGGCACAGGGAGCTGCCAGCGGCAAGGGGTCGGGGAGAGACAGACACCAGGCCCCGTGTGCCTGGCAGAGTCTACAGAAAATAGCTCCATTATGGGACAGTCCCAAGGGTCAGGCGGATGGGGCAATGGCTCATGCAAGACACAGCTGGCAGTCTCCCAGAGTGGGGGGGACAGGAAAAAAGGGAAGGACAGGAGCTGCTGTGTCTGCATGCTTAGGAGGTGCCCAAGGGCCTCCAGCCTCCAGGACTACGGCCAGCAAGGTCATCCCCATGGGGGCCACTGGGAGAGCTAGCGAGGCGGACAGATAAGAAGGGACATCTAAGTATGCACATCTGCTGATCCATGGGAGCCACGGACAAACAAGCCCCTGCCCCCACTGTTCCCAATGTCACAGGCAGGCCCATTTGATACACTTGGAAGCTGAGGTTCAGAGGCTGGACACCCTGCCCCAAAATTAAGGAGCTGTTCCTGGCAGAATCGAGGCTCAGTCCCAGACTCCTGACTCACAGATACGAGATCCATTTCACCTCTCCACGCTCCCTCTCCAGCTGGTGGACAGACATGTGAGTTCCGTGACAGGTTAAAGGCCTCGCAAGGGGCAGCCAGAGAGAAGACATGGGACCAGAGAAGACAGAGAAGGAGGTATTCCAAGCAGGAGACAGGGGTAGAGACTCAGGGCCTTCACAGGGACCCCTGAGTACCCCACTGAGCTCCCCCAGCTCCGGCCCCTGACCCCTGCAGTCCCGAGCCCCTTTGGTCTAAATGGAAAGCCTGAAACATCCAAAGCAAATATTGCTCCAGGCTGGCTGCCGACCTCGCCTTCCCGGTTCCTGGTACCCCGGGTGAAGCTAATGAAAAGCTCCAGTGTTTGCCTCCTGACACTGAAGGCCCCAGAGTTAGTGCCCAAGTTCTGGCTCCTTTTCATGCTGCCTGTGGCCCAAGAGCCCGAGAAATGCTCAGCACCCTTTCCTCCAGCTCCGCCGCCCCAAATCTGCTTCAACCAGATCCCCGGGGGATTTCTGCCAGGTAGGGTTGGTTTTTCTACCTGTACAGGGACCAGAAGAAAAGGTACAGGGAACCCTGACAGAAGCTGGGACTCTGGGTAGTGCTGGGAGAGTTGTGTGCTGGGTGGGGGGTGAGTCCCAGTTCCGACCCTTGGCACTGCTGGACTGGGGACAAGCTACCACACGCAGAAGTGCAGGCAAGGTGTACAGGGAGGGTGACAGGTCCAAGTCATGCGAGGATTCCCCAGAAGACCGAGTCACTTTCTCACTCCCATAGGAGCTGGAGGGCGTGGTGCCAGAGCCATGGAGTTGGTGACTCCTCTCCTTTAAGCCCCACCCAGTGGCACCATCCCAATGGAACAACCTAGCTGGGTGCTGGGAGGCCAGTGCCCGCCCCCTCCTCCCGTCCTCACACTTACCAGACACCAGGGGACGTCAGGACCGTGGACGAGTCCTTGGAGAGGTCCTCAGATGGGGCTGGCTCTGGGCAGAGCAGCGGCAGCCCCAGCCACCTCCCAGGCTGCCTCGGGCCTGCCACTCATTTCCTGCAGGGCTTTCCTGGCCACAGGGTCGTGGAGCACAGTGTTTACAGATGTCCCTGAGGGAGCACAGACAGCCCGCGTCATGCGGAAGCTGCCTCTTCTCCTTGAGGAGATCTGACTTGAGACCCTCTGCCCACTCCCCCACCTCACACCTGCCCCGATGCCTCTGAACTCCTTAAATGCTCACATGGACCCTTTGCGGCCTCCCGATTGCCACCCTCCTGCCCTGGTCTCTCCCCCAACTCCCAGGACTGGTTCCAAGCCCAAGCTGCTCTGCGCCACCCCGCCCCTCCCTCCTCGCCCAGCACCCCTGGGGCTCCGGTCTCTCCCCTCTTCTTCTGTGGCTCTAGGCCGGGCAGGGTCCAGGGCAGTGGTTCCTGCCCCCCCCCCCCCATCCGAGCACTGGAGGTGGTGGGACTCTGAGTTGAGGACCTCATATGGCAAGAGTGGCTGCTGCCAGGGACAGGGCAGAATAAACAAGGGAGGCTTGAAACATGAAATAGTAAGAAAAACACATCCTCATAAAATGCTCACAGAGGGAACATTGTCCCTGGAAAGAGGGGGCGGGACAGCCTCACTCAGGCTGCTTCATGCCGAAGTACAGGCAAGCGGAGGCCCCCCGGAGGAACGCGCTGCAGTTCCTCTTCCTCCTCTCGCCCCAATCATGCCTCTAAGTCCCTTTCCTCTTGCCAAGTTTCCCCTTGGCGAGTTTCAGAGAGCTCGATAAAAAGAATTCAGCCAGCAAATACCACAAGCCTGGGATGGAGCCTGTCCCCATCTGCGCACTCCAGGTGAGGGGCCCAGGTGAGAGCCCACCTCGGGAGGCCCACGGTCTCTCTCACACCTTTCAGCCCAGCTGTCACCTGTCCCTGCCTGTTACATCTGCAAAGTTGAGATTCTGCCGAAACACCATGGTCTCTAATCCTCCGGAACAGGCACTGCTGAGAGGGCCGCTCTGCCCGATGGAGGAGGGAGGGGCTCAGCTGATAGGGGCGCTGGCTCACCAGGTGAAAAACTGATGGTTTTGGGCAGGGGCCAGACCAGCAAGTAGACCCTGTGGCCACAGGAGCCCAGCCCGGCCACTACCTTCACAACCTCCAGTCATCCGATATTTGTTTGTTAGGCATGTGCAAATACCTAGCACTTACCCACGCCTTCCAGCGAGGTCTATATTCATCGTTTCATTCCTAGCCAAGCCCCTGAGCTGTAGGAGAGCCAAGAATTCCTGCCGAGCCAGGTGAGCAGCAGGTGGTTCAGTCCCCCAACTCCAAGTTCAGCCCACGTGCACTGCAGAATCTGACTGTGGCCAGTGGGACAGACAGCTGAGCCCAACAGCCAGTCTCAAACTTGCCCAAGAAGTCAACCACCAATGCTAACCCACTGCCCAGCTGAGCTGGCGGCGAGGGCTGGCCCCGTAGCACACTCGAAGATCTCTATTTCCTCCAGAACTGCCAGCAGAACACGGCAGGAAGTGTGTGAGCATTGTTGGCTCTCACAAGAAGGCTCTGTACAAATTCAAGGTATTTTTAACATCACCAAATCTTCTGATTTTGTTACAACGATCCCAGGACTGCAAGCAGCCCTAGCCCTTCTGCCACAGGAGCTAACTCTAATCTTCTTGATGCAGAAGAAGCTTGCAAAGCAAACAGAAACTTCTTCAAGCGCCACCAAACAGGACCCAGGAACCTGGACACCTGTTCACCTCCACACACGTCAGCCCTGGAGTGGCAAATAAATGGCACAGCGTCTGGCGTGATGAGAGGCAGTGTGCCCGGCATTTACCTGAACAGGCTGTGGAGTGAGGGTCCTGGCACCATGTTGCTTAGACAAGTGGCTTCCCTCTCCATAAAGGGGGGTCAATAATGTTTCTCTTACAGGGCCGCTGGGAAGCACACACCTGAGAGGGGACCCATAAAGGACTCAGCCCAGGGCCCATCCCTGTAAACACTCAAGACCTGTCTGCTATGTTTTTTTTTTTTCTTGTTCTATTACAGTTGTCCCATTTGCTTTTAAGTCACCCTCCAGCTAATGGGAAAATGGCAGGACCCCATCTGATGTTTTCCCTCTTAGATTCCAGTGAACAGTCAAGAGACCTTTGTCCCAACACTAAACAAACGGGAGGATGCCTGAGGGGGAAAGACAGCCCCTGCTTCCGTTCACGTGTTCACATGGACCTCAGGGCAGAAGCGGACTTCAGGACTCCAACAGGTGTCCGAGGAGGGGAGAAGAGAGAAAGACAAGTGGGACTTGCGGAGGGAGAAGGGATAAGCAGTAAGGGGTGACCTGGAGTCTTTCCTCAGCCCAGGTGGGTGTCTACAACCCCAGGGAAGCCTCCCACAACCCCCCCCCCCGGGGGTCTGGCGAGCACAACCCACTGGCTTGACTTCAGACCCTAACCCTGCTGGGGCTGGGACACAGCCACGCAACTAGGTTCAGGGTGGAAGGAAGTTCCGAGGTGAGCGGGTCAGGCTCAATGCGGACCCCTAGCCTTGAGGGCACGGCCTGGGGCTGAACTGTGGAGGCCACCCAGGGTCTCGGGTAGCCCGCCCGCCTTTATCGGGCCCTGGAACCTCCGGGGCTTCGGTTTCTTAACAGAGTTCTCCTCGCCCTCCCCGCCCCCCAACTCCCAGTCTTCCTCTTCGGGACTCCACCAGGGTAGGAAGCGGTCACCGAGGGGCAGACGCAATGTGGTTTCAACCTCCCCCGCGGCAGGGCACTCAGACGCCTGGCCCTTTCCCAAGGCCTGCCTCGCGTAGAGTTCCAGAAGGAAGAGCCCAAGGCGGCGCGGACCGGGACTGGGAAGTCGGCTTCCAGCTGGCAAATCCCCAAAGACAGGGGAGGGGCTGAGACAGGGATCGGCGTAAAAGGCGAAAAGCTGGAGCCTCGGAGAGAAAGTCCGGAGCAGCATGGAGGCGGGGGAGGGCGGACAATGGGGGCACCGGGGCTGCGCGGCCCGGGGACTGGCCCTGTGCTCTCACCCACCCGCCCACCCTGCTAGGGAGTGGGGACTGCGGGGGCCGGAGGTCTGCTCCCCGAAACCTGACCCTTGACGTGGCCCCCCGGCGCAGAGCCCAAGTTCTGCGCGCCCGGGAAAGGCAAAGGGTGACATTGCCCCTGCCCAACGACCCCTCCCCACTTTACCTGCGGAGGTGGAGCAAGTGGCGCGGCCGGAGGAAGTTGTCTGGTTCCACCTGGTCGGGCGGAGCGGCGTCCCGAGAACTTGAAAGTTGCAAAGCGAAACCCTGGCGCCTCCTGCACATGCGCAGAGCGGCGGCCACCGTTTGCCCAATTTGCAGCAGCCGCCCGCGCTGGCGTCGGACCTGAGGCCACCACCCGCGCCTCCGGGGCCGTGCGCCCTCGCGGGCCTCGTCCCTTGGCCCCGCCAGCTCCTTCCAGGGGCCGAGGAGAGCTAATTCCCCTCAGGAGCCCCACGGCACGTCCCCATATTCCGCGCACCTCGGGGAACCCTGGGCCACGCGCGTGCGGGGAGAGCATCCGCAAACGTTCGTGGTCGACCCTGTTTTGCTCTATTTCCTGGATGGCTGCTAGGCCGCCCCGGGAAGTGGGAGGATGCAGAGCTCAGCTGGGCTCACCACCTGGCTTCCGGCAGTCGGCGCGCAGCAGGTGCCGCTGCTTCCCTGCCCGCCCGAGTGAGAGTCCTCCGTGTGGCCCCAAACCGAAGCCGCACGGAATCGCTGAGCGCGGCCTGCCTCCCCGGGTGGGCACCAGGGTGCTTCCTCCGAACTGGACTGAAGGTGGGCGGAGGGCGCCGGGATGTGCACTGGGCAGGAGCGCAAGACCCGGCTCAGAGAGGAAGCCAAAGAGCCCCGCCAGCCTGCCTGGTGTGCAAAGTGTCCTCCTTCGCAAGCTTGGTTTCCGCATCTGCAACACCTAGGGGTTGCACCAAAGCTGACTCCCAGGTCCTTCCTAGCAAATCGGTGAACCCTGGCCAGCTCTTCACTGACACATGTGCAGCTTTGGGGGTTCTCTGCCCTCCTTTCTAGTTTCAGGCTCTCATCTTTTGTCATGATAAAGGTCTTCCCCTTACCTCCTGCCCAGGATCCTAGCACCAGCCTGACGCTCTCTGGAAGGGTGGGGAGTCTCCTGCTTCTCCGACAGTTTCTTTTCTGTCCTATCTGGCTTCCTGCTGCTTTTGCACCCACAAACCCCAGGTACTAGTCATTTCCCAGTTTGTCCTTGGCCCCTGGCTCAGCCCTTGTCCCTCCATACTTGTGCCTGGCCATCTGTCCTCTGTTGCTGCCAAGGGCCCTGCACCTGACCTCCAGCAGGTTCCTGATGTGGCCCCTGGATTTTCCAGGGCTCCTCAGACTGACCTGTCCCCTCTCTTCCTGCCTGTGCACCCCCTACCTCTCCCCGCCACACACACAGCCCCCCCTCCCCCAGGGATGAAGCCCCTGACAAAGAGAAAAAATTAGGATCTTTGGTTTTGGAGAGGGAAGGGATTTCTAAATCTGATTTTTAGTGGGCAAAGTTTATTTCAAAATCAATAGAAGTCCCAAATGGATCAGAATGTGGGTTCAGATTACTTTCACCCCTGTTATGTATCATGCAGGTGTGGAGTGCGTGTAAAAACATTATTTTCTTAAAGCTCCAGTAAACGTATGGGAGTCAGGGATTCTCTTACCTGATAGAGAAGGAAATGGAGCTTTAGAGGGTATAGAACTTACGGCTAATTAGAGCTGTGCAGACTAGCAGGGAATCCAAGACCTCATGCCCCAGGCTGGCATCCTACATCAAAGTCACAGCTTAAAGGCCCTTGTAACCTTGGCATTCGAAAATGCTATATCTAATAGTTTCTACACTTGCTCCCTTTGTCTGCCTCACATTATTGTAGTACTGATTATTTTGATCAGATTTTCTTACTTTATAGCACGTAGAATTAAAATAAAGCTCACTCACTGTGCCCAGAAAAGTAAAAAGGTCAACAACAGTGACAAAAAGCTTTCTGCTTCACTTCTAAGAGGACAGGCACACGAGAATCAGAATACATTTCCATCTTAGCTTCCCATTTTACTTCGCTGAAACCTTGACCGTGTCTTTTTATTCCTCTTTCCTTGGTTTTCTAACCAGGTTGACCTAACTCAACTTTGTTTCCTCACAATTGGAAGGCTTCTGGGTAAACTACAGAAATACAGAATAAATGTGTTTTATTTGTTTCTCGCAAAATGCCCTTAATATCTGAGATGGGAACGCACGACCGATGTTTACGCCCAGGTTTGAAGCCCAGAGAGGCGGCTGGGTCCTTAACCCACGCCACAGAGCTCAGCCCAGATGTTGTGATAGGACAGGGAGACAATGACAACTTGGAGTTTCTGCTCTTCAACGACCAGATCTACACAGGTAAGTGCTTAGGAGCTAGTGCAGTGAAAAGTATGAAGGACGGAGAAGACTGGGCAGGGGCTGCCCCGTGACCAGGGAGTCTTGTTCCTGGGAAGCAAATATTAGGAGGTGAGCTGACCAGTGGGAGGAAGCAAATTTGGAGCTCAGTAGAGAACACAGAGCATTTGCCCACCAGCAAGCCCCATCTCTCCTGGTACTGAGAACACTTCTGACGCTCACAGAAGCCAAGTCCCACGGTGGCTAGGCCCAGCGCCTACGGCTCCAGCTTCCTTGGCACGGGTGCCCCATCCGAGGCGCAGCTGCACTTCTGCACCCTCATGTTGGGCAGGCTGACCACCTGGGGCCAGAGCCTGCCGCCTTCCTTCATGCTGACAATCATGGGCAGCGAGGTCGTCTCTGAGGCGATGCACTGTCTAGGTCCCAGGAAGGGCCACTGGAAGGTCAGGGCCTCCGGGGGCTGCTGGCAGGTGCCCACACACTCATAGGTCAGGAAGCCCGGGGGCTCCAGGACCCAATGCTCAGCCCACTGCATCCCCTGCAGGTCAATGTACACCTCCTGGCGGCAGCAGCGGGTGTCCTCGGTCACCGGCGCCTCGGGGTCACAATTGCCCTGAGCTCTGTGGGGGCAAGGAGAGGCGGAGTCAGAGGTCAGCTGGGAGAGCTGAGGTCGGGGACCCAGGGCAGACCTGGGGAGCATCTGGGAGGGAGATATCTTATCCATCTTCATGATGTTAAAAAAGCTGGATATGTGTGATAAGCATAGATAACCGGAAATAACCAGAATATAAACAATAATGTGGTATTACTCCTAAGAGTCAAAGGAGAACTTTTATATTCTCATTCATTCCCATAGCACCCTGAGAATAGATGTCCATTTCAATTGAAGTGTAATTCCCTAATTAGGTCCACCCTTCGCCCCACAGCACCTACCCGAACTCGCTGAGGTCCAGGGTGTGCAGCTCCAGCTGGGGCTCGCCCTGCCGGGTGCCCGATCGCCCCTGGGAGGCGAAGCGGACCAGCTTGTGGGCGCTGGAGGCCAGCGGGCCCAGGTGCTCCCTCTGCACTGACACCTGCAGCAGCAGCGGCTCCCGGGGCCGGCTCAGCTGCTGCCAGAAGTTCACGGCCTCGGTCACGTCGAAGGCTTTCCAGCCGCTGTCGTGGATGGACACCAGCCTGCGACACCAGGCGGAGACAGAGGCCCGCGCTGAGGGCTGCAGATTCGGGGAATCCAACCCCGCCTATCCCCATCCCGGGCATGGACCCGCCCCCTCCCCGCCCCCCTTCCTCTGCCCTCCCCCCACACCCACCCTAGCCCACCTGGAGTCGATGAGGAACGTGCGGTTGGAGCCGTCACCCCGGACCTGCAGCCACTGCACGGTGACCTGGGCCCGGTCTCTGCGCGAGGAGAGCAGCTCAGGCCTGCGGAGCGCGGCCTCGGGCACCGGCTCCTGAAAGAGGCGCAGCACCGCCTGCACCAGCTCGCTGTTGGGGGGCAGCCGCCGCTCCATGCTGAACACCAGCAGGCGCGTGGAGGCCTCGGACACCAGGAACCTGCCGGCCACCTCTGAGGACGACAGCAGGGTCAGGGGGTCTCTGCAGGCACCAGGGGACCCTCTGAGGGTGACAGGGCCCAGAGCCTGGGGACAGGATTTCCCCAGCAATCCACAAGGAGAATCTGGGGCCGGGGAACTTGCAGGCCGGGAGAGAAAGAGAGCACCCCCAAATCGAAAAACTTCCAGACAGGCCCGTCTCCTAGAGCAGTCATTTGCGCTTGGAGCTTGTTTACTATCGGCCCCCACCCTCAGTGCGTGGGAGCAGCTTTGGGCCCCTGGGTGGAGTGTGCAGGGGACATGTGGCCTTCTTTAGGCAGAGGCGGCAACATTAGGATGGGAGTGGAGAGTGGGCGACAGAGACAGACCCCAGCCAACAGGAGTCTGGGGTCACTGCTGAACCTGGCTTTTCCTAAAGGGCAGAGAGAGCCCCGAGTTTACTCTCATTTCCCCTCTGGTGAAATGTCCCTTTGTGGCCTATAAATAAACCATTTTTCGGGGCTCCTGAGCCCAGAGGTAAATGGCAGGGACATGTACACCACCCTGGTCAGAGGTACCGACACCTGAGACTCCAGGTTGGTAGCATGAGCCTAGGTATTTTTGACCGGCCTCCTCATCGCCTCAAGCACCCAGCCCGGCCGGGGAGTGGGATGCTTGTGGGTCTGGCTCTGGGCACGGAGGAGGTGAGTCCCAGCCCCAGGGAGGTGACAGGCTGCAGTAGGATCAAGACCTGGAACATCCCTGACAGACTGTTCTCAAACAACAATCTTTAAAATTATAAAACCACCCCTTACATCCCAGGTAATGCCCACAACCTAGGAAGTTGTCAGAGCTAATTTAACCTCACTTACAAAGAAGTGAACAGGATCAGAGAGGTTTGGTGACACATCTGAGGTTAAACAGCAAAGGTCGAAGCTGAGAACTGAAGCCAGAGCTCCTTTCTCTCTAAGGCAACCCTCTCTGTGGAGGTTCCTTGCCAACCTATCTTCTCTTCTCTATTCTCCCCTCCTTCCACTTTGCTACCCCATGGATATCTATCTTTCCTCCTTTTCTTATCGTCCTTTCTTTCTTTCTTTCTTTTCTTTCTTTTTCTCTTTCTTTCTTTTGAAAGAGAGACATCAGTTTGTTGCTCCGCTTATTTATACATTCATTAGCTGATTCTTGCATGTGCCCTGACCGGGGATTAAACCCACAACCTTGGTGTATCAGGGCAACACTCTAACCAACTGAAATGCCCAGTTAGGGCCTTGGATATCTGTTCTTGCCTTGGCTTTGCCAACGGGTCCAACCTGGCACAGCTCCTCCTGGCCTAAGGGGAGACCAGCCATCCTCACAGTTCATAGTCCCTGCTCACTGCACTGTGGGCCCTGGGCCCCCAGATAATACACATCCAGTCTTGCCCCCTACCCTCCACCGCCCAGGTAGACCAGGGTGAAGCAAGAGGCGGCCTCACCTCGGAAGTTCTGGCTGAACCTCTTCCCCCGGGATCGGACCCCATGGCTGCGCTTCAGCAGGGCCACGTACTGGGCCCTCACGTGGGCAGGGGTGACCAGCGCCTCCACGTCGCTCTTGTCCAGGACGGGCACCTCGCTGAGGTGCAGCTGCTGCAGCAGGCTGCCCAGGATCTGCTCCTCGGTCATGGCCACCCCCAGGCTGGTCAGGGGCAGCACCCAGAGCGCCCAGCAGAGCCACAGAGACCTCATGATGCTACTCAGGAGGAGGAGCAGAGTGGATGTGTCCCCTGAGGAGGGTCCAGGAGGGTCCCAGCTGGGTGTGCTGAGAGCCAGGCTAGGCCAGCTTTATAGCCAGCCCTGGGCTGGGCCTGGGTGGTGAAAGGTGGGGGGTTGGGGGGAGGTCACACCCCTCACCCTCCTGGGAGCTCAGTGGCCTGACAGGTCCCTGACCCCTGAGGAGGGGCTGTCTAGAAAGGGCACAAAGGCTGTCTGTCCCTTGGCTTGGGTGCCTGATGAGTCAAATTAAAAAGCTTCTTTCCTGGAGGAGAGGTAGGGACCTCATTCTTTCCTACATCCCCTGTCCCTCAGTGAGCAAGTGGACTGCACTCTGGTGTGTGGCCCTTGAGTCCAGCTTCCTGTTGCAATTTAAACTGCCCTCTCAATACCAGCGCTAAGGACCAACCAACCAACCCACTGGCCAGCAGGACAAGCATCTGGACCTGGTATTCAGAGGGCTCCTGGGGGCTGCCCCTGGTTAGGAAACCCGGTGTTTCCCATCGTGTGTGTTGTGGGGTGGGGGGTGCATAGGAAGGAGGGCACCTAAAGGAGCCTGGGAACATTTAGTGCCAATGGAGTTTTGTCCAGTAAAGAGCCCGATCCTCGCCCTCTTCCCAGCCGATCATGGATCTAGAGATTAGAGCTGAAAGGATCATCCAGCCCACCCCAAGAAAACCAAGGCTCAGAGAGGCAACAATATCCCCAAGACCACACAGCTAATGAGGGACGCCTGCACAAAGTCAAGGTCTTCTGATTCCCAGCCCAAAGTCCATCCACACCCTCAAGCTCTTCCCAGCCAGAGTCCTGCCTGACCCCTGAAGCTGGCCAAGTGCACTCGGCCCAGGCGCTGAGGTCTGGGTGGGGACCAAGTGTACATCCCCCACCTCCCTGAGGCCTCCCCAGCCTGAATGTGGATTTGAGGCCTGTTGAAGAGTTTTCCTGGGGAAATAAAACAATTGGACAGTCAGCCAGGGGGAGGGCTGACAAATAAAACACAGGACACCATTTGGGAAATCCTCCTATGAATAAGTTTTTCCTTGTTTATCTTGAAATTCTAATCTCCCTTGGGAGTCCTACATTTTTATTTGCTAAATCTGGCAACCCTAGCGGGAGGCCCAAGAAAAAGCAAATGTGGATTGGGAGACCCTTCACAATAGGCTGATTAGTGGTCCGGCGGGCGGGCAGCCCCCGCGCTTTGTCATGCAGAAGAAGCAGCCGGCTTCCCGGCTCCCACCCCCACCTGTGTCTGGCCCACCTCCACCAGGCCTGGTTGGCTGGAGGTAGTAAACCGGGCCGGAGTCAGATCAACCATCCTGAGGGAGAAAAGGGAGGCAAAGTAATGGGGCCCCTAACTGAGGGCCTATTTGGACCTGGACCTGAACCCAGAGCTAAGGGGACCATGGAGGGCAGTGGGCCGGCCAGCCTGGTGCCCACACGGCCCTGGAGAGTTAAGTGGTGGGGGGCTGAGGCAGGAGGGCAGGTGGGGGGTGAGCCATGGGTCCACTTTCACCCTCCTGCTCCTAACAGACCAGGATTTGACCCCAGCCAGAGTCTGGCTGCCAGGTGAGGACCCTGCGGAAACGGGGTCAGAGGTCATCCTGCAGCCTCCAAGGCTGGGGGACAAATAGGGTCAGAGCCTGGGTTCAGAACCGAAGGAAACTATGAGGTTGATGAAGGCTGGGGGCCAGGGGCAGGTTCAGTCCGGGTTAGAGGCCAGCATGTGGGGCTCTCTAGGGTGACATGCCCACTTCACAGCCAGGGACGAACACTCCCGTGGGTGCTCCCGAGGCCCAGCCCGAGGAGCCCTGGGCTGCCCCAACCCTGCACCCATCAGCCCCCTGACCCCAAACCTGGGGTCCCACCTGGCTCCTTGGAGTCTCCAGACACACCTCTAGGAGGTGCCTGGTCCTACTTCCACAGGCCGGCACTTGTCTGTGGTCCCCTGGAGTCAACGAGGATGCGGGACAGAGATCCCTGTCTCAGTTCATCCAGTGCCTTCCTGGCAGGAGGGAGTCCTGGGCCCCGTCCTGGCCGCGTCACTCCAGCTGCGTGGCCCCAGGCGACTTTTCAACCATCTGCAATGTGAGGTTCCTCCTAGGAAATGTGGGAAATGTTACTTTTTTCAAGGAATTGTCAGGATTAATGGACGCTGGAGGCCTCTGACACCGCAGGTGCTCAATTAATAGGAGTCTTTTGCATTGTTAGCAGCTTTTACAACGTTTAACTTTTAAAAACTGAAGCGAACAATGTTTCTTAGTTATTTGTATAATTAATACAAAAGTCAAAAGGTACAAAAGGGTGTAAATACTTGAAAAACCTCACTGCCTGGTTTTCCTCCCCAGAAGCCGTCTGCGTTTTACAAAGAAATGCGGAAGTATTTCCCCCCCCTGCAGACCTTACTAATCTAGCAACGTGATCTACACTCTGTTTTCAAAATTATCGTTTTAATTTAAAGTTTGGTCTTTAATGACATCGTGCAGGCGAGGCTGCGCTTTCGTTTGTTGCAGGTGTAAGTGGAGGTCAGTCTGGCAACATTTATAAACGTGGAAATGCACAAAGCCTGTAACCCCGGACACCTACCCATACACACGGAAACCAGTCTCTCTCCAACTCTCCACAAGCTGCACTTCCTGTCTCGCTTTCTCGTCAATTAATTGAGCAAATAGTTACTGATGACTTTCCCTCTTCTATGTGTCCAAGACATACCGGAGGAGGCAAAGAGGCTGCTGATACAAAAGGAAGCCGAAGAGCACTGTGGGGACCCGGGGAAAGGGGGGCACCCTGCAGAGCTGTGCTCAGACCCCATGGGCGCCCGCACTGCCCTGCCTCAGGGAGTCCCACCGCGCTCTTGCTCCCCCTGCCTGCCTTTGCCTTCCTCACCTCATCGTTCACCGTCACCCTTCCCTCCCGCTCAGAGGAAGCCAATGTTGACATTGGATGAAGGAGGCTCAGGGCGGTTCAGCCCCTTGCCCAAGGTCGTGGGTCGATAATGAGAGCACTGAGCAGGCCGACCCTGGCCAGTGACCTTGGACAAGTGCATCACCTGCAGGTGCCTTATCTTGCGAGGCCGGGTGTTAACAGCGAGCTCAAGAGCTCAGGGTGAGGGTTGAAAGAGTGCCAGTTCCAGCCCCGAGTAAACATCCAATCAACATCACTCCTATCTGGATGCAAAGGCCTCCTTCCTGGCCCTCTTCAGAAGCTGGGTGACCTCACGATTCTTCATGGCCCTCTCCAGGCAGCCTGGACTCTGGTTAGGGTCAAATCCTTGCCGATAGGGTCAGATCTCCATCCCCCCGTTGCAGCCCCTATAATTCATCTCCCCACAATGTCTTCAACTCCAGGCCCTAGGTTAGGCCCTCGGTCAGGGGCAGTGACCTTCACCTCCTCCTCATTCTGTTGCCCCCCTCTAGGACGGCAGATCTGGCTTCCGGATGACTTCTCTACCACTGATGTTCAGGCCCAATCCAACCCCGCAGAAGGCCAGACTGTCCCCCAGATCCACAGCCAGGAAGGCCAGCTCCTTGCTCCACATGACAAAGGGAGGGGGCTGCCCGCCCTCCTGCCTGGCTGGTCAGGCCACTGTAAAAGTCCCAATCCACATTCGCCTTCTTCTGGCTGATTGCCCACTTAGTTTATTTGCCCAGCAAACCTTCACCGGGGAGGGAGGAATCCACATTCAGGAAAGGGCCTGTGATTGCAGAGGGACAATAGGTCTGGGGGATTTGCCCCCTGTCTGCCTGCTCAGACGCCCTTCCTTAAATCCATCTCCTGCATTAATGGTGTGCAAACAGCCTGAGGTCACAGGAAGGACCCGCTCCTTGTTCCTCCTAAGAGAACTAACTGCCTCACGGCTTCATGTGGCATTTCACGGATGACCCCAGTCTGACCACTCCACTGGGCACCAGAACCAGAGATCCAGCCGCCTGCCCACCTGTTCCCGTCTCAGTAAATGGCTGGCCTAGGCAGGCCTCTCTACACCAAGGGGGTCACTGTTGATTCCCATCCCACATGGGGGCCTCCCCTGGTGAGGGGGGCACTACCAGGGGGTGCCTGGCCTTTCTCAGCCCTGGTACAGCAGGTCCCCGCTGAAACCAGTCCCAGAGAGCACCTGGCAGGCCCTGATGGGAGGCTGGAGACAGGGCAGGGCAGGCAGAGTCAGCCCTAAGAGAACCCTGGGGTAGGAGTCTGGAGCCCTGCATTTGACCTGGCTTAGTCACCAGCTCATAATGAAGACACTTCTGCACACTGGGCTGAGGGACAGAGGTCTTACGATTCCCAAAATGAGTATCTGTTCCCATCCTCTAAAACACACACACATTTATTAGATCACAGATCCTATGTGTCAGGATCCAGGCACAGCTTAACTAGGTTCTCTGCACGGGTCTCACAGGCTATAGGCAAGGTGGCACCCAGGGCTGGGGTCCCATCTGGAGGTTGGACTGGGGAAGGAGCCACACCTGAGCTCCTTCAGAATTCATGTCCTTGGTTGTAGGACCACAAGGTAGCAGGGCCCTGGCTCCTGGCTGCCCTCAACTCCCAGAGGCTGCCTGCAGATCCTGGACATGTGGGCGTCCCTATTATGGCTGCAACTTCAAGTGTCCCCTCCCTTTAGGAGCAGGAAAGCTGCAGCATGCACACAGAAAGGATCGAGCTATTGCAGGGAGAGCTTCCTCACCCCCCTGCACCCCCTGGACCCCACGGCAGAACCCAGGCAGGTGGTGGCACCATTGAGGCAGGGAAGGAATGAGGACCGGCAGGTAGTGGGTGTGCAGGTGAGAAGAGAGGGGACAGGTCAGTCTGAGGAGCCCTGAAAAATCCAGGGGCCACATCAGGAACCTGCTGGAGGTCAGGTGCAGGGCCCTTGGCAGCAGCAGAGGACAGATGGCCAGGCACAAGTATGGAGGGACAAGGGCTGAGCCAGGGGCCAAGGACAAACTGGGAAATGACTAGTACCTGGGGTTTATGGGTGCAAAAGCAGCAGGAAACCAGATAGGACAGAAAAGAAACTGTCGGAGAAGCAGGAGGAGACTCCCCACCCTTCCAGAGAGCGGCAGGCTGGTGCTAGGATCCTGGGCAGGAGGTAAGGGGAAGACCTTTATCATGACAATAAAAGATGGGAGCCTGGAAACGGAAGGGAAGGCAGGGAACCCCCAAAGCTGCACATGTGTCCGTGAAGAGCTGGTCAGGATTTACCGATTTTTAGTGCTAGGAAGGATCTGGCAGGAAGTTTTGGTCCAGACCATTTCACAGGTGGGAAAAACAAGGCCTGCAATAAGTAGCCCTACTTACTGATATCCCAGCCAGGCTGGGATCAAGTGTCTAGGTCACAGGATCCCCCACACCTCTAGTTCCAGGCCCACTGAGCCCCTCATGCCCCTCAAGTTCCAGGCAGTGGGCCCCTGAGGCTTTCCTTCTGAACAAAAACCAAATTAAAAAGCTATTTCTGGCTCAGCCTGGGAGTCTCTCCTGCCTTGTCTCTGTAATTAAAAGTGGAATAACAAGTCAAGTGAGAAAGGGAGCTGGTCCCCAAGGCTGCAGTGGGACCAGCATCTCATTTCCCTGCCCGGGGCCCCTGGAAGCTGATGGGGTGGGGGCAGGTTGGAGGTCCCACCTTGAATCAAAGCACCAGGCTGCTGTGCCTGGAGGAGGGAGCTGCTCCAGGGCCTGTTTGGGGGTCTGTGTTGACAAAGGGAAGCTGGGGGGCTGATCTTCACAGCTGAAGCATAGGCTCAGGGAGCCTGCAAGGGGGAGTGGACACGGCCCAGGCCAGTGCGCTGTGTGACCTCAGGTAGCCCAGCACCCTCTCTGGGCAATGAGGGATTTGGCCTGAGTGACCATGTTTACTGTTGGTGTTCTCTTTAAGAAGATCCTGGGATGTATTGGGTCTGTGTCAGCAGCAGCTGAATGAAACAAAAACCTCGTCTGGGGTGCACGTGAGGGTGTACTTGTACATGGGCATGCAAGTGTGCATGAACATGAGCAAGTGTGCATATGGGTGTACGAGTGTATGTGTGATTCCTTCCCTGACCATGAGCCGGCCAGGGAAGCACTGAGGACCTAGGGCTCTGGCTCAGCACCGTGACCACAGAGCAGGCTCACTGTGGTGCCCGGGAAATGGTTGTGGGGGTTTGATGGGAAGGCCAGGTCCTCCTATGGGTCCCCCGGTCTACCACCACCCCAGGAATGTGTCCAGTAACAGGACCTGGCCTTTTCCCATCTGAAAGGCCAGGGTCCCTTTGTCTCTGGAGGGAGCAGCTATAGATTCCAGAGGCGGACGGCATGGGGAAGAAAGTAACAAAACTGCCCCCTTCAGGGATGGGCAGGCGGAGAAGAGTTCACAGTGGTGCCCGCTTGTGGGCTGGGGCTCGGGGTCATGTGGTCAGCGGTGCCCAGGGCCACCTTTGTGCCACCTGTGGATGTAGCCTCAAGCAGACCCTACGCCCCAATGGGGGAGGACACACCTGGAGACTGCTTCCCCATGGCCTGGATTTCCACCAGTCACCTCTGCCAGGAAGAGGTCCTGCAGCAGGAGCCCCCGACCTCGAGCTCTGGGGAGTGGCCTCACTCTCTCTGATGAAGACACCACAGCCCCAGCTGACAATGGCCAGAGCTCCCCTGGCCGGCCACGCAGGCCTTCCTCTGAAGCGGGTCTGCCCGGAGCTCCCCGCTGCGCTCCCAGCCCTGCCTCCCTTGTTAGTGGACTCCGGCCCTTCCCCTGGGCTCTTAAATCCTCAACATCCTCAGACTCTGCTTGTTATGGGCTGAACAGTGAGCTCCCAAACTCACGTGTTGAAGCCCTAACCCCCACTCCCCCAGAATGTGGCTGCATCTGGAGACAGGGACTTTGCAGAGGTCATTAAGGGGGAAATAGGTCTTCATGGAGAGGCTCTAACACAGGATGACTGGTGTCCTCGTAAGAAGAGAAGAACAGGCCGCAGACACAGGGAAGACTGTGGGGACACAGTGAGAAGGTGGCCCTCTGCAAGCCAAGGAGAGAGGCCTGGGGAGAAAGCGACCCTGCCAATGCCTGGATCTTGATCTCAGGCCTCCGGCCGCCAGAAGTGTGAGAAAATAAACAGTTGTTGCTTCAGTGGCCGGAGCTGCTCTTCCCACGCGTGCCCACCCAGCTTACTGCTCAGCTCCGTCATGGCCCCGGGTGGCCCCCACCTGCTCCTCGGGGGTCTCCACCTCACCCTCACTCCACCCCAAGTGGAACTCCAGCTGGAGGAATGGGCTGAGCCTAGGCTCTGGCCACTGCCGTTGCTCCACACAGCCCTGGGCAGGGCCCTGAGCCTCAGTTTCCTCGTTTGTAAAAGTGGAGCTAGAAACATGCACTGGACAGCGTTGTTCGCGCGGATCTGGGAGGGCGTGCAGAGGGCCCAGCCCTGGGTCCAACTGCTCCTTAGCACTCAGCACGTGGCAGCTGCTGCTTTTATGATTCCTCACAGAGCTGGTCCCCTTCTGGGACACCCCAGGCCCATTCGTGGAGTCACCATGCCGGGACCTTGGCCTGGCCTCCACACCTGCTTCCCCTCACCGGCCCCCTCTCAGGGGTCTGTTTGCTTCATTAGCCCAGCAATCCCCAGAAGCACTTCCTAAGCAGAGCACCTGCCGTCTGCTGAGCGCATAAGTGGGGAGCTGGTGGGCAGAGGAGCTTCAGCTTATCGTCAGCTTATCAATGTAAACAAATTGGTTTTTACACAATCAAATACGATATAAGGGATGTGTTAGGGGGAGGGGGTCCCTAAGCCTTTTGGATTACCCTTCTCAGCTGGCCTCTCTCCTCTCGCACCCAGATGGCTACAAACAAGATTCAGGGCACATACCTAGGTTGCAAGTTGAATCCCTGGTCAGGGCACGTAAAGGAGGCAACCAATCCGTGTTTCTCTCTCACATCGGTGTTTCTCTCTCTTCCTCTCTCTCTAAAATCAATAAACATATATATTTTAAAAACCCTCCCAAGACTGCACCTGCTTTCCAATGGGCCCAGTCCTGTGCCTCCGTGGTCCAGCCTCACCTGGCCTTCCTGTCTGCTACCCATTCTCCTCCCCTGCCCCCCAGCATACGCTCCCCCTCACTCTCGCCAGGTGAAAGACGTTACCAACACTGGGCATCAGGACCCACCACCATGGTCGGGGGGTCACTCCGGAGCCCACCCTGCCCCTTGACCACTTCTTTCTATCTTGAAAACTCACCTGAACACTCAAGACCTATCTTCACCATCACCTCCCTCACCGAGTCTTCCTGAACACCCCCTCCCCGCTCCCTGGAGGACGGCCTCACCAGAGCCCTTATCAGCTGGTAGTAACTGCAGCAACTGCTTTCACATCAATCTCCCCACAAGATCGGGAACCGCGTTAGGGGAGGAAGAGAACCAGGTCTGGTTTTATTCGAGGCCCCCGCATCTGGCACACAGGGGTGCTCCATGTTTGCGGAACGAGCGGATGAATGAATGCATGTGAGTCAGACCGAGCCAGGTGCTCCTCACACTTCATTTCATTTAATCCTCACATGGCTGAACAAGTACAAGGTTATAGGAAGGGCAGCTTCTCTGACTTCCCTGCCTCTCTGACCCCCACAACCCACTAGGGCTTCTTTTTACCTGGGACCCCATTTCCCAGAACTGGCGCTGAATATCTTAGGATATTGACACCACACTATGGAGGGTCCCAACGCATGAATAAACTGCATTTCAGGTGCCCATAATAAGATCTAAACAAATACATATCGATTGGCAATCATGCAGGTATTCTTGGCTTTTCACCTTTCTGGTCTATCTCCCTGGATACCCGGGAATGTTGGCTGCCGGCCACGATCAGCTCCATTCAATTTAATAAGCATTTGTCCAGCTCACAGCTTAGTGCCAGGCAGAGGTTCCCAAGCTGGCTGAGGGTCGGAAGCTCTGATTCTGAGATTCAGGTGGGAGGTGAGACAAGAAGGCATCTCCTAGGGAGGAAATGGGGTGAGCAAAAACAGTTGGGGGGCACACAGGGAAGGGTAGGTCTGGGGTCCAGACAGAGGGAGCATTTTGGAGAGTTGAAGGTAATAAGATCGGAAATGGAACTCAATAAATGCTAGCTTCCTCTCCATTTCTCTTAACTTAAGAAGACAGGCGATCAATCGGTTTGAGAACCAAGTCTGGGCCCCAGGTGTGGGGCCAATGATGCCCAGGAAACAGGAGCCATGTGCCCACCCAGACCAGAGCTCTGCCCCACCAGGCCCTGACGCTGGAGCCTGTCCTCCTAGTTAACTCCTCTGAGCCTCCAGTTCCTTAAGGATCACCATCGAATCAACAGCAGCCTCAGTTTTCTGAGCTCGCCTCCTGCCAGACACCAGCCCAGCCCTTAATCTCACTGCATCCTCTCCTCGACCCTTCCAGGTGGAGACTGCTATTGTCCTCACACTGCAGATAAGTTCCTGGAGGGTAAGTAACTAGCTGGCGGTCAAATGACTAGTAAATGATCTGACCCTCAAGGCCTCTTGAGCAAGGCTGGTGTGTATTGATTCCCATGACCTAAGAGACCCTGAACACATCCGGAAGTCGGAAGTCGATAAGGCTCGTCTTTCTCAGCCCTGGACGCCCAGGGGAGGGGACAAGGTGTGCGGGCAGCCTGGATGACTACTGTCCTGCCCCTCCCACCTGGGATTGACCGCTCTGGCCAAGGGACGCAGGGGCAAGGGCTATTCCAAGAAAGAAGATTCAAGCGCTCTCCTCTCTAACAAACACTAAACTGCCTTGTTTTGTGACTACACGAAGTCACGTGGCACAGCTGGCAGGCGGGGCAGCAAGCAGGACAGGGTTTCTTGTCCCCGGCCACAGCAGGCCCGGGCGCTCACTGCTTAGCGTCTGGCGCCATCTAGTGGCTGCGGGGGCCTTTCCTCCGCAGCTGGACCGCGGGGCCGGGACAGAGCTGGGCTTCCAGGACTAGCTTTTCTTAGGGGTCGACTGTGTAAAGGACATTTTTTGGAGCCACCTGCTGTCCTGGAGAGCTCATCTGTGAGACGAGTGGGAGGAAAATCGGAAAGAGGACTTGGAATCCGAAGGCTGGGATCCTGGTTCCAGCTCCCCTAAGTTGCCTTAGGTAAGTTCCCTGGGTTCACGGGCCCCCGCCCCCACCTGCCTTCCAGGATCACTGTGAGAATCCTGTTAGATGTGACCAGTGACAGCATCTTGTCAGTTCAAAAGCACTACTAAAGAGCAAGGTATTGTGTTCATGAGAAAATAAGCAACAGAACAAGTTCCAGGATGCTAAGGGCCAGTGAAGGGCCAGGAGTGGGGGCAGGAGTGGGGTAGAGGGGTGAGGAGGGGAAGGCAAGATCATGGGAGGCAGGGGCTTCAGCAGGTACAGACACACCTGTTTAGGACAAAGGGGGCCTGACCAGCAGGTGCGGGCAATGCTGTTGGAAAAGGAAGTCCAAACAATACATTTCTTGTTCTTCCACTTAATTAAAAAAGGCAGGGAGAAGTGACAGCTTTGTTGGCCTCTGTAAAACAAAAAAATAAATGTCAACTTCTCTTGAGTGGGATTCCCAGTGACTTGGAACTCTCAAAACAAGTCCCCACCCCCTGAAGGGGATGAGGAGGCCAGTCCTGCCCCACTGCCGGGTTCTGGGTCTCCTTCCCAGACACCTGCCACATCTCCAGCTCCTCATCCAGCCTCATCTGAATGCCCGCCTGCGGCAGGACAGTCTGTGCCAGAAGAGGGTTCTCGGTTTTAGGTCCCCAGACCCTTCCCCCCACTGGCTGTGCTCCTAACTTGCCCAAGCCTCGGTGTTTCCATCAGTAAAACACAGAAGTAATAAGTGCATTATAATTATTCAATTAAAGATGAAGTGAGATTATGTACCTTGCACACAAAATACGATGCCCAGCACTTGGAAAGAAAATATGTGTTTGTTTACTGAGGAAGTTTCCACGTTTTAAGTTACACATGAGAAGCTGCTTGACAAGGAACATGGGGGGGGGGGGCTTCCTGTCCAAGAAAAGAGGAAACCCTGCAGTGTGTGGATTGCAGAAAGAGGAGGGGCTGTGTCAGGGTCACACTGTCACCTGCCAAGGGGCCACCAGGCTGTGGAGTCAGGCTCTCCAGTGTCCCTCTGAGCGTTGCTTAGTAATGATCACCTACTAAGCATGGTGTGTTTGTGTTCCACACAGCCAGTGGGGAGCAGTGGTGACATTTTTAATATTTTAACTATGGAAATTGTGCCTGTTTATGGCAATCAGCAATTTAAAGTAAAAGAAAGAAAAAAATCAAGTGAGAAGTCAGTCACACTCCTGCTTCCCCAAAGTAGCTATTGTTCACGATCAGGACAGAGGTTTGGGGTCCTGAGAGAAGCCAGTTATGAAATGGGGATTGAGGCTCCCTCTAGGCCCAGATGCCCCAGGGGTCCGAAGGGGGAGGGGCCTGCAGAGGCGTCAGGGGTGGGTGGGCTTCCTCTCTTACCCCTCTCCTCCGAGCCGCCTTTCCCTCTGCCTCTCCTGTGTCCACATCTGTCCTCTGCCCCTGTGCATCCCAGAACAAGGACAGAGAGCTGCTGATCAGGGCACACCAAGGCCTTGCGGGACGCTTGGCACAGAGGGGATGTTCAACACACGCTTACTGGAAATGCTGCGCTACCCTTGAACGCCAGCTCTTACCCCTAAAAGCTCACAGCGGGCCATTCAGGTGCTTTCCTGTGGCTCAGCCACCTGCTGAGACAGAAGCACAGCTCCAGACCCCCGTCCACAGCCTGACGCACTGGGGGCCTGGACCACCCACCGCAGGGAGTCGTCAGCCTCTGGTTCGGACTACCTGCAGCTCCGGCCCCAGGGCCAGCCAGCCCAGTGAGAAAGGGGAGTGCTGGGGGGCAGGCCCAAGGTCCGAGGGAAAGATGCCCTGTTTTCCAAGGGGGACCCTTTCTCCATCTCCCTGGAGGACAACCACCTTCACCAAGTCTAGCCCTGACCTTACCTAGTCGAAGCCCAGAGGCGAAGACAGTAAGTCCTTGGCGGGTCAGGGCTCACCTGAGCCAGGCCCATGCCCCAAGCATAAGCCAAGGCTTGGTGGTGAGTACGATCTCAGGAAATGTACGTTGGTGGTTTTAGGCCTGGAAAGGGGGCGGCATTATAAGACGGCAGAGGAGACAGGGTGAGGGGACCATCTCCTGTCACCCAGGACAGCTCACCAGCAGGCCTAGGGAAGAGAGGACAGGATTTGGCATCAGACATGGATTTAAATCCTGATACCCCTTCCTCATGAAAACCTGAGCGACTTATTCCATTTTTTAAGTTTTATGAAGTGTCATTTACATACCATAAAATTCACCCACTGTAAGTGTCTAGTTCAATGACTGTCCAGTTAAGAGTTGTGTAACCATCACCACAGCCTTGTCCTGGCCAGGTGGCTCAGTTGGTTAGAACATCGTCCCGATACGCCAGGGCTGTGGGTTTGATCCCCGGTCAGAGCACATACAACAATCAGCCAATGAGTGCATAAATGACTGGAACAACAAATCGACGTTTCTCTCTCTAAAATCAATTTTTAAAAAAATTAAAATGCATCACCACAATCTTATTTTAAATCATATCCTTCCCTCCAAACAGAAAGCTCGTGCCCTTCCCCTTCCCAGGCCAGCCCAAGGCACTCATGACCTGTCCCTGAAGGTTGTCTGCATATTCCATACAAATGGAATCATATACTCTGCGGCTTTTGGTGACTGGCTTTCCTTCATTAAACGTTTCTGAGGGTCACCGTGGAGCATGTATCTGCACTTCCTTCCTTTTTACTGCTGAATGATATCCCACTGTAGCAGTAGGACACGCTTTGTTTGTATGTTCACTAGTTCATGGGTTGTTTCTACTTCCTGACTCTTGTGAATAATGCTGCCCCGGACACTCCTGGGCAAGATTTGTGTGGACATGTGTTTATTTCTCCTGGGTAAATACCTAGGAGTGACATTTCTGGGTCACATGGCACTAAACTTAACCCTCTGAGGAATTGCCAGACTGTTTCCCAAAGTGGCTGCACCCTCTGACATCCCCACCCACAACGCGAGGGTTCTAATTTCTCCCCATTCTCACCAACATTTATCATCTTTTTTTTTTTTCAACTAAAAAGAGTGGGTGTGAAATGCTCTCTTGTTTGGTTTTGGGTTGCATTTCCCTAAAAACTGATGATGTCGGACATCTTTTCATGTGCTCACTGGCCATTCGTGTATCTTCTTTGGTGAAACGGCCATTCGAATCTTTTTGGGAAACTTATTTAACCTCTTTGAGCTTTACCTTAGTCTTACATCAAATCTAGTTCCTAAGGCCATATTTTATATAAGGGACTTGCCAAGGGCCCACCATATAATAGGGGCTTTAAATTATAGCTTTTAATACTATTGCCACTTTGGCCCCATGGGAAGGAGCCTTCCCTGCGGGCTCTCAGGACCGGGAGCCTGGGCGGCTGGACCTTGGCGGGGGGTGGGAAGGTTCCGCTCCTTCCTCAGGGGGAGGGTGAAGGACAAGGGGCCTACCATGTTCTAGATGTCCTGTTGAGCAATTCCACGTGATCTCATTTCACATCCACCAGAAACTTTTCGTGAAGCATGGCCTCCATATTCACAGGGGGTGAAACCTGAGGTCGGAGACATTCAGTAACCTCTCCAAGGTGGCCTCTCTGGAAGTGGAAGAAACTAGGATCTGAACTCAAAGCTGATGATGCAGTGGCACGGGTGGCCAGCCCCTGGGACAAGCGCCAGGCACCCCGGCCTGGTGGGGAAAACCGCAGGCTCGGCCTGTGGGGCTGGCGCACCCGGCTTCGGGCTCCTGAGAGGCAGCCGATGGCAGCTAAGAACAGACAGACTCGCCACTGACCGCAGTACAACTGGGCTGTCGCTTACCCCTCCCCTCCAGGCCTTGGCATCTTCTATAAAGTGAGCAAGGGAGCAGCTCCTCCCTCAGAGGCCAGTGAGAGGAGCCAGGGCTCAGCAGGCTGCTTGGCTCTTCCCCGCCACAAGCTCCGGCCCATCCAGAGCACAGTCTCCTGACCCTGACCCTGGGGGCCGGGCTGGAGCAGTCACTTCTGCTCTCAGGGCCTGGCCCCTTAATCCTCTCACCCCTACTTCGTGTCCTTAGACAGGGTTCCCCTATAGGAGCAGGCGCACCTGCTCGGGGCCTCGAGTTCTCTAGAATGACAACTTATGATTACGCATAAGAAGAGCAGAAAAGCAGGGTAATAAAAAATAAAACTTTATTAAAGCAGCTAAACTTGGCAAAACTCACTAAGTCCTTCCCACTGGTGTATCCGTGCAATGAGTGTATACGTACAGCAGTCGCGTTTCGTGTATTTCGGATTGTGACAATTACAAGTTGCTCGCTCTCGATGCAAAGGGAAATGCCCTTTCTTTCACACTTTGTACCTCTCACGTCCTTGACGTGGCACCAAATGCACCCTGCTTTGGGCTCCAGTCGGGGAACCACAGTTGAAGGTCCTCCCCAGGCCTCCTACCTGAGCTGGGGCTCTGCCATGGGAGGTGGGCAGGGTCCCATCTGGCTGCTAGCATCACCCCCCTTCCAAGCACCTTCTGACACGGGACGGGAAGGGCAATGAGGACTGTGTGGCCTCGGGAGATTTAAGGGGGCTTTATAACACAGATCTGGAGACTACCTGAGCCAGCCCTCGCCCTCCGCGGCCCCCGCAGGTGAGGACTCTAGTCACAGACAGGCGGCTGGGAGGGCAGGGCTGCCTCAGTCCTTCTTGCCTCCCAAGGCCGGATTTCTTGTGAGGAGCTTCCCTGAGCTGCAGGGGGTCAGTGTGGACACTGTGGGGGACTCCAGCTTCACTCTGTCCAGGAGGGTCTTCTTGAGGGCAGCTGGGGAGACCTTTTCTTGGTCAGCCATGGACTGCAGCTCTCTGGAGACAGGACCCAAGACAGGTTTAAGGAGGAAAACAATAAACCCTGGAGCCGGAGCTTCTCAAGGCTTTCCTGCCCACATAACCCCCAACCCTTGTTGACTTGATACCACCCCAAATTAGCAGGCCAAACCAAACACTCCCCCCGCCTCCTAAGGAGCGCTCTTTAAGTTTGGGTTACTACATAGATATAGAGCGCCATGTGGTATCTGTGATCACACGGGGAGAGAAGGCGCGTGGAAAGTCACAGGGTTTAAAGTCATGGACTTCAAGTTGAATCTTGCCTCCGTCACTTATTGACCTTGGGGAAACTGAGTCTCAATATCCTCACCTAGAAATCAAAACTCACCCAAACTATCAGTGCTGTGGTGAGAATTAAATGAAATAAAGCCTGCAAACCATCAGCTAATAAGTCGTGATTATAAACAGAGCAGAGAGGCCGACACTGTTAATGGGACCAACGACAGTTGGTTCGGCAAGACAGTGCCCAGCCCGGAGCAGGGGTCAGCTGGGAATTGGGGACTGGGGGCGGAGGAGAGAGACCCACCGTGTCCGGATGCAGGAGGCCTCGACTGCATTGATGAGCAGGGAGCGGAAGCCCCCACTCTCTAGGAAGTGCAGGGCATGGATGGTGGCCCCCCCAGGGGAGCAGACATGGTCCTTGAGCTGGCCTGGATGCTGCTCGGAGTCCAGCAGCATCTTGGCAGCCCCCTAGAGCAAAAGGGGAACATAAGAGAAACATACGGTAAGTACATCTTGGGAAAGGCCCCCCTGATCTTCATCCCAGCTTTCTAACTAAGGCCTGTCCCCAGCGCATTGGCCCGCAGACCCCCAGCCCATACCCTGGTCCAGACACGCAGAGAGAAGATACTGACCAGCAAGGCCTGGGCCCCCAACCGGACTGCCAGGCGCCGCGGCAGGCCCATCTTCACCCCACCATCAGCCAGCGCGTCCAGGGCCAGGAATGCCTGCGGAGACACCCAGTGGGTCTTGGGGAAGCAGACACTCAAGTGCATCCTGCGGGTCTGCTATTTCTGATGACTAGAGCTAGTGCCAAGAATGAGGTTCCTCCACCAGCCAACTGCACTTAAGAGGTGGGCGACACCCCCAGCCCAGCCTGCCTGCCATCCCATATTGTTCCCCTGGGTCGCCAGAAGGCTGAGGAAGTATACGAGGGCCTCACGTAGGCAGGTCCGCTGCCGCTGAGCCCGGTGACGGCATCGATCAGGTCCTCCTCCACCTCGGTGCAGAAGCCCACACTGCTCATGAGCTGCTCCAGGAGCTGCCCATCCTCCACCAGGGCGTGGGTGCCTGTGGCATACACCGTGGCCCCCTCACGCACCACCACAGGCGTGTTGGTCATGCAGCGGATCACCTTGGGGGCCGGCTGGAACGCCAGCAGCTTCTGGAGCAAGGAGGGGGGCAAGTGAGTTGCCAGGGCGCAGTTCGCCCTAGCACGCACCCTCCCCACACACAGGGGCACCAGGGCTGAGACCGGCACCTTCTCCACAGAGCTGATGGTGACGCCAGCTGCGCAGGAGACCACGATGTGCCTGGCCTGGACATCAGCCCCGATCTCGTCCAGGATGAAGGGGATAATGTGCGGCTTCACAGCCAGGAACAGGACGTCGCTGTGCCTCACCACCTCCTTGTTGTTCCGGGTCAGGTTCACCCCCAACTTCTGCAGGAGGAAACGGCCCAGCTCACAGGGCGGGGAAGCCTCAGCTGCGCAGAGCCTCCCACAGAGCAGCTGAACCCCTGCCAAGCCTGCTCTGCCAGCTGCGGCCTGGAATTCCCTGCCTTGTCCCCTCAGGGTCTGCCCCCACCGCCACCAGCACAAAGTTTCCCAGTGTTGCTACTGGGCAAGTGAGCACCAGTGCAAAGCATGCACAAGCTTCTCCATGGCAACCAGAAACGGCTGTCCCACGTCCCCACCCGTCCTCTAGCACCCAAGGCACCCCTCTGCCTGGTAAGAAGTCTGCCTGGCTGCAAAGTGACAAAGCGGAAGGTGAAATGCTAGCACCCAACGGTCGGAAGCAGAGCTGGGCCAGGCCCTATCCCAGCCACGGACGCTTGTTCTTCACACCATATGGTCTCCATGTGGCCCAGGGACAGGCTGGAGGACACCCATCCCTGTAGGACTCCAAACCGAGAAGCAGGGCCCTCCGGTGCTGGGAACAGCAGCCATGCTAGGTACAGACACTTGTCCTCTGCCACACTGCCCGGGTTCAGGTGAAGACTTCGGAGATTCTTTTATAGAGAGAGGAACAACTAACCTGCCAGGCCCTTTCCCTACACACTCATTCATGCCTCAGAATAACAGCAAAAGAGGCTATTCTGGACTGCATTTAATAAATGAGGAAACTGAGGCTCAGAGCACCTGAAGGACACACAGTCCATGAAAACAAAGGAGTATTTACTGGGTACCTGCTGTGCACCAGGTGCTTCCCCTACATAAATACCGCCATTACTCTAACCACCCAGTGCCTGGATTTGAACCCCTGTCTGTCTGGGTGCTCTCACCGCACTGAGCTGTCCCAAGGAAGGTGGGGGATCCTGACGCTCCTGATGGTGGGGTGGGTCAGCCGGCTGATGACCAGCCCAGGGGCCCAAGCCTTCCTCCTGGACCCCCACCCTCTTCCCCACACCCCTCTGCCCCACCTACCCTAAGCGCGGACACGGTGGGCAGGTCCATTTCCGGGGAACTGGCTATTATCTTGTGAGCCGACAGGATGCCTACAGCAGACAGAGCTTTTCAACTGGGGATCGTGACCCACCCCGTCCCTTGCTTTCCCTAGGAAAGTGGAATCAAAACCCGCCAGGGTCTAAGAGTGCCGACCTCCCTGCCCCCCCACCCCCCCCCAGCCACCCCCGCGCCCCGATCCCTTACACCAACATAAGACGCCCTTGCTGCCTAAGAGGCCATCTGCGCATTGGCTCCCGCCACCACGCGCTCACCTGCGGCCGTGAAGCCCCGCGCCAGGGCAGAGGCCAGCTGGCCCGCGCCAATGAAGCCCACGCTCATGGTCCTGGGCTCGGCGTCCACCCAGCGGCCGCAGAAATCCAGTCGTCGCGCCCCGGAGGTACCGTACGGGAAAGGCGGAACGTGGAAAGACCCAGCGCGCTGCGTGCGCGCCACGGAAGCAGGATCCGGGTGCTTCCTGCAGCTTCCGGCCCGGATTCCCCCTTCCCCTCCGCACTCACTCGCAGACCGCAGACCACGCCCCAGCGTCCCACGTGACCCCGCCCCGCCCCGCCCAGGCAGCCAATCTGCGGCGGGGAGCTCGGAGCGGGCCAATCCGAGGCCGGGTCGGGGCTGTGTGCCCGCCTCCTATATAAAAAGTAATTAAATACAGGCGTTATTAAATACTAGAAATTAAATACAGAGACACAGAATGAGACCACTTTTATTCCAGCAGATGATCTACATTCAATTGTTTCTTTTTGCTAAGTAATAATAAAAAAGTAACTACATGTGATACTAACTGGTGATCGGTTCTCTAAAACAGGGAGAAGTAACTGCATAGGTGAGGTTAGGGCTGTCTGATCCCCAGGGCAACAAGGGGTGTGGCTCAAAGGCTTCTATATTTGCTTGAGGTCGCAGCTTGTGGCCTTGTTTGTTAGATTCAGAAACCAGCTGTCCCGATTCCCTGTCCACTGTCCCTGGCCTGAAGCCCCCCATCCGCCCTCAGAGCACCCCCTGAGGGTTCAAAATGAATCAACATTTGGGAGACACGGCCTCATTTCTGGGCCTCCTCCCTATCTAGAGGAAACAGGGATTTTAGGGTTTTGTTTTAATTCACTATGTAATAGAGTAAATGAGTTTGATTTCCCCAGTCCTTACTACAGGGTGTGTCGTCCCCTCCTCAGCTGAGAAATTGCAAGAGAACAGAAGCTCCCAGCTGACAAGCTGTCCATGCTCAGCTGCACCAGCTGACAACTAGGCCAGGATTTCCTGCTCAGCAACCCCAAGGGTTAGGGGTATTAGTCACTCATGTAAGTGCTTAGGGTGATGGACAGAAGGACAAGAAATGGAGAAACACTCAGAAAGGTAAAATACAGGCCCTAATTGGGGCAGGGGTACCTTGCTAAACAGAAAACTAAAACCTACACTAAGACCTGCTTTGGTGCACGTGCTTAGTCAGAGGCCTCACTGGTATGCCCGGCGCCTACGGCTCCAGCTTCCTTGGCACGGGTGCCCCATCCGAGGCGCAGCTGCACTTCTGCACCCTCATGTTGGGCAGGCTGACCACCTGGGGCCGGGGCCTGCCGCCTTCCTTCATGCTGACAATCATGGGCAGCGAGGTCGTCTCTGAGGCAGTGCACTGTCTAGGTCCCAGGAAGGGCCACTGGAAGGTCAGGGCTTCCGAGGGCTGCTGGCAGATGCCCACACACTCATAGGTCAGGAAGCCCGGGGGCTCCAGGACCCAGTGCTCAGCCCACTGCATCCCCTGCAGGTCAATGTACACCTCCTGGCGGCAGCAGCGGGTGTCCTCGGTCACTGGTGCCTCGGAGTCACAATTGCCCTGAGCTCTGCGGGGGCAAGGAGATGTGGAGTCAGAGGTCAGCTAGGAGAGCTGAGGTCAGGGGACCCAGGGCAGACCTGGGGGGGGGGGGGAGGCATCTGGGACGGAGCTGTCTGATGTTAAAAAAGCTGGATATGTGTCATAAATGGTGAATGAATAAACATCCAAACCATCAATCAGCAGCTGTTCACTAAAGGTCTCCTAACATGCCAGGCACTGAAGCAGGCACTTCACATGTTATCTTAGATGGCACCTGCATTTACCCTGACATGAGCCTTGGTGACGATCCAGCATTATCCCTGTTACACACGAACACACTGAGACCCAAAGGTGTGAAGAGACATGACCAGAGGCCTGCAGCCTGTAGAAGGCAGATCTGCGTGGAACCCAGGCTGTAGGATTCCAAAGGCCTGTTACTTGTCCCGTGAAGAGAGAATTCACCGATGCCAGAAGAAAGCTGTTCAACTTAGTTACAGCTCATGCTAATATTTTTCAAAGAATTAATTATCGAAAAGGGTAGTATGAAAATAGATGATTAGAAAAATGTATGTGTCAGTGATAACACAAAAACCCATTGAAAATATCTGAAGGTATTTTTCAATAAAATGCTTGAATAATACAAATTTCTACCATTAGAAACGGACATGTAGTAGGGAATGGGTTGCATCCTGAGCCGTCTGCACCCACCCACCCAGCCAGTCCTGGGGTCGAGCGCCTGGACCATCTAGTCCACTCCTGCCCGCTGGGACCTACCCGAACTCGCTGAGGTCCAGGGTGTGCAGCTCCAGCTGGGGCTCGCCCTGCCGGGTGCCCGATCGCCCCTGGGAGGCGAAGCGGACCAGCTTGTGGGCGCTGGAGGCCAGCGGGCCCAGGTGCTCCCTCTGCACTGACACCTGCAGCAGCAGCGGCTCCCGGGGCCGGCTCAGCTGCTGCCAGAAGTTCACGGCCTCGGTCACGTCGAAGGCTTTCCAGCCGCTGTCGTGGATGGACACCAGCCTACGTACGACACCAGGCGGAGACAGAGGCCCGCGCTGAGGGCTGCAGATTGGGGGAATCCAACCCCGCCTATCCCCATCCCGGGCATGGACCCGCCCCCTCCCCGCCCCCCTTCCTCTGCCCTCCCCCCACACCCACCCTAGCCCACCTGGAGTCGATGAGGAACGTGCGGTTGGAGCCGTCACCCCGGACCTGCAGCCACTGCACGGTGACCTGGGCCCGGTCTCTGCGCGAGGAGAGCAGCTCAGGCCTGCGGAGCGCGGCCTCGGGCACCGGCTCCTGGAAGAGGCGCAGCACCGCCTGCACCAGCTCGCTGTTGGGGGGCAGCCGCCGCTCCATGCTGAACACCAGCAGGCGCGTGGAGGCCTCGGACATCAGGAACCTGCCGGCCACCTCTGAGGACGACAGCAGGGTCAAGGGGCCTCTGCAGGCACCAGGAGACCCTCTGAGGGTGGCAGGGCCACTGAGGCGGTGGCCAGGTGGAGAGAGAACAGCCCGTGTTGTGTCCCCCTGAGCCAACCAAGCCTGGTTACCTAGAAACCCCCCTAGGACCCATAGCGTTTATAACAGCCACCACAGGCAGGAAGGGCAGCCCTTGGGTCCTGAGCTAACAGGGTCAGCTGAGATGCTGAAGATCAGAATCCTCACCTTGGGCACTTGGGTCTGTCTCTGGGCACCTAGGAGGTGAGCCCCAGTCCCAGAGAGAGGCCTCAGACAGCCTTCCCAGATGGGCACATCCAGTCTTAGTCCCCCTCCCCCAAGGGACCAGGGTGCAGCAGGAGGTGGCCTCACCTCGGAAGTTCTGGCTGAACCTCTTCCCCCGGGTGGGGGCCCCATGGCTGCGCTTCAACAGGGCCACGTACTGGGCCCTCACGTGGGCAGGGGTGACCAGCGCCTCCACGTCACTCTTGTCCAGGACGGGCACCTCGCTGAGGTGCAGCTGCTGCAGCAGGCTGCCCAGGATCTGCTCCTCGGTCATGTCCGCCCCCAGGCTGGTCAGGGGCAGCGCCCAGAGTGCCCAGCAGAGCCACAGGGACCTCATGGTGCTACTCAGGAGGAGGAGCAGAGTGGATGTGTCCCCTGAGGGTCCAGGAGGGTCCCAGCTGGGTGTGCTGAGAGCCAGGCTGGGCCAGCTTTATAGCCAGCCCTGGGCTGGGCCTGGATGGTGAGGGGGGGCAGGTCACACCCCTCACCCTCCCGGGAGCTCAGCGGCCTGACAGGTCCCCAAGGCCTGGGGAGGGGGCTGTCTAGAAAGGGCACAAAGGCTGTCTGGATGCCACACAGGCTTAAGCCTCTGGCTGCTGCTGTCTGGCAGCTCAGTAATAATTTTAGTGCCTATTGAATTTCCCTGGACCTATCCCAGTCGTAGTCTATGAAAAAGCAAGCCCGTTCTGTGAATAAGAGAGTCGCATGAGCCAGAGTCAGAGCCAGCTGTCCAAGTCCCTTTCCTGGAGGCCAGTCTGGGTTTGTTCACTGAGAAGGAAGCAGGGAAAGTAGTCTGCGTTCCTGCCTGTCCTGGGCTGGGCCATGCAGTTTCACAGAAGCCCCTTGAGTCTTCTCACTCCAGTCCCTGCAAACCGCCCCCCTCTCCACAGTCCCTCAGGGGACCTTGTCCTCCCTTGTGACAGAAGGAAGCTAGATGCTGCTGGGACAGAAGTCTGGCAGCTCGGCTTTTTGGAAGGGAAAGAGATTTCCGCAGTGTCTTTGCGTTCAGACTGCCACAGACTGAGAGACCCCTCAGGCCCAGCATCCTTCTGGGGAGTGCGCCGCGTGGTGAGCTCAGCTGCGGGCTCCCACCACCAGCACCCAGTCCAAGCCCACGTCATAGCCAGACAGGGCTCCAGGGATGGGAACCCGGAAGGCAGAGGCCAGGGCTGCCCAGAGTGCTGTCCTGTCCAAAGCCACGGGTGCTGTGCACACTGAGGTGGGCGGGAGCCCTCTGTGCCCCCTCAAACACACATCGTAGACAGGCTGGGTTCAGATATGCTGCTTGCTGGCTGTTGGACATGCCAGCAAGTTCCTTAACTACTCAGTGCTTTAGTTTGCTCATCTGGAGGAGGGGGTGGTGGTCATGGGGTCTGCTATAGGACTAGTATGAAGATTAAATGAATTAATGGTGCCTGGTGAATAGTAAGCCCATATAAAGGTCATTATTATCTGCACAGTCACTGTCTTCTCTAGGTGTGGCAACACCCAACAGAGCACTGTGTGCCAGGCGCTGCTCTAAGCTCTGGACATGGATTCACAGCAGCCCTAGGAGGCAGGTGTCGGCACCCGCCCATCCTCCTCCGGAAGCAAAGTCAGAACAGTACGCGGTGAAAGGGACCTGCCTGCCTCACTCAGCAGGTGGAGGGCTGGGGAGGTCATCTGTCCCCAGAGGCCCCTCCTGGCCCAGAAGACTGAAGGATGTGCAGGAGGAAATCCTTCCCAGAACCTGTGTTCTGTCACGTGGGAGGTGAGCAGTGATGGTGAAGGAGGACAAGGACTGTGCATGAGGGCCACGGGGCCCAGTGGGTAGGGAGCTGTGTCCCTGGCAGGTAACTGGTGCCACCTTCCTGCCACTGTATCCTGCCACGGCCCAGGCTGAGGAAGAGAGAACCTTCTGGTGTTCAAGGGTGGGATTTCCCCCAGACGAGAGCCAGGGACATTGAGCACAAACTGCCACGTATGCACATGTGTATGTACTTAGAGGGGTTTCAGTAACAGGGTGGGGGGCTTAGAGTGTGTGGAAGGAGCGGAATGATAATCACACTGGTAATAGTCACAATGGGCACCAGTGCTTACGTGCTGTGCACCGTTCTGAGCGTTTTACATGCTTGGACTCTATCCTCACAAGTTGCCGTTATTGTTCCATTTCACAGATGAAGAAACTGAGGCATAAAACCTTACCTGACTGCCCGAGGTCATACAGCTGGGAAGTGCCCAAGTTCAGGATTCTGTCAAAGGTGAACACAGGACAAGGTAAGAGGAAATACAGAAATGTTGACAGTTGAACCCAAGAGGGGGATCTCAAGGGATGACAGAATCAGGACCTCTGCCACTTCCGTGCCCCCCTTTCCTTTCCTCTCCCTCCCCTGTTCCCACGGAATCCGTGTAATTCACAAGGAGGAATCAAATCCCATCTTGGGGCTCATATCTCAAGGAGTTTGAACATTCCGGAAATATAAGATGCCACCTCTGTGTTGGGCCCAAACAGGCCCTCCTGATCTCTCTGTGACAAGTGTAGCCTTCTTCAAAAGAGTTGTGTTGCTCTTCTTTGCAAGTGATGATTAGCAGGGAAAGAACTTGATGCAAACATTTGGGCCTCAAGTCAGGCCAAAAGGTGCAGAAGTATCACATTTACAGGGAAGCCGGGACCTGTGGCCCTTGTCCCTTGAAGCTCTGCTCTGGGTTGGTGTTCCATAAATATGCAAAGTCCACTCCCCCTGGGCAGTGGGTGAGAGGAAGCCCTGTGGCTTATCACCGGTCAGGGTGGTGCCAAGGATATAACACCCAGGCCGCCCTTGCACATCATGGGCCCCTTAACCCCCAACATCTAGACCCCTGCGAGCTCCCTGGGGCTCGCAGCCTTGGAGACCCCATACTGGTTCCAGCAGGGACCTGCTGTCACAAGGGTGAGAGAGGCCAGGCCCCTGGTGCTGCTGCTCCCTGACCAACACATACCCTCCCACCAAGCAGCTGCCTCTGGGCTGAGGACCCATGGGAGCCCCCAGTGGTCAGGAGCCCCTTCTGCACCTGGGGTAACTGACCAGTTAAATGGAAGCTTCGTGTTCCAGAGCACAAAGTCAAGTAGAAGGTCCCTCCTCTGCGGGAGTCTCTGCCACCCTCACCCCCAGATGTCTCTCAGGTGCTCCTGAGCTGGTCTCCCAGCACAGAGACCACTCTAGGGCTGGGTCCTCAGTGGGGACTGGCAGCCTAGTCAACACCAGCATTGCTGACCAAAGACCAGTCCTGCCAGCCGGGATGGGATTCAGGAGCTCCAAGGGGCCACTGGGAGCCTGGGCAAGTGGTCCACTGCTGGGGAACTGAGAACCCTTATCTATCTTGGGGACCTCCCTTAAGGGGGGGTGGGGAGGGTGAGGTTTGCCCAGCAAGGTGGCATATCCTCCTCCTTCTCCCCATTACTTTGGAGAATCAAAGGGAAATGATTCTACAAGCCCCTGAATGACGTGATTTTGGTTCAAGGTCATTTTGTTATAACGTTGATGAGGAAAAGAAAAAAGTCACTCCCTGGGCAGGGCCACTACCTGCATGGAGTTTGCACAGTCTCCCCATGTCTGCATGGGTTTTCCCCAGGGACTCTGGGTCCCTCCCACCTCCCAAGGATGTGCTTGGGAGGTGAACCCGCATGTCTGCCTTGTCCCAGTCTGAGCGACTTGGGTGTGAGTGCGAGGGGCCCTGTGAAGGGTGGGCCCCACCTGGCGTCCTGAACTGCTAGGAGAAGCTCAGGCCTCCTGAGACATTGAATTAGAATCAGTGATTTGGAAAACGATAATCTTACCTGTTTTTATTCACCTTTCTTAAATATATGTATAGCTCAGTTATTCCAATGATTACTATTAGAAGTATTCTGGCTCTATTATTAAGTGTGGTGGTGTTTTCGTGACCAGAAATACACCTTAGGAATTTAACATTTCTATCAATTGGCCTTTTGTAACGTTGGTTTCCTTATACGTCATTTCCCTTAAGGTCGCAGTTTCTGAGGACTTGCTGTACAAGTGATTGATTCTTTATAGAATCAGAGCTGAAATGGCCTCTCCAGGCCATTGTCCTGCCCCCAGTTTTTAGAGCTAAGAAAACCCAGGGTCTGAGAGGTGATGTCCCCAAGCTTACACAGTTGATGGAAGCCTGCATAAAGTCATGTCTTCTGATCCCCAGTCCCAAGTTTCTTGCACACCCTTGAGCTATTTCCAGTGCAGTCTTGCCTGACCCACTGAAGCTGGTGGGAGGCAGCCATCAGCCCCCATGAGAGGGGGACCCAGTCACTCCACGGTGGGGGCTGGGCTGGGAGGCATGAGAAGCAGGCAGACAGAGGATGGGTCTCCAGACTCCTGTGGCTTCCTGGGCACAAGTCCCTGGTCCTGAATGTGGATTCCAGCCAGCCTGACGTTCTGCTCAGGGGAAATAAAATAATTGGGCAATTAGCTAATGGCCGAAAGAAGACCAGGACTGTGGATTGGGAAGCCTTTTACAAGGGACTGGGCGGTCAGGAGGAGGGCGGCTGCCCTTTGTCCTGCGGTGGAGGAACCGGGCCTGGCTGTGAGTGTGGGTCTGGGTGGAGAGTCTGGTGGGTCAGCTGCGGGGTGAGGCGGTGCTTGCAAAGCAGGAAAACTGCCCAGCAGCCTCTTCTGACGTGGGGGAGGGAAGACTCTGCCTAAAGCCTCTCTCTCCCGAGGCCTTCTCTGCCCATGCTGTTTACAGACCTATAGTGTTACGGATTTTTAAATTTCCTACAGACTTTTTCTCAGAGATATTATGGTACGGATGTTTTAAGTGTAACCGTACGCATGCTGTAGGAGAATGTAAATACATCGCGCCTCCGTGCACGCCCAGGACTGAGGTCACCCAGCCTTCCCGTCCGGCTCTGTCCCCTCTGGACAGGATGCCGTGGTTCTGCAGTGGTGCCCCTTGACCTGGGGTCATTCCACACAGTTTGGCCATCACGGAGCCACATTGCCAGCTGCCTCTGAGCTTGGGGGGTAGGCCCCCATTCCTCACCCCGCCCCCCAGCCCCGGACAGCTTTTCCACCTTCCACCTGCCACCAGGTCTGGATCTGTCCCTGGAGGTGGTGATTTCTTCCTGGAACCACTGAGGAATCCTGGCCCCCAGCCCAGGCCTCCTGAGTGGGCTTTGCTGGAGGAACTGAGAGGAATCTGGATGTTGAAGCTTCTCCCCACATCAGGTTTGGGAAGGAGCATGAGGAAGGGTAGGGGGTGCAAGAGCCAGGCCAGGCCGCATGCTTCCTCAGCTTCCTGGGTGGCTGTGAGGGGAGGAAAGAAAATGACCAGGGGAAAAAAAAATGGAAAAGACATTTTTCCTGAGGTCTTTTCTGGGCTTTCCCTGAAAATTTGAGAGTAAGAACAGGTGAACAGAAAGGCTTTTTCTCTCTCTGAATACTCTGAATATAATCAGATTATATGCAAATTAAGTTAACTATCTAACCCTCTTAAGTGGACAAAATTTTCCTCTAAATTTCTATTTCTTCTCTACCACCCTCTCCTGCAAAAACCCATTTTGTCTTTCCTGAGAGCGACAACACTTCTGAATATTTTCACTTTCAAGAACCCTGACATAGAAGGCAGGAGACCAAGGTGCTTACTCTGAATAGTGCCTCTGCCTGAGTGGCCCCTAACCTGTCCCTTCCAAGGTGACACAGAGCCAGGGCTCTGGCTGGAAGCTCTTCTCAGGCCCAGCCTGACCCCCACCTCACCCCCACCCCCCGCTTCATTCATCACAGCCCCCTCCACCTGGCAGCCTGGCCTCTCATGGAACAGCCCCTAGATTGGCTCCTTCTTCCTCCTAGGCCTAAATGCCCTTCAACTCTTCTTTACCTTTGACGTGTTCTCATCTGGTAGGTCTCCGATAAATTTCACTTTCTTCATGAAAATCCTTCCCTAATATTCTGGCCACCCCCATCTGTCCCTGCCCAGTGCATCACTATGAGCTCTGGATGCTCATGGTCCCCTGGGCTAACAGCTGGATACCACTCCCTGTGGCCTTCTGGACAGACGGGCGTGTGTGCCATCTTCCAACAGAGCTCCAGCTCAGCAAGGGATGAACAGAACACCCTCTAGTTTCATTCTGTAGTCATGCCTAACATGGTGCGCACACAACCTTTGCTGGGGGGGGGGGGATGGATGAATGAGCCACTTTTTGCTAAAAATTGTGAAATTTGGATTAAGTTACATGAGATCACAGTCCACGTGAAGGCCAGTATTCATTCAGAAAACTAGTAGTAAACGCATACAACTTTAAAGCTGAAAACCATGTGCAGTTGGCAGATGGCCAGACCGTGACAAGTGTCTCCTACGCGGCTACCTAACCCCTGGTCAGCTTCCCCAGAGCTACGCTGTATCTTGTATGCACTTCAGGACAGTCTGAAGCTACCCAAGACCAGCCACATGATCATCACATCAATACAGGCAGCGATTTTCACCTTTTTCATCTCACAACACACTTAAGCTGATTACTAAAATTCTGTGGCACATTAAAAATATACTTTTTACCGATCTGACAAAAACAAAAGGTATAATCTTGGTTCATTGACACTAAGCGGCTATTATTGTGTTAGCTGTTGGCATTTGTTTATTTCACAATCTAAGGGAAAAAGAGGTCCGTGCCCCTGACTAAGCAGTCAGATATTGCATGTTTTTAAAATTCTTGCAACGCACCAGTTGGAATCGCTGGTATATGGTAACAGGTTCTTCTGTTTTCACTTGACCCCAGGGAGACAGCCAGGAGTCTGACCCCCAGCACTCCTCACCTCGCATCACCTCCTCAGCCTCCCTTTGGGGTCACCCTATTCTAGATGGAAAATTCTTCAAGGCCCACGTCGTATCATGTTTTCTAGGCTGAAGGTACAGAGCACATCAGTGTGGAGCAAGAGTTCCACCCAGTCCAGGACAGAGCCTCAGTGGAGGGGTGTGGGGCGGATAGTGAGGGTCTTTATCCTATTCTCTAATCTCCAGAGCCCAGCTGCTAAAGCTGGGAAGAAGGATTTGCACATTCTGGGAGGTAATTGGAAAGGCGGGCTTCGTCAACAAAATACACAATAATGAGCATGGAGTCATTTGAAAATCAGAAGGATTAGCCCTCTCCTGCTGGGATGGGTCCTCTTCACAGAAACGTGAGCATTTTATCAATAGGTCAGCGCAGCGGCTACCCCAGAAAGGAAAGGAAACGAGCTTTTGCCATCCACCACTGGTGACAAGCCACAGCCCGGTTTCATTTACCCCCCTCCCTGCAAGTTCATTAGGGAACTCGACACTCCAGCCACCAAGCAGCCCCTACACCTCCTGCAAACACTCTGCTTCCTCTGCAATGCAAGGCCACGTGTCCCTGGAGCATTTGGCCAGCCTCTTGGTCTGGAGGCTCTCTGAGAGGTTCCTGGTGGGAGCTGATGAGTTTTCTAAAGAGCCTGTGTGTTCAAAGACACATCTGATCTTATTAACCAATGTCACCCCAATCAATTTAGTTTAAAAAAAATCTTTAAAGAAGACATATCTATTTACACAATCACATAGCAAAGAGGAGTTTCTAAAGAAAAGCGATGGTCTCCCCTGCCATCCTTCTCGGCTCTTCAGCTACCACGTCTGATGGTTTACCTCCCAAACATACGCTGTACGCTGAGGTCACTTTTCTTTCATCCTCCTCTCATATTTTTAATAAATACATGGGTAATTTTAGCTCTTTGTGTCACTTTTGCAAATTAAACAACATACTAAAACCTCTATTGCTTGCTCCTCGAGCTATAGACAGTGCTCATTTGGGAAATTAGTACCCATCCCACGCAGCAAGGCCATGGAGCTGCCGCGGTCCCCCCCTGCTCTCCCCGCTGTCTCCCACTCTCTGTCACCTACGCCCCGCCCTTTGTGTTGTCAAAGCTTAACATTCTGCCTCGTCCCTTGTTTATGGGTTATGGGAGAGCCAAAAAGGATGCTAAGATGACTCTTCGTTTTAATTGTGGATCCAAAATAAACTCAAAGAAAAGTGTTTCTGGTACCACACACAAACAGATTCACTTTTCTCATATAGTCTATCGATTATTCCCAATATATGGCATTTTAATTTGCTTCATATTTGGATCATGATTTTCTTGTTCAGCCTTTCAACCAGAACAGAATGAGGAAACAAGAATTTTAAAAAATGAGGAGAGGCTTAGCAACCTCCGGGACAACTTTAAACATGCCAACATCCAAACCATAGCGGTGCCAGAGGGAGAAGAGGAAGAGCAAGAAATTAAAGAGTTATCTGAAAAAATAATGAAAGAAAACTTCCCTAATTTGGCAAAGGAAATAGACATACAAGTCCAGGAAGCACAGAGAGTCCCAAATGAGTTGGACCCAAGGAGGGCCACACCAAGACACATCATAATTAAAATGCCAAAGGTTAAAGATAGAGAATCTTAAAAGCAGCAAGAGAAAAGCTGAGAGTTACCTACAAAGGGGTGCCTATAAGACTATCAGCTGACTTCTCAAAAGACACTTTGTAGGCAAGAAGTATTCAAGGTGATGAAAAGCAAGGACCTACAACCAAGACAACTCTATCCAGCAAAGCTATCACTGGGAATGGAGGGGCAGATACAGTGCTTCCCAGACAAGGTAAAGCTAAAGGAGTTCATCATCACCAAGCCATTATTATATGAAATGTCAAAGGGACTTACTTAAGAAAAAGACTAAAACCATGAACATTAAAAAGGCAACAACGACAAAAAAAAGGCAACAAATTCACAACTATCAACAACTGAATCTAAAAACAAACAAACAAAAAAACCTGAAGCAAACAACCAGAACAGGAATGGAGTCATAGGTACGGAGATCTTTGGAAGGTTATCAGCTGGGAGGGGGAAGGAGGAGAAATGGGGAAATGGTGCAAGGATTTAGAAGCATAATTGGTAGGTACAAAATAGACAGGGGGAAGTTAAGGATAGCATAGGAAATAGAGAAGCCAAAGAACTTACACGCACGACCCACGGACATGAACTAAGGGGCGGGGGGTGGTGATTGTTGGAAGGAAGGTGGTACCAGGCAGAGGGGTGCAAAGGGGGAAATATTGGGACAACTGTAATAGCACAGTCAATAACATATACTTTAAAAAAAAGAAATAAGGGGGTGAATCAGAAAGTGGCTGAGACCCAAGCGGGGGTGCGGGCTTCTGCGCACAGCAGAGACCCCTCTCTCTCTGCATGGCCCCCCAGTGCCTGTGCCTAGGCCGTATCATGTGCTAGTCAAGCCCGTGGGGGGCTGGCCGAGTTCTTGTCCTTGATCTGGTTACATAATTCATTTGCAAAAAAATCTACATTGTACATCATGATATAGTCACTGTTCTATATGCATGTGATAGTAACAGGTTTATTCTAAGACACCGCTAGTGAAAAGGCAAGACGAGGGTAGGCGGAGATGTTTGCAAAACATAAAAAATATGCCAGTATGTCACTTAGATTGTTGCCTGCACTCAAAATTAAGTAAGAGCTCTTCTTTTTAGGGTCTCTTCATCTAACTACGTATTTGTATGTGTTTCTATAGATATGTGTAATTTGGAAATAAATTACTCTTTGTATTTACCAAATACATTTTCCACCATTACAAACTTTTTAAATGCAGAGGAGTGTAATTTTACTATTTCTCTGGACCTTTTTTTCAAATGACTTATTTACCTGTCCCTTGGCTTCTTTTTTCCTGTGGTTAAAAGATTTGATGTATTTCTTTCTAAAGCTCTTTATTTTGGTCCAACATCCTTAAGAGTCTCTGTCTCCCTACATTTTACAAAACAGCTGGGAAGTGAGGGGGGATGGATGCCGTTAGCATCACCTTCTGCAACTGGGTGTAAGGGGGACGCGTCAGCCCAGGTAAACGGTCAGGAGGCTGCGGACACCAGAAAGAAAGGGAGAACCCAGATTCCTAACGATCTAGGTCAGGCCCTTCTGAGGCCAGGTGCCACCTTCTAAAACGAGTATTGTTCTACATGAGCCCTTAGGACAAGTGAGGAAGTGAGGAGCCAGGCCACAGCCCCAGACAGCCTGACAGCACCCACTCATCAACACGTCGTAACTGAGCCCCTCATGGCAGGGACCCAGACAGCCAGGGTCTGTATCTTGTGAAGACCCTGTTTCAGTGAGAAGAGACAGACCATAAACAAGCCATCAAGGAACTAGATAACCGGAAGGAAGTAAACAGGACAATGAAAGAGAGAGGGATGGGGAGACCCCAGGGAGGAGGCAGCAGTCTGCGTGAGAACGGAGCAGCTTGAAAGGGAGTGGGGAAGACGTTCCAGGCAGAGGGAGCAGCAGAGTGGGGGGCTGAGGAAGGACTGGGCGTGTTCCGGACCAGGGAGCAGTGCCTGTAGGTGAAGCACAGAGGGGGAGGGGCAGGGGCCGGAGGAGGGGCCCTAGGCCACGGAAGGGCTCTGAGGAGTGATAAGCAAAAAAGAGACACGATCTGATTTGCATTTTAAAAGGTAATCCTAACAGATACACAGAATGTGGCATACACACACAACGGAAGCCGGAAGCCAAAGAAGAGGTCAACATGTTTGTGACCTAATAACAAGCGACAAAAACAGGATACAAAATGGAGTAACTAGAAAGCATCCCAACAAAAGGTGGGCTAGCTTGGTACTTAATACCTTTGAATTTTCAGAATTGTCTTTAATACTTTTGTATTAAAAATGGCGTCAATCATTTTTTCAGCAACAAGATTGAAATACCCACACGTGAGGCCCCTGCAGGCCTCCAAGCCCAGGCGTCAGGCTGCAGGACGGACCCAGCATCAGACCCCTGTCTCAAGGACACGCCAATCCCTCCAGCAAAAAACAACAGCCAATGATTAGAAAAGAGTCGTTAGTTGAGAAGTATTAGTTTTACGGGATATTCAGCAAGCCTACGAATGATTTACTCATGTCTGGTAGACAAGAGCTGGGGTGAAATATAAGGATGCAAGAATTAAAACACAGAACCCGGTCAAATTCAGACCTGCTGCACCTAACCGACTATCTGACACTTACCCTGTGCGTGCGGGGGGGGGGGGGGGGGGTGGAGGTGGGGGGGGCGTCACTCAGCTCTTAGGGACCCAGTGACCCCCTCCCACCTCTGAGCAGGGGCCCCTCCAGCCTGGCTTCTGCACCTTCGTTAGTGCCCAGCGCCCTCTACTGGCCGCAGGCAGAGTCTTTCTTCCTCCCAGAAACTGGCAGCATTTTTGATGGTTGGCAGGTGGGGAGCAAAGGAATTCCTTTCTATAGAATTGCCATCCCAGCCCACACTTCAGTGGCTCTCAGATTTTATTTTGGTAAAATACTCAGTTCTAACCATTTTCCCTTACAACCATCCAAGGCACATCATGTCTACAAGCACAGGTTTTAAGTAGGTCTATGCATCCCAGGGGATATGCTGTGTGATCCACTGATGGTGAATATACCTGTAATTCTATTTGTTCTATAAAACACGTCATATTAGTACACTAGTCCGTTCCTCCATTCAATAAATATTTGAGCACATTTTTTGTATCAGGCACTAATAAAGAAGAAAAAATCTCTGCCTGGGTGGAGATTATCCTCCAGGTGCGGAGAAGCACGTTTAATAAGCAAATAAAATAAACAGTATGAAAGGGAATAGGCAGGAAAGCAAGTTGCAGATGTATGTGTATGGGGGAGGGGCAGTTGCCATTTTATTTTTTATTTTTTAAAGATTTTATTTATATATTTTTAGAGAGAGGGGAAGGGAGGGAGAAAGAGAGGGAGAGAAACATCAATGCGTGGTTGCCTCTTGTGTGCCCCCAGCCGGGGACCTGGCCCGCAACCCAGGCATGTGCCCTGACTGGGAATCGAAGCGGCAACCCTTGGATTCACAGGCTGGCCACACCAGCTGGGGCTGGTAGTTGCCATTTTAAATGAGAGGGAGCAGTGAGGCGGCGGCCATTCCTGTGACTGTCCGGAGCAAGGGTGTTCCCGGGTGGGTGCAGCCAGGCAGCACAGAGCTCTGGGACCTAGGACAGGGCCCCGGGCCTGTTCGGTCTGCTCAGGAACACCGAGGCGCCATCGTGGCTGAGGTGGAGGGAGGCAGAGAGTGGCTGGGCTTGCAGGCTTTTATTCAGAGGGAGATGGGAACCAAACACAGAGCTCTAAACAGGTGATGACATGACCTGGGGTGCACACCCCCGAACAGACAGACATGCAGTCCGTCAAGTTCGGGAACTGTAGGTCTGCAGAATAAAGCCCCTCACAAGCCCGCTGTTTCCTTTCCCACTGGAGGGGGTGCCACGTGAGCTGTCTTGAAAATGAGCTTTACAGGCAGACATGGCATGCCCTCCTAGACAAACTGTCATTCTCATGGGAAGCCACCCTGACGTGTCCCGGCACTGGGTCCATCTCAGTACTGAACGCCCATTTTCACTCTATGTTGTCATTCCTAATTCCTCACTACTTTCTCATTTCAAGATGCTGTCACCTTAACGAGCCTGATCATTACCCCACGCAAACGTAAATCATGCCTCACAGCTCAAGTCACAGACGTGACAGATACTTCCAGCGCTTTGCCTGGTCCCCCAGCCCTGCACCAGCCAGCCCAAGACCAGGGTCACAAACTACGGCTCTCCCACTGGGCTCAGCCCGAGCCAACACCAGCATGCGTGTGTCCCCGCAGGGGAAGACCCGTCCACCTAAAGCGTGTGACACGTGACTGCTCACAAGGGTTTCGCTTTGACTGCCCAAGGCGCATGCCGAGAGCCCCAAGGAGCCCCCGCCCGATTGCACCTCAGCTCCGCTCCCGACAGGCAGGTTTGGATTGAGATGGACTGTCTGCTGCACTCACCGCCTGGCCTTAGGTGTGTCCTAGAACTACAAGGCCCACAGCAGAGTCACAAGTCGCGTGGGGCTCTTGAGCTCTTGAACGTGCTGGTCTGAATGGAGAAGTGATAGTACTTCACACTAGATTTCAAAGACTTTGGACAAAACAATCCCCCCAAACTGTAAATTACCTCTTAATAATTTTCTTACATTGGTGACATGGTTGAAATATTTTGGACATGTCACATTGGGCTAAATAAAATGTATTGTGAGCATTGATTTCCCCTGTTCCTTTGAGCGTTCAGTGTGACGATGAGAGAGTTTCTGATCACGTCTGTGGCTCACACTGCATCCGCTGGCCAGCGGTCCTCTCTCGTGTTCCCACAGCTTCCGTTTGCTGAGCAACGACAAGCGGCACAGCGCCATGCTAAGTGCCTCACACAAGCCGTCCGGTTTGGTCCTGACAACCCTAAACGTAGACGCGATCCCACCTGACGGCAGGACCAGGGAACGGGTGCGCAGGAAGGCCATGGAACTAGTCTGAGGAAACACTGTTAGAAAGGGGAGCCCCATGGGCCCGCTAAGGGAGAGGTGGCGAGTTCGATTCCCAGTCAGAACGCAGGCCTGGATTTGCGGGTTCTGTCCCTGGTTCGGGAACGCACAAGAGGCAACCGATTGATGTTTCTTTCCCTCCCATCCCCTCCCTCTAAAAAAAATTAATAAAGTCTAAAAAAAAAAAGTGGGAAAACCAGGATTTGGACCCAGCTCAGTGACTGCACAGCCCTCACCCTGAAACCCACCACACGGCATGGCCTGTATTGCAGGGAAAACTGAAGTCATTTTATGCCACTGCAAATGCTTTGATTTAACCCACCAGTATTGTGGGACTCAGGGCCACATCTGTGGGGCCCCAAAATTCTTGGGGTGATCCTGAATCAGTGACCCAGAAATGGTCTGGATGTAGACTCATTTCCCCCAGCTCCCATCAGTCATTCTCAAACGGGCACCTGACAGAGCCTGGGTGAAGAGCAAGGGGACCGCTAAGGAGCACAGCATTTTAAACTTCCCATCAGTTCTCCGTCGTCAGGGCTTAGGCGGGCACGGACTGAGTCAGGCTTCTCCCCAGAACGGCCGCTGGGCAGCTGGCTCACAGGAAAATCCCATGTGGGCTGCCTGGGTCCCACATTCCAGTTCAGACACAACAGTACCATGAACTGTGACAGGCAGTCCTTCCTGAGTTTGATCAGAGCCAGCCCATAATTGTGAACACCCAATGTTAAGTTACTGGATTTTCTGGGGGGAACTTTTAATCTTGGAAGTCTACTCACAGGCCCTGGTTCAAGCCTGAGCACAAACATTTAACTCCCTCTTCCAAGCGCCCACTGAAGTCCCCGAAGAAATGTAGCGAGGGAGCTCTGTGCTAGCACCAGAAACTGCGGAGGAGCAAGCCTGCCGCCTCTGAAGTGTAAGTGAATCAGCCCCACAGCAGATGCCCATTAACACCCCTGTGTGTGGACCTGTGAGAGCTGGACCGGCTGCAGCCCCATGTGAGGACGGCAAGAGGGTCAGTCTCTGTTCAGTGTGAACCTCCTTACTTCCAGCCTTTAATGTGACAAGAAAGGAGCAATTTCAGAATGAGTCTTTTTACTCTGCCAGGCAAGGCCCATCTGCCTGTGGGGGAGCAGAGCAAGGGCTGCTCACGCTTCCCTGCTAAATGACGCAGGGCACAGCTGGAGCCGGCCACCTGAAGGGACCAACGGTGCCAATTAGGGAAGGGCGCTGACCCAGCCGACGGCACGCTGCCACGGCAGAAACCCGCTTTGGGCACGGCTGCCCGAATCTCCCACAAGCGAAAAACACCTCCGGTCTCACACGGTAAACCTCCTCGCCATCTAAATGTTCCCTTCCCGCTTCACGTGTGCTTTTTAAGATTCGTACAGACAGCCACATAATTTGAAGAAAACTTCTCAAGTACCCAAACTAGAAAAATAATCCTAAGCCACAGAAAAGCATACTGTGGCGGCCATGACTATACACCCTTCAGAGCCCCCACTGTGGGGACCACAGCTCAGTGATGGTCGCACGGGCGGCCCCTCTGGACCCACGAGGTTCACGCACAGGCCGTACCTTCTAGCCAATGAGCACAGTGGGGGTACTGAGGCAGGCCCGCTCCCACGAGATGCTGGATGCCAACCGCTGGCTGGTTTGAGGACCCTCCAGCCACCTGGCCGAGATTCCTTGCAACTACGCTGCAGCCTGAGACTCTTCCTGCCGATCCTTTCTTCACTCTCCTTCCATGGGTGTCAGACCTGCTTCTGTGGGCTCTCCCTGTCCTCTGTGCTGGCCCCAGTAAATGCCCTGTACACCTAATCCCATCCCGCAAGACCTGAACTCACCCGCACGTGAACACGCTTAGAAAGGAATAACTGTAAAATCAGTTCGAGGGATCAGAGGAAATGTGTCCCTATGAAAGAGAAACAGAAGATACACGAGGCCCTTAAAGCATATACACACTGGACTTGAAGAGGGCACATCTACAAAACAGAAGCAAACGTGAGGAGGGACTAATCTGAGAGAAAGATTTCTTAAGGAAAAAACCTAAGTGTTGAATTGACAAACACGTGGGGCATGGCAAACAGCAGATGGTATACACCAGAAAGTGAGGTTCCATGGGAACAGAGCAGAGAATAAAAGCAGTGATTAATTAAGTAGCCCTAGCCAGGTGGCTCAGTTGGTTGGAGCGCTGTCCTGTACACCAAAAGGCTGCGGGTTCAATTCCCAGTCAGGGCACATACCTGGGTAGTGGGTTTGATCCCTGGTTGGTGCGTGTATCAGAAGCAACCAATCGATGATTCTCTCTCCCACCAAAGTTCCTCTCTCTCCCCTTTCTTCTCTCCCTAAAAGCAATGAATATTTTTTTTTAATTTAAATTTTTTAAAAAATCAGTTAATAGGAAAATAATGGTTGAAAATAAAAGGCTAGGCTTCAGACCTCAAAAGCATCACCCAATACTAAGAAATATTAAGAGACCATGACTAGAAATAACCTGGTGACATTTAATTGGACGGATAAATTTAAAAATATAGAAGTGTCTGAGGAGTAAAACTCACATTATACACAATAAAAAAAAAGAAAAAAACACCTCATAACAGGCATAAAGCTTTTCTTTCACAACATGATATCTATTGTTTGAGGAAAAGACAAGATATTGAATATGAAAAGGCAACAGAATAATATTGCCAGCTATGTGAATTCAGAAAGTATACCACCCACGGACTCTTATTTTTATTTTTTTAAATATATTTTCTATTGTTAGCTTTTATTATTATTTTTTAGATTTTATTTATTTATTTATTTTCAGAGTGAGGGGAAGGGAGGGAGAAAGAGAAGGAAACATCACTGTGTGGTTGCCTCTCACGTGCCCCCAACTGGGGACCTGGCCTGCAACCCAGGCCTGTGCCCTGACTAGGAATCGAACCAGCGACACTTGGCTCGCAGGCTGACACTCAATCCACTGAGCCACGGCAGCCAGGGCTTCTTTATATTCTTTAAAAAAGAAATTACTCTAAGAATGCCAGCAGAAGACAAAAAATAAAAACAATGAAAGGCTTGGCCAAACCATGTTGCAGAATGATACTTGGACCCAAAATAAACTTGAGAGACTACAAAAAAGGGAGGGATGGGAGGTTAGACACAGTAAAAAATAAATAGAAACCATGAAAAACAAAGAGCAGTGTCTCCACACGGCTGTTTCTATTATCATGAAACAAAGCAAGTGTTCAAAATATTACTGAAAGAAGATAACTAAAAGAAGATAGCCCTGGCCAGCTGGTCAGTTGGTTGAACATTGTCCCGTGCACCAGAAGGCTGTGGGTTCAATTCAGTTGGGACACAGGCCTTAGGTTGCAGGTTCAATCCCCGGTCGGGTAATGTATGGGAGGCAACGGATTGATGTTTCTCTCTCACATTAATGTTTTTCTCCTTCCCTTCCTCCCTCTCTAAAATCAATTTTATATATTTATATATTTATATATTTATATATATATATCCATCCTCAGGTGAAGATTTTAGAAAATATACTTCTCTTTTTGAAACTTTAGCCTTTCCCACAGACACCTAGAGTCACATGCCAAGCTTACAGGACTCTCAGAAAGATTAAACCGAATGCTGAGCATATATGTACTTTACTCACTCTCAAAACTCCCACCTGTCCTAACTGGGACCTACTGCTGGCAAACTGCGGCATAATTCAAGATCATAGACAATGTTTTTCCTTCTCTGAGACTTTAAGCCCCATGATCTCTTCAACCAGCCATGCGATTTCTTAAATAACCATTTACTGCCCAGCTTTGTCCAGGACCTTTCATTGACTGGGTGCTTTCTGTGTGATAACACGCTTGTACATAACCTTTCTCCCTCTCAGGACACCATTTAAAAACTCAGAGGAAAATGAAGTCACCACTGTAATCTCTGCAGACGTCCACAAATCTGACAACTTGGGTCAAATGGATAAATTCCTTAAAAATATAACTTACCTAAATGATACGAGATGAAACAAAAAATCTGAATAGCTTTATGTTTATTAAATTAAATTTATTTTAAAAAACCTTCACACAAAAACATCAGGTCTAGATGGTTTCACACATTAATTCTATAAATGTAATAATGGACAGAAGCATAGTTAGAATTGGGTTATTAAAAAGTCAGCTTTGGGAGCATTGGAGATCTTACTCCCTCACATAGGTCTTCAATTTGACTCAAATTCATAAAAAGTCTTTAAAAAAAACAAAACAAAAATAACCCAGCTTTAATATCAACAGGAATAATGGCCAAGAGTCAACATTACGCAGGCTATAAGTGCTAGGAGCTATAAAGAAACAGGAAATCAGCTCGAATGGAATTCACTTCTTCTTCCCTTTCAGAGGCTTGGCAAATAGAGCCGGGTCTATCTGTTCCTTCGCCAGTCCCCTGACAGAGAAGAGTCGTGCCGCCCGCTCCTGGAGGGTGCCCCCACACTTCAGCCCCAAGGCCATCAGGGCACACTTGAGCTTCTCCAGACCCAGCAACTCCATTTCTGCAACCGAGCTGAAGGCCAGTAAATCTAGAGAATCCTGATCAATAGCCTGAGAAGGAGGGGAAAAAAGAAGAAGAAAATATTTAAAACAGGCTTCTTTCTCTGAGTAAGATTTCAACTGTCAACTACATTCTAGTTTTCAAGGAATTTTCAGATATTTTGCCGTATCTTGCTATTGCATTTTAATAATCATCTAAATGTTTCTCCACATGCATTCTCAAGACACATAATAACCATTAATTTTTCATCTATATATTTAGAAACAAGCATTCAGAACTGTAACAAAAGTTATAGGATTCCTGAACACATTCTTAAACTTTACATAAATGGTTACATGACATTCTTTACTGATTTTTCCAATAAAAGTTAAAACAGCAAAATATGCCCAACCTACCCCCACACTATGACCACAGAAAAGAACAGCACCCAATAAAGTACAATTTTAATGAGGTCCCCAGACCTGTGAATCTATTAATCCCATACTCCTATCGCTTTCTGAGTAATTAACACTGATTGTCAAAGTTCCCACTTATATAACACAACAAATTCAAATGCTATTCAACAGACTTGCAACTGTTCTATCCACCAAGATCCTTTACAGGCTGCGAGACACACTAACACTTCCAACAACGGACGCTCTGCCAAGAGTGACAGTGTACGCATCGAAGGGTTTTTAAAGAGCAATTATTTTCTCACAATAATTTTTTTTTTAAACATTAAAGAGAGCTAGGGACAAACTCTTTACCTTTCTATTTAACTTTTTTTGAGCCACTTTGTTAGATTTCCGGAGAGAACCTTGCTTGGCTTCACTATTTGTGGCCAAATTCTAAAATACCACTGAAGTGTCTTTGGAGAATCACACCTGGTGGCTGTGGCAACATCAAGAACAAAACGCCCATGGTCAATGGCCCAAGGGCTGAAAGCCAAATCAGGTTTTATTCTATTTTCCTTTTTCATTTTTCCAAGACTTTGGTCAGGATCAAGCTCCTTATACGCATAACATAAAAGTTACATGCTTATAACTCGAGACGATATAAGGGTCAACTGAAAGCCCTTAGTATAAAAAACCCCACTAGACTCTCTAGAACGGGCAATCTATACATCTTTGCTTATTTATTGGGGCAAGAAAGGTGCTGGTTAAACAAATAATAGGCTTTGTGTTTATCAATGACACCAAGTAGTTCAAGTTTTATCTATTTTACAAAGCAAATCATTAAATCAGAGTAAACATTAAAGATTTTTGCTGGAAGTCAGTCCACTGAAGACAGCAAATAATCAGCTATTAGAGGGAAAGTATGAACAATGAAGATAATTTTTAACAGGCTCAATGTGGGACTTAAGATTCAATGATAAATTAAAAACGAAGCTGCTCCTCTTCTACAGTGAAAATCTTCACACCAAGGGGACAAGTATGGTTCAAATACAATCACACGAGAAAGAAGTACTGAGCAACGAGGATCTTATGATAGGAAAATGAGTACATTCATCGCATCTCAGATACCATCTACCTTAATATGCCTCACTAATGTACGTGCTACAAAGGAGGAATAAGTAAATTAAGCTATGATGTGATACACATCCCAATTCAGAGATTAAAATGTTAAAAACATACATCTTAAGACTTCATGAAAGGACGCCACCTAGTGGCAAAAACGTGAATTCTGGAGCTAAAAAAAAAAAACTAAGGATTTTTAGGGGGACAAGGCACGCTTGACCATCATCTACCCCCGGACTTCACGTCTGATTATTCAACAAGGCTTTCCGCTAAGCAGCTGGTAGGGAAAAGCCCATTTCCATTTTAATGACTTACTGTGGAGATTACACTGATTTGGCTTTAGATGATGACACACACCCTTCCCCCCCTTACTTACTGTGTGTCCCGACCGGCTCTCCTCCAGTCTGGCCACGGGCACGTTTGCCCCGTCTCCTCCAGGTGCTGTGTTGACAGCTGGGTCCCCATCGGTCACTTCTTTCCCCTCTTCCTCCTCACTCAGCGCAGCCCCCGCGGCCCCCTGGTCTGTGGGCCCTCTGCACGCCGCCTGCTCCTCCTCCTGGGTGTTCTCTGTTCGTACACCCACCTGCCCTCCCACACGCTCCTCGGCAGCTCTCTGTCCCAGCTGGGCACACAGGTCTTCCCGAACACCCTCCCCAGAGTCAGGCACAGGGCCCTGTGGTTCTGGCGAGCCACAGTCTGCACGCAATCCTCCTGCCTTCTGAGTGCCGCGGGGAACTTCGACTGCCCTCTCAACACCGTCACTGCCAGTTCTGGGAACAGGGAAGCTCCTTCCTGAAGTACCAGGTGCTTCTTCACTGTCGTCGCCTGAGCTGTCAGAGTCAGACCCGTCCACGGCCTCCAGTCCTTCCATGCCCGACCTGTCAGGCACAACAGAAGGGGCTAACACCCACTCTACCTTCTCCATAAAAGAAGGGCTGCAGCACTGGCTGGTGTGGCTCCGTGGACTGAGTGCCAGCCTGCGAACTGAAAGGTCACTGGTTCGATTCCCAGTCAGGGCACGTGCCTGGGTTGCGGGCCAGGTTCCCAGTTTAGGGCATTATTAGAGGCAACCACACATGGATGTTTCTCTCCTTCACTTTCTCCCTCCCTTCCCCTCTCTCTAAAAGTAAATAAATAAAATCTTTTTAAAAAATAAAGAGCTGCTATTTCTTCAGGGATCAGACTCTTTCTGAATAAAAATATTGGCTAGCTTGAGATGAAGAGTAGATAAGTTTCAGAAAAAGATATTCCAGAGGTATAAACAGAAAGAAAAAAATTCAGTGAGATTGGAACCAAAGATCCAAGGATGCCTCTTAAACTTGTGAATCTCGTAAAACAAAACGGATTTCATTTAAAGCTTTTTTCCCTACACTGCATGGATTTCAGCTGTCAGAAATTAGTCAGCTGGAGAACGGACAAACAGCCCTACCAGGCAGCAATGCCCTGCACTAAACGGGCTGAATTACTGATACATACAATACCGCCGATGCAGCTCAAACGCATTATGGTGAGTGAAAGAAGCCGGACACAAAAGGCCACGTGCCACTCCAGAAAAGACAAAACCGCAGAGACAAACACTGTACCACTGATGAGTGGTTGCCAGGGGGGACGGGGAGGGGAGGGAATTAACTGCAAAGGGGCACATGGGAAATTTTTAGGGTGATCTTTGGTTAACATCTTTCTATCCACAAAGGGGAGGCCTACAAGGAAGCAAGATCCATCTGGACCTATCTGGAACGTGACCCAAGGGAACAGAGCTGGTAACAAGAGGACCAACTGGGAAGGGCAGGAGAGCTCCCGGAAGAATGGGTAAGAAAAGGGACCGTTGTGCTTTGGACCCACAAGTGCCAAAGTGGTGAAGAGAGGTCTGGCAAAGTGACCACAGATCTCACTTATGGCTGTGAAATACCCCAGAAAAAGCAACATCACCGGGAAGGGCCAGCCCTGGTATCCCCACCTGGGGTTTTTGAAAGTTAACTCTTTCCAAGCAAATAGTAATTCAAGCATAAAGCCATTTTTGCGATCTTTCCCTGTAAAGAAAAGTGTTGTCCTTTAGACTACTGATGGCACTCCCAGCAGAGACCATCACCGGTGGGGACAGTGCAGACTGAGCACCCAAGGAAACCTCTGAGCCCCCATCAAACATCACGTAAGGGTGCGCCCGTGCTAGACCGACAAGAAGGAAACGCATGGCATCTGTCCCCAAAGGTCCATCTGGAACGGAAATGAAACACACGCACCAAAAGCACTTCATTTTCGCTGCACTGGGGCCTCCGTCTGCTTCTGACTCCGTGGGTCGCTTCCGGGTCTCCCCCAGCTCTGCTGATACCACCTTGCTGGAGGCAGCCTGCATACCTAACCAGAAATGTTAACAATTCAGTGTCTACTATCAGGGCTGAGTGCAATTAGAGAAATTATAAGTAATCGAATTGCAAAAGGAGCAGCAATCTAAAGCTCTAAATTTAAATTCCTTAAGATATCAAACTTTAATACGGTTAAAATGAGATGAATCTCAAATTTACACGGATTTACAATAATAAGGATCCTGGCTCTGGAAGCAGAATTTTAGGCACCAATGTCCGATCTGTAAGCTTTGAGGCTGACAGGTCCAAACCCAGCCATCCCCAAACCCAGGGACCCAGCCCCTCGTGCTCATGATCTGCATGCATGTGTCTTTCCCTCGTGGTATCATACCCTTTCTGATGGAAGAGATTCCTTCTTATTCAATTGTACCCACAACAGCCCCAGCATAATGCTCCAGCCTCTAGTAAAAGTTAATGAAAATCATTCTTATTAAAAACCATTAAAAACTGACCTAACACGGGAAGCACATATGTTGAGGTCTAGGCACCTCCTAAAGTGCTCTTCGCTGGGGTCAGGGGGCCACAGAACCCTGGCGTCAGATGTACCAAACGCTGGACGGGTACGTGGTCGTCTTTTCCCAGGCCCTAAGACATACTGGACTAGATACTAAGGGGAGAGGCTCCCCAGCTTTCCTCAGATCCCAGAGGTCTGTGGCCCCAGAAAGCTGAGGAACTGCCCTCTGTGTGCAGTGCGGACCCAGCTGGAATAGCTGGCAGCGGGGTGCCTGCCGACCACACCCAGGACTCCTCCTCCTCACCTTTGAGGACGGAGTCCTCCAGACGCTCGGCCATCTCGTGGCACTGCTGCAGGTAGCCAGGGTTGGTAAGGCAGTGGCGGGGCTCTGCGAGCTTCCGCTGCAGCCGTTCCAGGCGCTTCTGCTCCTTTTCGGCTTCTCGCTCAGCTTGCTGTTTCACCCACTCAGCCATTCTGGGGGTGGGAGAGACGTAACTGAATGGATATGTTACACACATGTATATTATTGCACGCTTGCTTATATTGTGATAGTCCCTCAGAAACGTGGAGCACACTTACTACCAGCACACTGTAATGGACTTAACTAAGACCCAAAGATAATTATCAAGTTATAGAAAAGGTAACACCTGATAACAATAAATCAGAGCACAAATATTTCAAGTTTACATTTCTGATATGCATGGCATGTGTATAATCAACACTGATAGGAAAGTTTGTTTCTCTCTTTAAAAATAAAAATAAAACAAATTGCATCTTACGCTTTTTCATGATTGACATCCCGTAGTCTCCTTCCACTGAGATCCCGGCAAGCTTCTCGATTGGTTGTCTTCTCAATCTGAGCACCAAGGGCTCTGAGCATAGACCCAAAACCTGCGTAAATATATTTGGAGAAAGTAGGTGAGAAAATGTTCAAGGAGGACAAATGCTGAACTCGTGGAAATAGTAACAGGAGATTAAACACAATCTCTGCTTTCTTTCTTTTCTTCCTTCCTTCCTTCCTTCCTTCCCTTCCTTTCTTCCTTCCTTCCTTCCCTTTTCCTTTCTTCCTTCAAGATTTTATTTATTTTCAGAGCGGGAGGGAGGGAGAGAAATATCAATCTGTGAGAGATACATCAATTGGTTGCCTCTTGAACACCACCCAACCAGGGACTTGGCCTGCAACCCAGGGATGTGCCACAACCAGGAATCGAACCAGTGACCTTTTGGTCTGTGAGATGACACCCAAACCACTGAGCCACACCAGTCAGGGATCTTCCTTTTTCTTCCTTCCTTTCTTTCTTTCTTTTTTTTTTTTAAATAAAGGAAATGAACATCAAGATTTGAACCCAGGGAGCAAGGGTAAAAGTATTGATCAACCTAATTCACCCTCTTGCCTTTTCTGCCTCCTCCTGTATTTCTGAAATATTTTACCTGCACCACTGAGCTATTTTAGAGGGTTTTACCAAGTGCCAGAGAACACAGGATTCCCAGATTAAGAACCTTAAAAAGCATATGGTGAGATTCTATAGTGAGTTTAAAAGGAAAGGCAATTTTAAGCTGTCATTGCCTGATATGACAAACTTCATTCTTGACACAATTTCAAGCAGCAGGATGATTATAATCTAAGATGTCAGCTCTCTGAAAACCAACCAAATCACTGCAGATTTTGAGAACACTTAGGGATTGCATTTTAGTGCATCAGGAGAAAGACTAAGAACTGTTCATATTCAGTTTCTGCCAGTCTAGTTTCTCCTCTTTTCTTAGATGTGTTAATACAACCAGGACCTTAATCTATCCCAATAAATAAACTAGCTGTATTTCATAAAGTGACTGTGGACAGCCCTTGGAAATACGATAATGAGACCAAATCTTAATAAAAGTAGATCTGATTGTTTTACACTTTCTTTGGCAAACTGGACTGAATAACCACCATCTCTCTTCACCTGATCTTTAGCGCCCAGGATGCCTAAGAGCCATCCAGATGGAGGAGGTGGGAACAGTAGTATCGTATCGTATCTTCCTCAAAAGGAACCAAAGAGAAGTTACTCAAAACCAGGGAAGTACATAAAGGATCTCCTAAGGCAAACCAGAAGGCTGGCACATTACAGAGACTGAGGAGTTAATGTGACACATCTGGCTGAAGACTGCAGCTGTTACTACTAGGCAAGCGGTCGATGCTCAGGACCTACCTCCTTTCCCGCCGCGGACCCGGGGCTCCAGACTGTACACGGCCCCATGCCGCACAGGGTCACCGGCGCCAACGAGGAATCCGTCGCACTTCACAAAGAAGCATTCCAGTGGGACATCCTAGAGACGGAAGGGTTTTTTAAAAATTCTGTTTACGAGGCATTACAAGTTCCTTGCTGGACGGGTCCTAGCTTACTATCTTTTTATTACTCCAGTGACAATTAATATTTGTCTAACTGAAAATGAAAACCACTAAAAGAAATGAAGTCATTTCGTATGATGTATTCTGGGTACAGTTTTTTTCTGTTACCTAATCATGACATATATTTAAGAACTTTTCATCTTTTGGGTGAAAATAAAAACTGCTTCTTTCTTCTTCTCTGACAGGAAGCCGGAGTCAAGGCAGAAGGCGATAAAGGGCACAGATCTGGTACTTCTGGGGGCCCCCGCCTATTTCCTCTGACTTTTTCAAAGAAATAAAATCAAGAGTGGCGCCCAGGTTTAAAAGTGAAAACACACATCCGGAAAAGCGCAGGAAGAAGGATAAGAAGAGGGGAGGGACGGAGACAAGGGTATGTGTCTAACACAGCTCCGTACGCTTTAACAGTTTTAGGACCCGGTCTTCTCTTCTGCTAGCATCCTCCCGAGTTACAGCGCATCACTGCCGAAGCCCAAGGACCCAAACCCATTCGGTATATTGCAAAAGTTCTCAAGATCAAGGGGTGAAAATTATAAGAACTGTTAAGTCTTTCTGAACATGTTTCTGATGCTGTAAAATTAAGACAACAGAGGAGTATTCTCCAAAGTTACATGGAAATTAGGAAGTACGGGATTAAATTTACAGTACTAAGAACAGCTCTCAACACCAGCAGAAGGACAAATGCATTACTGGTCTCTTCCTGAACCATATCACACAGCTATTTCAATGGGAACTATTCATTCATTCAACAAATACTCAGTGCCTACTATTTGCCAGGTACTTCTCAGGTGCTGAGATACTAAAGTGAATAACATAGTGAGCAGATCCTGCCGCATGGAGCTTACATTCTAATGGGGCAAGACAGATAATGAACAAGTTATATGAAGTCTGTCCAGAAAGTATCCAGCCATGTAATATGAAAAAGAGACATTTATTGAAGAAGATACAAGATACAAGAAACATTGTACATAGGACAATGACGCCTCAGTCCCCTTCAAAGTAGGCACCTTGGGACCTCACAAAGTTCTCCCAATTGTCATCAGCTGCCCGTCGTATTTTCCTGAATCTCACTGATGGTCTGAAATCTCTTCCCTTTCAAAGGTGATTTTAGTTTTCGGAAAAGCCAGAAGTCACAGGGTGCTAAAATCTGGGCTGTAGGGGGGCTGAGTCACCTGGGTCATTTGATGTTTTGCCATTTATTAACAGGGAGGAGAAAGTTTTGGGGAGAAAGTCAGCCTCATTTTGGATATGTTTGTTTGAGGTGCCTTGTAGACTGCCAAGGGGAGATTATCAAGCAAACCAGAGGATATACAAGTCTGGAGTTTGGAGAAGAGGTCTGGGCTAGATTTATTTACATCTTAAAGCTGTCAGCATTCTGATGGTATATACTTAAACCATGAGAATGGATGAAATCAGTTGGATGAGGAACGGGGGGTGGGGGGGGGGGTGGAGCAGAAAGCAGAAAAAAGATCAGAAGACTGAGCCCAGACCACTCCAAGGTTTAGAGGCCATGGAGATGAGGAGAAAGCAGGGAAAGGGAACGGACAGGAGAGGCCAATGAGACGGGAGAGAGCAGAGGGTGATGTCCGGACGAGTGAGCGGAGCGTATCGAGGAGGGAAATACAGTAAGTAAGCAGTGCTTCCCTACCCTATTCGGACTATGCCACATATAAAAAACATCTGGGTGACACTCTGGGGAAAATGGGCAAAGCTACTGAAGACTCGTTGAGGTTCTGGGCAGCCCCCGATTCCGTCCAGCTGCCTGAGGGCTATGTGGATGAATATTCCCAACCATCCTGCCACCCAGTGGAGGCCCACTCTGACTTGGGGAAATACAGCAGAATTGCCAAGGAGCATAAAGGCTGGAGTTTGTGAACTCATAGTGAGATTGATCTGTGTGATTGGATTCCCTGTGACAGCCACTATCCAGGTGCCACGCAGAACAGGCAGAGAGTTGGATTTAAGTTGACAGCTGTTTTCCCAGGCAAACAGGATAGCAGGAGAGAGGAGCAAGGGGGCTCAGGCTATGTGCGGTGGTGTGATTAGCATGAAGGCCTACCCCTGTTTGTAAAATACTATCTACGTTAAAGGGCAGCTGTAAAGATGAAATAAGATATGTAATGCACCTCATATTTGCTTAATGTGTATAACTTAAAAGCTACTTCAGTTTCTTTTACTATTTTATATGCCTAATGGGTACGGTAGCTCCAAAATTCTAAATAACTCCAAAAGACATTAATTGAAAGGCAGGAAGATCATAGTTCATTTCCGAACAGAACTGCCTATTGAACAAGACAAAACTGCATTTTCTACTTGTTAAAGATTATTTTCAATTAACAATCTAATAGGAAACAAGAAAGCAAACTTAGATTCCATGTAACTGTTTTTAACCATTTGTGTACTATAAAGCACTTCAAACACAGTATTTATGTGTGTCTCAGGCTAATCAGGCTAAAGCCACCAAAGACAAACCTGTAGTCCATCAAAGTCAAATTTACTGACTCATTGCAACGAGGGGGACCTGCGCACCAGAGGAATCACGGAGTGTCTCAACAGCAGCAACAAAGACAGAGATATGAAGGGATTGGGGGAAGGGTGGAGTTTAGGTGAAATTTAAAAGGAAGTGTTTTGAGGGGCTCAACCAAAACAGGGCTGTTGTAAAAGGGGCAACATCAGGCCTAGGCTATGAAGCAGATCCAGCCACCTGTGTCCTTGGAAACTACAAAGTTAAGATAAATGTCTAACGCTGTGTCAGAAACCCCTAATCTGAAGCCCCTGCCCCTGGGGTGGGAATCAAGAGTGCTGCCCTATATCAAAGTGATTTAAGATTCTCAGGCAAGAGTGGGATGCTTCGTTGTTACCAATATAATTTCAAACAACAAAGTTTCTTATAGCCTATGATTTTCGAGATCAAGGTCTCCCGGTGAAGAAGCAAGCAGCAGACTTTCAAGGGAGTCATTAGGATATTTCACCTCCATGTCCCTGGGAGAAATACTGTTTCCTACTAACCTGCAGCTGGCTTTATCTGAGTCTGTTATCCCAGCCAGATAAACAGCAGGGAGCCACCACTAACTCTATCATGCGTCAGAACAGTTTTGTTTTAAAAAGCATAGGTGTGAATCTGAGCTATTTTTATTTACCCTTTTGTAAGTTTTGTGTCCATGTTTGTTATGGTCATGTTTTGTAAGCACTCAGTTGAATCCATTCATTTATATTTCTTCTTTTTGTAATAAAAAATATTTTCCCCATATTACTCATAATTAAAATCCTATTTTTTTCTGGTCTCACCTTGAATCAATTGTCAATAAGTCTGAAAACTGTACTCCCGAGATAAGTTATTTTCAGAGACATTAAAACCCAATTATTTTGGAAAATATTTCCCCATTTAGAGGGTCCAAAACAGTTCTGACCACTTTTAGACTGGACTGCAGGGTGGAAGAAAAATGGGGAAGCTGAAAAACAACATTATTTGGAAACACACATTGCTTTTCCATGGAACCAGTCCAAGCATAAAGCTCTGGTTTGGACTGCAGTGGTAACACAGGGTAAGCTTACAAGTAACAAGCAGAGAAAACAGCCTAAGGAAGCAAGGATGAGGCGGTTGTAAAGAAAAACAATACTAGATCAAGTGCCAACATTAAAATGAGATTCAGGGAGACCACCCAAGTCTTTAGATAACTAAACAGTTATCAAGCTTCTTGCTTGATAATTAAGGAAACCACACTTGTAACTTCCTAAGTCCTTGACAGGTTTTCAAAATTATGCAATGACAAATGAGACCATCAAACGATTCCTGAAAACATCTCAATGACAGGCCCTAAGAACTCAACAGGACACATGTGTGAGCGTTTGGCCCTCCCAACCAGTGAGTGAGCAGATGGGCCCATTTCCCTCCCTAACCATCCTTTCGCTGGGGCTGGGATATGACATACTGCTCCTCTAGGCTGGAGCTAATTGGAATGTTTGATCAGGGGACAAACATGCACGACAGGTAATCACAGAATGAATGTAACTAAGTGTAAGGAAACGAGCCTATAAGCCACCTGGTGCAACTGCCTCATTTACGGGAGGAAAAACAGAAAACCACAGTGTTTTCTGCTAGGCAAGGCTGGGGGCTGGGCTAGGCGTCTGTGAGCGGAGTTTCCCCCTTTTCTGTGCGATGACGAAACTATCACCGCAAAGCAAAAGCAAAGGCAGGCCTCACCATCAGGGTCAAGCTCCTTAAAACTGAGGAACCCTCAGCCTGAAAAACTGAAAACCTCAAACAGACAGTCCCTCTCCGCACCCGATCCTGTCCCCTGTCCCCCTCTTTCCCCGTCCTTCCGGGAACCGCAACTCTCACCTGATCTTGGCAGTGGCGGTGGATTAAGTCTCGAACGGAGCACGGGGCCGAGGCAGCCCACACCGCCCTGCATCCGAAGCCGGGACCCCGAATCCAGACTACAGCCGCCGTCTCCGCCATTTCACTTAGTCCCGGAAACTGAGATTCCCTGCGCCTAAGCGCCACAAATGGCCTGGCGCTCCTTGATGACATCATCGCCCCGCCCCTCGAGTCTTCCGCTCGCCCCGCCCCGCCCCTCCCCTCGGCCAGGCCACGTGATCGGGCCGCGGAGCCGATCTGGCAGCGGGAGGGGAACCGGAAGAGCCTGGAGCGGGCCGATAAGGCCGCGGAGCACCAGGGCGAGGCGTTGCTAGGGGAAGTTGCTAGGGCGGGGCTCCAGGGACCCTCTATAAAAGGCTGGCGCGGGGTTAGGTTTCTAGCTTTCTGGCTGTAAGCGATAAGACGGTAACTAAGCACCCCCCTGTGCCGCAGGCTTTGGCCCTTTTCCTTACATCTGTGCAGTTATTTTTGGGTCGCGGGGAATCGTAGCCTGAGAAGGCGCTGCTCCCTGGGGGCCGAGGCTGCAGTCCCGGAAACGGTTGGCGGGGGTTGGAGGGGGGGCTGCTTCCTCATCGCTGGGGAGCTCCCCCAACCCGAGGGGCGAGGGAAACGACCTCAAGAGGCCTCTAAACAACGGCCCCTGGGTGGGTTTTTTCCTCCCTGTTTACCACGCGTTCTCTTCCTTTGCAGAAACTGCCAGCCTCTCGCCCTCTGCCAGACACGCTCAGTTTATTCTTACTTCCGCCTTTTCGCGCTCTGCGTTGTCTCCACTTCAGCTCTGTTTCCAAAATATTTCACAGCAAGTGGGCCCTTGTGAAAGGCAGCGGCTGGATGACGCGCACAGCAATGCTGCTTCACGAAACCCTGCCATAACTTTTATTCGGCACCATGGAAACACACTCGCACAGATTTGCATAGCGTAACTTGAAGGCTCTGGGAGTCCGGAGTCCCTTAATATTTACTATGCTGAGGTTATGGTATTTCTAAAATCCTGAACAATTTAAAACCCGCTAGCGTGCAGATAGGAGGGTTATTAGGGGATCGCTGCGCCTGCTAAACACAAATGTGTTGGCCCACGGAAACGAGTTCTCTGCTGTTATGGTACTTGGCAAAGTGGTTAAACCCATGGCCAAAGGGAAAGCAACAGAAAATTCAGGAATCATTTAATTGTGGCGATACGCACAGAATAGAATTCAGAGGCCTGTGAAATTAGATTCTAACTGTTGTCTTTATTTCACTTACACAGGGGAGAATGTGGGAGAGAAAGGGCCTCATCGTTTGTTACTAACATTGTATCTAGTCCTTCCAAAACCTGAAATCTGAATAGTCATTCAATTTGTATCTCTTCCGTGCATTTAAATTCCTATATAGTTTTTAAAAACCCAACTATTGAATAGGCATTTGTCATTTAAAGTATGAAATAACTATTGTTATTAACTTCTCAAAGACACAAAATTTCTGAGCAATATATATAATCTGTTGCTAAACCTTCACAATAAGCACAGGGCACCATGATGTACACAAAGTAGACATTAAATAAATATTAGATATTTCATGAATTACTAAGGTCTGATTATTTTCATTATACATCTGAAGAAATTTATTTTGCACTAATGTAACAACTTTTCTCCTAAGGATGCAGAATTCCATTTGGATTGGTCATTATTAAATTCATTTAAATAGTGAAGAAATTAAGATACCAAAAATGAGGGTTATGGCCAAGAACACCATGCACATCAGTGGAAAAAAATCTAGAAAGACAGCTGATGAGCTGGGTGGCTGAGAGTTTTTGGTGGTGTCCAGTAAACGGTGTTAGGTGGCCAGGCTGGTCAGTGGTTATGGAAAAACCGAGACAACTGCTGTTACCTTCCCCACCTCATCGTGTCAGGTAGGAAGGGGACAGGAAGTCACATTCGGGTAGGGGTGTGACAACTAAGGGGGGAGTGGGTGGGGGCCAGTTCCTGTACTATCAAAATGGTGTAACTGTGCTCCTAGGTTTCCTTCCAATAAACCTCACTGGCTTTGTTCTTGCCCAGCTTCTCCAAAAGATTCAGCCTGGCTGTCCACTAGCTTTTTGAGGCCTGGTTTAGCTGCCACAAAGACACTGTAAGAGCATCCTGAGGCAATGTGGAGTAATTGTTCACTGCCAGGAAATGACAGCACCAGGGTTTGTGTGGCAATCCATGACAGGGGCTCCATTGAGCCCAAATGTCACGCTGGTCTGCAAGAACAGGAAGCAGAGCTCGGCACACTGGCCATTTCTGTAAATGACAGCAAAGCTTCTAGACTAGGGAATGCAGGCTATATTCATGTGTGGCAAGCAAGTTGCACATCTGTGTTTTCAGCCATGTTCATGCTCAGAGGAGATGAAAGAGGCTGTTTTGTCTTTATGACGAAAGACAAGAGTACAGGCTTCTCCCGTGCCACCAACACAAAACTGCTATAAACTCCCAAATTGGCAAGCGTCACCTTATAGATGGCTCCAGCTCCGCCCCGGAAACAATGAGGTCAGCACCTAGGATGAAAGAACAGCTTCTGGGTGGGAGCTGGGTAGTCCACACTAGGTGGTGGATGGTGTGGGAGCTGGAGCCTAAAGCAAGGACCGGAGATGTTTGGCTGCCAGAGAAGGCACAGCTCCACCCTCCTTCCTTTATTGGACAAAAGAAAACAAGACACGTCAAGGATGAGGTGGAGTTGAGATATAGAAGAGGTTTGTGTTTAGCACTGATGCTAGGAAGAAGCCTGAAAGGGGAGAAGAGAAGACTGGGGTAAAGGTCTGGAACAGAGATAAAAAAGCTGCACCCAAGGTCAATGCTGAACATAGAAGACCTCTTTGTCGTATCAGCAAGAGGAAAGGATCTTCATTCAGCCTGGACTTAAATCAAGAAATTCTATCACTTCTGATTGCCCCAGATACTACCTTGTATGCATTATCACGACAACGCTAGTCTCCAAAGGTTTATTGATTGCCATCATTCTTACATCACCATCAGATAATATTGCTGCATTGAAAATTTTTCATTTCTGTCTCACTGTTCAGTGCTCCAGAACTGTAAAGCAAAACTGGCATAGCACCCATCTTCCAGAAATTTAGGGTCTCAGCACTGAAATTTTCTCAACACTGAAATTCGATTCTCTCAATAAAAATCCATAACTTTTTATAAATTCTGCATAGCCAAACCTTCCAAAAGGGGATTTTCCTGCTGGAGAAATGACAGGTCTTTGGAGTTATTTTTTCTTTAATTACCTGACATTTGAATCTGTCTGCTGTATTAGGATTTTCAGAGAAACAGAGCCAATAAGATATATACAGGGCAGGACAAAAGTAGGTTTACAGTTGTGAATATGTGAAACACAGTTTATTCTTGTATTATTATTTATTAATTATTGTATTATTTGCTATATGAGCCACTGTAAACCTACTTTTTCCCCTTCCTGTATATTATATTATATTATATATTATCTTTATTATATATATATGGAGAGAGATATTTTAAGGAATTGGCTCATTCTTTACACGATTATGGAGTCTGACTAGTCCCAAAATCTGCAGGGTGAGTTGGCAAGCTGAAGATCAAGGAGAGCCGATGTTGCAGTTCTAGTCTGAAGACCAACCAGCAAGCTCAAGATTTAGGAATTCTTCCTTACTGTGCGGAGGGTTAGCCATTTTTGCTCCAGGCAGATCTTCAACTGATTAGATAAGGCCCACCCACATTAGGGAGGGCAATCTGCTTTATTCAACCTACCAATTCACATGCTAATCTCATCAGGAAACACTCACAGGAACACCCAGAATAACGTTTGATCAATTGTCTGGGCACCTCCTGACCCAGTCAAGTTGACACATAAAATTAACCATCACATCCACTAGCTGGGGTTATCTTTGTTAAAGAAATAACCTTCACTATTTTATTTCATTTCACTTTGACAACCAAAGAGGAAACGTTATTTGGTGACTAGAAAGAGACTGAACAGAAGTCAGTGTTTCTTACTCCCCAGAGGTCCCACCATGTGAGCCCAGGAAACTCACCTTACTGCTTTGTGCGCCTGCCTCTGGGTGGCTGAAGGGCTGTCATCCACCTGCCGCTAGAATTTAGCTTTTCACCACCGGATGTGGTCAAAGTTCATATTCATAAAATCCTTTAAGATTTTTTTGAATGAAAGTTGTGTGCCTGCCCTGGCTGGCGAGGCTCAGTGGATTGAACCCTGGCCTGCGAACCGAAAGGTCGCTGGTTTGATTCCCGGTCAGGGCACATGCCTGGATTGTGGGCCAGGTCCCCAGCTGGGGGCAGGAGAGAGGCAACGGATCACTGATGTATCTCTTGCACATGGATATTTGTCTCCCTCTCTTTCTCCCTCCCTTCCCTTCTCTCTAAAAGTAAATAAATATAGTCTTTTTTAAAAAGTAAGTTGTGTGCCTTATCAATGAAAACATCAGGAGTCATTAGGCAACTGACTTAGGGTTCTGGTTTAAATAAAGTAACTAACTTTATTTTAACAACTCAGCTGTCTGGCTAACTCACCTACCTAGAACACATTTTTTAAAAAATAAGAAGAAGCCCAAAAGTCTCTACACAGCTAAAGTTTGTGCATTTTTTCTTACAGAACTCTAGGCTCTTCTCGTTTTAAAAAGGATTCTAACAAGTGTGGTGGTCTGTTTAACAGCCTACAGAAAATCGGTAAATTAATGAGAAATAAGTGATTGAATTATAGGAAATGGAGAGAGAAGAAGAATGGAGAGCGAACAGGGGCTGCAAGGGGCTGGTGTGGGGACAGGAGCGAAAGTAACAGTTGCAGCCAGAGTGGTGATATGAAAAGATAATGCAAAACAGATGCCGCCATTGGAGAAGATTTTGTATTGGGTCAAACACACCCCAAGAGACCCGAAAGCACAGCGGAGCGAGAGCATGGACAAAAATCCCGAGGCTCTCGGGTTCAGTGCACCCCGGTTAAGACAAGGCAGGGGATACACATGTTAGAAAATTGTCCACCGCAAAGGGTAGAATTCTGAGCATTCGTGAATATATGGGGGTGAACCCTAACCGTCACGAAAACTCGGCTGTTCAGAACAACCTGTTTCAGTCTCGGCTATCAAGATTCTCCCCAGACAACTTTCTATTTCAATGTATTTCAAATAAGGACAAGACAAACTGCTTTGTGTACAAAGAAATAATTTCCTCCTTGTTACTGTAATAGGACATTTATTTCAACACAGGACTCCTCTTTCAGCTACCCAGAGTCTTGAAAAGTAGACAATCTTTGCCACTCTGGGTAGGAAGACAAGGATGGAAATGGCACAAAAATTCTCTCACTTTCCATAAGTTGGCAGAGGGCTTTTCTTTGAATATTTACTAAAAATTTACAATCCACATGTAATGGCTATATAAAGGACTCATACAGGATACAAATGCATATTTATCCCGTAATCACTGTTGAAATCCTCTGGACATTGGTAAAGGGAGAGGAATAATGCACATTTTGTGCTGCTATTAGGAGATGCCAAAAATTCATATATAGTATCAAAATGATATTAATATTCAATCAGAGCGGTGTTCCCAAAGTGTGTTTCATGAAATGCTAGGTCGCCACAATGCACTATAATAAAATAAATCATTTTCAAATAAATTTGAGAAGACTCCCATACCTATGCGCCCTAGCAGAGGATTCACAAAGGTCATTAACATGATAAAAGCCCTGAGAAATGCTGTTATCTTTGTAAAATCCTATATTTCATAAACTTATTTGACTATGGAACTTCTTTTCAAGTTACATCTATTAGCAAGCATGCCCTGGGATTAGTATTCAAAAAAGGCTGAGGTTGGAGAGTCTGAGGTTAATTATGGGATTTCCAAACAAAAAACCAGAGGGTACAGCTTGCAATTCTTGAGGGTACTCTGGGGCTCAATTCACTTTAAGTACTAAAAACAAACAGACTTCTTTCCCTCCACTTTACCATACATATTTTTCTTGTTAGGACCAATGCTGGTGAGCTAAGTCCTTCTTTCTGCCTCTTGGAGGATAAGGTAATAACTGAACACAATGACATTCCTGTCTTCTTCATGCCCATGTGCAGAGTCAATAAACACAAAGGAATTCCCTGTGTCAAGATGAGCCTCTGTAGCATCATAGCTAATACTTGAGATTTAGAAACCTGCTGTCTGAGTGGGTTGTTCAATTCAATTTCACAATTCTTTATTTCTTACATCCTAAATGTGGGAAAAGAGAGATGAGACAGAGGGGACTGGGCAGAGAGATAGCAAGATCAAAAAGGGGAGGGTCTGCCCTGGATGCTCTGGTTCAGTGAACTGAGCACCAGCCAGCTAACCAAAAGGTCACCAATTCGCAGTCAAGGCACATGCCTGGGTTGCAGGCCAGGTCCGCAGTTGGGGGAGCACAAGAGGCAACTGATCAATGTATCTCTCACACATCGATGTTTCTCTCCCTCTTCTTCTCCCTCCCTTCCTCTCTCACTAAAAAGTAAATAAATAAAATCTTTTTTTTTTTAAACGGTAAGGGCCTATTCTATTCTCCAGATGTTTTAGAACCATAATAACACATAACAGACCAACAAATGCTGTAATAGGCATTATAACAGACAAACACAAATTACATCCTATAGGAGTACACGGGAGAAAGAGACTGAAAGAGAGAGGAGACAGGCAGAGAATTTGGGTTTTGAAGAGATGGGCATCGGACAGGCTGATTAAGTAAGCACACACACACTTTATAGAAAGGCACAGATGAGGGGAGCACAGAGTTCAGGTCATGGCAAGAAGTCTGAATTACTGAACCCCGGCTGGTGTGGCTCAGTGGATGGAGCGCTAGCTTGCGAACCAAGGGGTCACCAGTTTGATTCCCAATCAGGGCACAGACCTACATTGTGGGCCAGGTCTCCAATTGGGGGCATGTGAGAAGCAACCCCACATTGATGTTTCTTTCTCCCTCCTTTCCCCTCTGTCTAGAAATAAATAAATAAAGTCTTTAAAAAAAAGAATACAAAGAAGTCTGAGTTACTGCAAAAGCCTGTATAGCCAGAAGAAAGGGTGGAAACCATAGAAGATCATGGCTGGAGAGTTAGAGAGGGCTCTTAACTCCAGGCTCAGACGTCCAGACCACAGTCACTGTAGCTTTCGAACAAAGAGACATGATCAGATCTGTATTTTAGAAAAATAGCCCTGTGGAGAGATTGGAGGTATAAAGAACAGCTGCCCTCTGTTGAGGAGCTATCTCTATTTTGCTAGCCTGGAAACAGACTCAGAAAGGTTAAGTGGCTTGACATAGGCCACACAGCAATCAGTATCAGAACCAGGATTTCAACTTGGGTCTGACTGATTCCACAGCACAAAGGCCTACTATCAGGTCCTACAATTAGGCTGCTGCCAAGGTCAGAGGGAATGAAGGCCTGCAGACAGTGGCAGCAGAGAACAGGTGGGAGACAAGGGAAGCGGAATGGGTAGACGGTTCCCTGTCTACTCATAACGGCTGGTGTCCTTACAGAGACATCACATAGTCTAGAAGAGAGACCATGGAGGAAGAGACAAGAAGACATTTGGTGAATCACAAGTGTCCTCCTCCTGCCAGAAACCCTCAAGGTCACTGCTGAGCCCTGAGCGGCACTCAGGAACTCATTTCTGTTGTGCCTTTATCTTTAATGTACTTCTTGCCAGGTTCCTTCTTGTTGCCTTTCCCTGTGTACATATATATCAGGGCCCCACGTGCAGCCTGTCAATGTCTGTTATGAATTCATAATGATATTCTGTTATTATCTGCATGAATCTGGAAAATGCTTGTGTGTTTGCATCATAGATCTGTGTAAATAGAAAACCCAATGAGAAGGGCTGATACTGTTACGATATTCATGAAATGCAGAGGTGGATGTAGACATTAGGCCTGCACCTGTCAGTCTGAGTTACATTCCTTTGTGTGATTATTATAATGTTGGATATCTGCCTTGTTTGCAGAGCGAAATTGATATTTGTTGACCGTGAAATAAGAGGGTCTATGTTATAATTTTGATACTGTCTAGGACTTATTTGAGAGTAAGAGTAGCTTCCTGGAAACAGCATTATCTTTTCCTTGACATTCCAACACTCACAAAGATATAAGACAGAAAAAAGAGATTCCTCCATCAGATATTTTTAACTATTCCATTTCTACTGGCTTCCTTCTCGCAGCCTGGATGCATAGTTCTGTTTCACATGTGTGAAACCGAAAAACCGTCCTCAGTTTTGTGCCCTCCAGATACTCCCACTCTCAGTCACCTCCCTCCGGATGTCCCTTCAGAGGGGTTCCCTGTGCTTGTCCTGCCTCTTCCCTCACCCTTTCTCAGCGCTCTGCCATCTGGATGTAGCACATGTATCTCAAGGTCAGTTACCTTTCCCCCAAAGCTTGCTCTCTCTTTTGAATTCCCTGACTCAGTGGGTACCATCTATCTACCCAGGCTTAATCTGTAGAATTGAGAATCGTCACAGATTCCCATGCTCTGTGGTCCCCCAAATCTGATCCATGGGCAAACCCTTCGCACCTCTCTCCCAGCTCTTGTGTCCCCAGTGCTAACACCGTGTCTCAGCCCTCATGGTCTCAGGGCCTGGGGGAGCTCCCTGCCACCATCCTCAGACCCCTCCGCCCATATCCCACACACTGCTGCCAGAGCCATCTCCCTGAAACCAAGTTTGGGCCAGATTTAATGACGTCGCTCTCTTGCCCCCAGTTCTGCAACAGCACCTGGTAGCCTCTAGGGGAAGATTAAACACCAAACTGGCCCCTGGGGGTGGGTTTATGGATGCTTGTTACATGATTGGAAATAACTAAGTCAATAAAAGACATGCTTGAATAATGAGGATAATGTTCAATCTGATTCCAAGGTTTAAAAAAATGAGAAAACATGAAAACTATAGAAATAGGCTTTGAGAAAGTATGTTGAGCTCTAAGTGTTCCAAGGCCAATGATTTTTGTTTCCAAACTTTCAGAGTAAACAGAGAAAAAGAACTCACGGACACAGACAACAGTGTGGTGATTGCGGGGGGTGGAGAGGGGGTCCTCCCGCTTTATAAGTCAACCTGAGCCGGGTTTCGGGTTCAATATGCCCGTCCTAGGGGGCTTCCCACCAGGCGCGGCAGCGGGGTTCGGAAACGCAAGGCACAACGGCGGGCCTGAGCTCCTTCGTGCGTTATGAAATCTGAGGGAGGGTGTGATGGCTGTCATAAAAATATAAAAACACAGTGCTGTGTGGCTGAGGGGACCAGGATCCAGCCGCGCTCTAGGGAGGAAGTGACATTTAAGGGAACACTGGAGAATGAGGAGGCCCAGGGGATCCGTGTCTGGTGGGGGCCGGGCAAGGAGGGTCCCACAGAGCAGAAGGCAGGACCAGAGAGGCGGACGCAGGCAGGGGCAGGATGGGTCAGAGACCTTTTCAGCGCTTAGTACATACCAGGCACTGATGTGAATTGTCTCCTTTGAGCCTCACAAGGTAAACATGGTTATTGCTGAGTTTTTATTTCTGGTGGAAACCTGGGGCACAAAGAGGTTAAGTAATTTTCCCAAGTTTCAACAGCTAGTTCACATGGAAGCCAGTCCTCCTGGATCAACACGCCTAACCATTGGGCTGCACTGCCTCCCCAAGTGTTTCATTAAGCAAGTGACTTATCCCCACACACAGCAGTGGTGAATGACTTCACTAGGTACCCAGAGGACATGTAGTCCAAGTCGTGGCACCCTTCCCTCAAGAAATCCCAGCTGAGCCTTGGCTCCTGTGACTCAGTGGATTGAGTGCCATCTTGCAAACCTGAAGGTCACCGGTTCGAGTCTCAATCAGAGCACATGCCTGGGTTGTGGGCCAGGTGCGAGAGACAACCAATTGATAGATCTCTCACACATCCATGTTTCTCTCCCTTTCTTTCTCCCTCCCTTCCCCTCTCTCTAAAAATAAATAAATAAAGTATTTCAAAAATAAAATATAATGAAATTCCTCAGCTTTCTTTAAAAAAAAAGAAAGAAATCCCAGCTGAATCTGTAGAAGGCAGAAAGATAAATAGGAAAATGTCACTCACATGGAATAAATAAATATATGTCCTATGAGCAGTCTTCACACTATGCCTTTCTCCGAGCCCTCTGGGGACACCCCGCCTTACCATGTTATTCTGCTATCAGCCCCAGGAAGGTTACTGAGGACATTGGTTCTGGTTCTGCGAGGCTCCAGGCCCTCTGCTCCTCTCACCATATGTGGACCAGGTGTTTCCCGGGCTGGCGGGCTGCCCCAGAGGACCGGGTGGGGCTCCTGAGCACACTCCCAGATTTCTTTCCTGTCGGACGACAGCCAAGCCTTGTCTCCCTGACCTCAGCTGGCCAGGGCTCTTCTGAGCTGCTCGGGGAAACTCCTTGCCTGGGGGCCTCCGGGTCCGGGTTGGGCAGGAAGACTCTCTGAGTGGAATCTTTTTTTCACCATGAGCTGAAGGGCTGGTAAAAAGAGAATGTCCTGCTACCGCATCCTCCTCCTCTTGGTTAAGATGACAAATTAAGGTCATTTCTGATGTTTACATGAAAAAATTGAGTTGCAAAAGGACAGAAATGGTTATTTATAAAAATATTAAGCACACTCAAAGTAGACAATAAAACTCCCCCCACCAACTTCCTCCCTATAGAAATATACTTTTTTTTTTTTTTCGCCAACCAAAGAAATTATTAAAATATTGCTGGGTCCCACCCTGGCTGCTGTGGTTCAGTGGATTGAGCACTGGCTTGCAAACTAAAGGGTCACTGGTTCAATTCCCAGTCAGGGCACATGCCTGGGTTGTGGGCCAGGTCCCCAGTTGGGGGAGCGTGAGAGGCAACCACACATTGGTGTTTCTTTCCCTCTCTTTCTCCCTTCCCCTTTCTCTAAAAATGAATAAATAAAATCTTTTTAAAATTTTTAAAAATATTGCTGGGTCCTACCCCCAGGGTTTCTGATTCTGTAGGTCTTGGGGGAGGCCTGGGAGTCTGCATTTCTAACAAGTTCCAGGCGAGGCTTGGGCTGTCAGATGGTCAGGGGCCACACTTTGTGACCATGCTTCAGACTGTGGTGCTATGACATGCTATGACACCAGGCGTGGCACTTTGTCAGCTGTGACAAACCCTTTTTATCCCTTTACCTTGGAGCATTCTAAAAGAAGGCACTAAAAACCTGCCATTCAGCTCTATGATCTCCAAAGTCTCTTCCAGAATCAGATCCTCTGATGAGGACCCAGCCTGCAAATTACTGAGGGATTTTCGTTCCAAAGGCAACGAGCCTTTTGTGATACCTCAGGAAGCATTTTCCTAGGAAAGTCAAGTGGGGAGGAGGCATCATTAAGTTATCATGGTTACATTTGCCTAGGAGAGTGACCTCCCTCTTTGACGGAAGCATATCCTGAATTGGGCTCAAAGGGCAGTTACAGACTCAGAGTCAGGGCCTCCTTTGCTGCTTGTTTATTTGTTTTCCTAAAGTCTGAGTCAGGACTCAAGGGCCACCCACATTGAAGTCCCCGGGCAAGGAGGGGCAAATGCCAACAATGTGCCTTGGAGGTCTCAGCAGGGAGCCGCGGAGCACTGAGATCCTGGTTAACTGATGGTGGACCCAGGTTCAAAACCTGCACCTTCTAATTGAGGCTCTGGATTCCTTGTTACGGGAGTTTTGGTGTTGTTTTAATTAAATTGCAGGCTTCCATGGCACACCAGTCATAGCAGTTCAAGGACTTCTAATCTCATGCATTAGTCAAATCGAAGTTGCTCCTTGCCAACCAGGAAATGGTTTGACCTGGTCTTGCTTCGAATGAGGGAATTAGTCTCTGGCTTGGAATATAACCCTGGCTCTTTGCACACTGGGTTGTTCATTCTGGCTTTATGATCGTGCCAGGTATGAGCCCTGTCTGGTCAAGCTTGATCAGGCTATTCCTTTTTTTTTTTTTCCATTTCCCATTGGCAGGTGAGGACTTCTGACTTTTTTCAGCACATCCAAGGCAAGCTCTAACAGTACCTTGTTATGATTTACTGCTTAATTATAACCATGCCCGTGTCTGCCTGGGCCTGTGCAAGTATTGGATACCTTTTCTTTTCATCTAACATAGGCAGTTATAGCTAGGGATTCAGAAGAGACTTTTTTTTATGGTTGATGAATGATTTCTCAAGTGGTAGCCAGCCAAGTCAACCCAAACAGGGATGCAGGAATAAAGCAAGAGGAAAGTTGTTATCCAGGAAAATGGAGGCTAGAGAGAGAAGCCTGAGCTTAGAGGTTGACGCAACCTTCAATTAGTCAACAAACCACTTGAGCTATATCCTACATCAGAAGTGGGGGGGGGGGGGCGGGGAGAGAGAGGGAGAGAGGGAGAGGGAGATCCATAATGCTCCCTGAAGTACACAGGCCAAAATCTATACACTCAGCAAAAACACCTTTGAGCTGCAGGAACTTGAACATGGAGGTTTGAATCCAGGTAACAGGCAGAATCCTGATGCCTGAGAACCCATGAGTGAGACTAATGTAGGGAAGAAAGCCCAGAATGGAGGCCAGAGCCTGGGATCTCTCTGCTGGAGGATGAAACGGAGCATCTCGGCTTCAGTTTTGCTCAAGAAGCCAAGTGTTTGTTATGTCGAAATTTTCAGTACCTCCCGTTTTATTTTAAAGTCATTTTCCCTGAAAATCCTGGGCAGTGTTGGGAAGTCTCCTGTTATCCACCATCAGAGGAGAAGCCCTCGACTCCTCCCAATCAGAGAAGACCTGGGGGTGCTGTGAAATGTGGTAGGAAGCTTCGAAAGAGATACAAGAATCATCATCATAGTTTGGGGCGCCTTTCAAGTGCCTTTCATCGAAAGGTCTCAGAGACCCACATAAAAAGTAATTATCCTCCGAGCACTAGATATTAGTATTTGATGAACTCGCTGCTGCTTCCACACTCAGAGCCTTCAGGTTCCATCCCATTATTTACTTTAGAGACAAAAATACGCGCCACCCCACCACCACCCCCCCCGCCCCCTGCCCCACAAGTTTGTAGGGAAAATGAACTTGCCTATTAAGTACATAGTTCTGGGCCACAGTCTGTAGGCCGCACAAAGATGTTCTGTATAAAGCCCTGCCCTGCCCTCAAGGAGTTTAGTTTATTGAAGAAATAAAATGCATGCATATAATTAACAATAATAAAAGATTCTTTCAAGGCAGGATATAATGAATGTAAAATGAAAGGTTTTCAGTGGAAGAGATCACCATGGATGCTGATAGCTTAGAAGAGGTTCATGGAGGAAGAAGGGTTCTGATTGGAGCCTGGATGCTGTGTCTGTGTGTGTGTGTGTGTGTGTGCGCGCGCGCGTGCCCGCGTGTGCGCGCCTTCCAGCAGCAGGAGATGATAGCATGGGCAAAGGTACTGATGCGGCTTGTTTAAATGTCAGAGAGCCTGATATTGCTGGAGAATAGTCAAAGGTGAGATGGGAAAGCTAGGTGTGTCAGGACCAAACAGTGAAGAGCCTTAATAACAAATTCTCAAATTGTTTACTTTCAGGATATTCCAGAATAAAAGGAGTAGGATTAGAAATTGGTCCATGTGAGCAGTTAAAACTCATGCGTGCTTGATTTGAAATGAAGGAAATGAAATTGGTTGCAGAAAAACCAACCAGGATGGTCTAGAACAGATGCTTTTCAGAGCGTGGTCCGTGACCGGCAGCATCAGCATCAACCGGGAACTTGTTAGAAGTGCAGTTTCCTGGGCCCTGCACAGAACCATCAAATCAGAAGCTCTGGCATGGGACGCAGCCATGTTTTAACCAAACCTGCACACCCAAGTATGGGAACCCCTGAGCTAGAGAAACGAGTACAGCAGAATTCTCTACCTAATTCACGCTGCGCATGTGCAAAAATAAATGAATAACTGTTAAACCAATTAGTCTTTTTAAAAAACCTTTTTATTACGTAAAAATTTTAAACTTACACAAAAGTAGACAGTAAGAGCAATAAACCTTCATATACCCATCACCTAGATTAACAACTAGCGAAATTTTACTATACTATCCCTTTGTCTCTGAATTTTTTTTTTTTTTATATTTCAAATAACCAGAAACATAAAAGGTATTTTATTAATCCTCATGAAAAATCTGCATCATCAGCACAGATAAAGTCACTGAAGAATCTTTACTCCTTCTTTTTGCCAGCACCAACATTGGCCTTTGCGGTCCCCCTGACTTTCTTCATTCTGTTCTTGCGTTCCTTTCTCTGTTTTCTCGAGGTCTTCTTCTTCTCATACAGGCCATGTCTTGCAAGTCTATGTTTGGGTTCATTTTTCTTTGCATAATCCAAGGAATCATAAATCATGCCAAAGCCAGTTGTCTTGCCACCACCAAAATGGGTTCTGAATCCAAACACAAAGATGACATCTGGTGTGGTTTTATACATTTTGGCTAGTTTTTCCCGAATTTCTGTCTTGGGTACTGTTGCCTTGCCAGGGTGAAGGACATCAATGACCATTTGTTTCCGCTGAAGTAGTCTGTTGGTCATGAACTTCCTGGTCCGGATAGTCACTGTGTCGTTCATGATGGTGGCTAATCTTCAAGCAGCAAGGGAGGAAAAGAGAGACTGTCTCTGAATTATTTTAACACTAGAAATTATTTCAACTCATTCCTACCTATTTCAGTGCGCATATCTTAAAAATATACTTATGTTCTTATGTGACCACAATGCTAATATCAACCTAACAGAAAGAACAGTACTTTCTTTGTTTCTCCTAGTACCCACACTATAATCAATTCTTTTTGATAACTGAAATAAAATAAGTCTAATTCTATTGTAGCTGGCTATTTATTATGTTACGATACCCACCTACAACAATAAAATTCAGAGGGATATTGAATAAGAAGGAAAAGACTTTAAACATTTTTCTTTGTAAATATCACTAAAAATATATATATATTCCTTTTCGGGTAGAGATAGGTTTGTAAGTTTTTAAGAGCAGTTCCTTATTATCTATGGATTATGTAATATCACCTGTGAAAAAGTGCGCATTTTGGATGCTGTGATGTCATGCTACTTGTCAGAAAAAGTAACCAACCGGGATGAATCTTAGTTGGTGTAAGTAGAGCTTCCTGCTATATGTCTACCTGCCTTACGCTCTGTACAGTCAACATGTGTTATTGAAATGTATGGTGTTTCCTGAACCACTTTAGAAATATCTGTGCTGTAACGGGTATTAAAAATACAGTAAACTATTCTCATTACCTTCAAAATAGTTTTAGTTCTCTCAATTTCTAGACTCAGAAATAATAATAGTTGTACATACTAATATGGTACTTTAAAACACTTTACCTATACTGACTTATTTTATTATTATTTTTTAAAGCCATTAAGCAGGTGCTTACCTGATGCCAAAACAGCAGGATAAAAAGAGAAGAATGTGACCCTGGCCAGGTAGCTCAGTTGGTTAGAGCATCATCCCAATATGCCAAGGTTGCAAGTTCTATCCTCATTCAGGGCACATCCAAGAGGCAACCAATGAATGCATAAGTAAGTGGAACAACAAATTCATGTGTCTCTCTGTCTGTCTCTCTCTCTCCCTTCTTCTCTCTCTCAAAAATCAATAGATAATTTTTTTTAAGAGAAAAATGTAACCAGAAGATAGTTAACCAAATGTTTAGGTGATAGGAAATGGAATTTTAAAATTTAATTCTCTCAACAAATCATTCTTCTGAATATATGTATATTCTGCTATTTGTAAAATGACAGAAACCTTGATATTTATCAAGTGATGAGTTTCATTAAATAGACATGCACATCCTTTGTGTTTTCTTTATACTCTTGCAAACATAATTTGAATTCGATGATACAACAAAATACAAAGAGTAAATTTTGGTCAGAGTTGAATTATACCAGCCCTGGCTGCTGTGGCTCAGTGGATTGAACACCGGCCTGTGAACCAAGGGGTCGCTGGTTTGATTCCCACTCAGGGCACACGCCTGGGTTGTGGGCCAGGTCCTCAGGTGGGAGTGCGTGAGAGGCAACCACACTTTGATGTTTCTCTCCCTCTCTTTCTCCCTTCCTTCCCCCTCTCTAAAAATAAATAAATAAAATCTTTTTTAAAAAAATACTGAATTGTACCACCCCTTAAAATTCGATACACATTATGGATTTTAATTATTCCTTTTCCTTTCTTAACCTTTTCTGGGAGAGGAAAGGCCCATCCCTCTGGTTCTCACCATCTCTTCTTCTACCTCCTCCCTCCCCCCTCCCTAGGCCATTTATGACATATATGTCACTTTATGGCATTTTATTTTGATTGATTCGTAAGGTTGGAAATACTATGAACAAGTTGAGAAAATGTACAGTGGACTGAATTGGAGATAAGAACAATTCCAAAAATAGTTGTCTGCCTCTCTGTGTTTCTGTTCTCCCAGCAATGAGGCTCCCTGCCTTTAATTATCGTTGGAGACACAGTGTTGAAATATTTAATCTCTGAGTAATGACTGGATTTGAGTTTCCTAATTGGCATCTGCGTGGTTAGCATCCGTGCCAAGGCAGGAATCTAGAATGCGCACACCATACAAGACATGGCCTATATGCAAATATTTCTGATACCTGCCACCTTCACTGCAGGGCAATAATGTTATAACCAAAAAAAAAGGATAAATATCATATACTTTATGATTCTATATATATTTGAATTGCTAAGCAACAACCTGTTAAGGTTTACAAGTCAAACCAAACATCCAGCCCCAGCCAGTGTGGCTCAATGGGTTAGGTGTCATCCCATGACCTGAAAGGTCACTGGTTCAAGTCCTGGTCAGGGCACATGCCTGGTTGCGGGTCCAGTCCCCAGTCAGGGTACATATGGAAGGCAGCCAATAGATGTTTCTCTCCCTCTCCCCCTCCCTTTCCCTCTTTCTAAAATAAAAAAATTAAATAAATTATTATTTTAAAGAACTTCATGTGTGATCAGCACATAGTGAAGTGTGATTGTGGCCCTAAACCCTTGGCCTTGGGACCATGCCTTAATCATTCTTGAGTAGTATTTCAGTACCTGGGAGTAGTTCCCAGAAGATAATGCTCTGCCCACAACTGGGTGACTTATTTAAAACCTTGTGAAACCAGCTTGGAAGGACTAAAAGAATAGGTTAGGTAGACAAGTTATCGGCTTGAACTCTGCCCACCAAAATTTTTTTGTTTTTCCTACAAGAACAATCCACAGGAGTGTCACTTGGGCATCTTCCTTTAATGATTGTTAGCTCCATATTTTTTGAAACAATAGGAAACTCAGCATCTGCAACACACCCCTCGGGTGAGTGCCTGATACGCGCTGTGGGCGTGGGACCTACAAGCTCACATTTCCTGAATAATGTATGTTTCCTTTGGCAGTGTTTGTTCAGCCTAGAGTTACCCGTGGGTGAAGGTGGAGAAAGAGGTGGAATTACAGAACCCAGCTGTTCTGCCCATTGAGAATGTTGCTAAGACGAAAGCCAAAGCGCGGCTGATGACCGGCTGGGGGCAGGTGACAGAATTGCTCTTGCAGCTGTGGAGAGGGAGAAGAGATTCTGATAGTCCCCTCTAGCTGATAGGGACAAACAAATCCCTTACATGTCTTACAGCAGCATTTCAAGCCTTTCTGACTTAGGACAGGTTATAACCAGTTACCTTTGAAGCTTCGAAGCTCCAAGGAAACTTATATAATTGTATTAACGAAAGGCACCCCAATAAATTCAATAAAAAAGCAGCTTTGGAGCTCCATATTCGCCTGGAGGTCATGGTGTCCATGTTCCTCTGAAAAGGAAAACTGATCTCCTTCCAAACGTAACACCGTGTGGGCCTGAGATTGGAGTCTCACCCGGCGAGGTGACAGAGTGGGTGAGTCAGGGAGGCCGCTCCCAAATACTGAACCATCATTGTGGCTTATTTACTTTGTAGGATCAAAACAAGCCGACTCTCAGGTGGCAGGCCTCTACCAGCCACCAGATGAGGGCGGTGGCCAGTTGACCACATTGGCTGGTATAGTTGCTAGAATCTGATCTTCACTTCACTTACCTCCTCTCCCGGGCACAACCCAGACTCAGAACTTGTACTGTCTCCAAATTCAGACAAAGGGGATCCAGTTGTTCCCCATACACAACACTTAGTGCTTTTGCTGAATTCTCCCTACTGCTTCGTTAGACGGGACTTTTCTCTCACATTGCAGAACAGGAAGCTAAGGCTTAAGTGACATACGGCTGGGAAGGGGCAGTGCCAGGAGAGGAACCCAGGTCCGTCTGACTCCAAAGGTTACATTCATTCTACTTCCTCATTTTCCACCAAAAAGAAAAAAGAAAAGAAAGAAAAAGTACATGTTTTATAGACAAACAAAGGCTGTTGTCCATCTCTACCTCGGTATGGGTAGGTTCTAAGTTTCTCTGTGATGGGGCTCATTGGGCCTGATGGGTTCTAGGTAGAGGTGACAAGTATGTAGATAACATGAGGCCCTCAGATCCCTTGCCTCTCAGTATTCACTGACTTCATTCCGGGCCAAAGATGATGAGTTGACAATGTTCTTTGGACCTTTTGTCACGGCAAGGCACGATTCTGTCTAGAGAGATAGATAGGCTGGCCTTACCACTTGAAAAGGAGTCTGCTTCCCCTTTATGCCCTCCCTCTGTAGCTGGAAGCAATGAGCCTGAAGTTCATTTAGCCACATCCTCCCCTCCAAAACAGACTGAAGGAGAAGGGGAGAAAGTGTCCCAGAGGTCATCTCAGGCATTGGGCCCCCGTATTAATTCTGTGATAACAACTCAGGGGCACTTCGAGACCCGCACCCCAAAGCTTCACATATTCCCACAGCAACCCCCTAGCAGTGGGCAGCACAGCTCAGGGAGACCGGAAGCAGACTGGAGCCCAGCACCGCCTCTCCAGGAATGTGAAGCCATGTGTTCCTGGGGTTAGATGTTTACGATGCCAGCAGGTGAGCCCACAGCTGCCAAAGCACCTGTACCTCTGCTTTGTTAATCTCTGGTCCACAGCACTGGCCCCAGCCCTGCTCTGGTACTTGGGAAGACAGTGGGAGACAAAGAAGGATAAGTTGGTGCTCTGGTTGCTATTTCTCCACAATGAGACAGGATGAAGATGCCCTGAGGTTCCCTCCTGAATCCACTGTCTAAGGACCAAGATGTTCTTGGCTTGAATGAAATCAAAGTTGTTTGAATAAAAACTAATGAGCCCTGGCCCACGTGGCTCAGCTGGTTGGGCATCATCCTGCAAACCAAAGGGTCACTGGTTCAGTTCTCAGGTGGGGCACTGAGATGTTTCTCTCTCACATTGATATTTCTCTCCTTCTCTTTCTCCCTCCCTTCTCCTCTCTCTAGAATCAATAAAAAGAAAACTTTTTAATTAAAAAATAAAAACTAATGGTATTTGGTTTTGGGACATTGTAAGAATAAAAGTCCCATCTTTATCTAGAGTAGAAAGGTTGCTCTTTCTCAGTCAATCAACAAATGTATATTGAGAACCTATTAAGAACCAAGCATTGTTATAGATTCAATGGTGAGAACACACATCGTTCTCACGAATTTACAAGCAGTGGGAGAGAGAAACACTGAGCAAATACAGTCACGCGCCGCATAATGACAGTTCGGTCAATCATGGATGACATATACAATATTGGTCCCATAATATTATAATGGAGCTGAAAAATCCCCATCACCTAGTGACATCGTAACCGTCGTGTGTCACAGCAAAATGCATTGCACTTGCCCAGCTATTCAGCACAGGTTTCAGTCCTCAGTCAGGCTCCTCGCCCTCCAGCTTCCAGAATTCTCTACTCAACTAATGCGCAGGAGGAGAGAGGCAAGCCTTGCCACCCGCAGACACAACTCCACTCCCCTCGCGTCCAGGCCCCCGTTCTCTCAGGCAGCCCCTCCTCGAGGTACCAGCTCTCCCCTGCCCCTCCCTGCTGTTGCTTGTGCCCAAGGCCCCTTAGCTAAGTCCTGCCCTGCTCAGCAGCCACCTCCCCTCTGCCGGGACCTGACTGGCCAGGGAGGCAAGCCCCAGGGCAGGCAGGAGGGAGCCTGAGGGAGGCAGGGGAGGGCGGTCCGACGAGACGTCTGCACGGAGGAGGAGCCGGGACCTCGGCCGGTGCCCGCAGTTTCTCTGGCGAACTGAGATGCAACGACTGCATTAGGTAGTGGAGCTAAAGCTGATCGCTCCTCACAGCCGTGCTTCCAGAACGAAGAGTCTTGTTCTTTCCAGAAGAACGAAGCATTTCCTCTGCTCCTTTATTTAGGCTGCTGAGCATTACTGGGTCTGATGATCACAAAACTAAAAAGGGGGTTAGGAATGCTGACGCTGGAGCCAAACTGCCTGCTCTGAATCCTCGTTATCACTGTTCCGTGAGGCTAGACAAGTAACCTAGTCCCCGTGTCTCAGCTTCCTCATCCCGAGGACAGGGGTGCTAATAACAGAATTTGCTTCCTGAGTTTCAGGAGGATTAAAGGAGTCAACACACATGAAACACTTAGAAACACTGAGCCCAGCCCATATTGCGCACTCAGTATATATCGGCTATAATTACTGCCAGGAGAGAGACGCAGTGGGGTGGTGGCTGGATAAGTGGGGGAGCCAGTGCAAGGAAGGAGAGAGACTTGAGCAAGGACAGGCCAAAAGCCACTGAGACAAAGCTCCGGAAGCTCGCCAGGGTTAGGGCCAGGCGTTTCATTCCTTCGAAGACTTTGAGTGTTTACTATGGGCCAGGAATTGTGCTAGAATCACAGCCATAAACTAAACAGAGTTTTAGTCCGCGCATACAGGGATATGACAAAAATGGGTGGGTTCGGTCGTTTGCTGGGGGTTTCCCCAGGGGCTGGGCAGCCACGGAAGGACGAGATGCCTCTCCAGGCCAGCTGGTTCGGGTTAAAAGAAGCAGGTACCCACTGGACGTAGCTCAGCCCGACGAGGGTGGGGTGGGCAGGCTGTGCCGGAGGACACAGTGACAATTACAGATGCTTAGATTCAAAGCAGGAAATGGGGTGACACAGATGGAGCTTTAGGGGACCATTGGACAGGAAGGGAGGCTCCCTTCTGCTCTGCCAAGGCTCCTGGTTCCTTCAGCTCCGCCTCCCGCAGCTGCTCTGTTCACCTCTCTCCGCCAGTGTCTTCTGCTTAATTTTCTCTCATACACAAAACGATGGCAGTCAGTTCGCAGGACAGTTGGTGGATGGTCGGCCTCGGGTCCAGGTACCCAAGCCTGGTCCGTCAGCAGTGGGCAGGGCCCCCTTTCATCCCAGTGACCTCGTTACAAAGCTAGCATTCCTGTAAATTCAGTTTGCATGTCCATTGCCAGGGTGCAGCGTCGAAGTACAGACAGACACTTGGGGTGATTTTTGTTGAGGTGTTTCATGCTCAGTGAGAACTTCCTCTGGCCACAGAGGAACTGAATGATGACAGTGGCGGCCTGTGCTTTCCCTTTGCTTTCTCCTCAGACCTTCTCGAACCCCTACCAAGGGTTCCCCTTTCCAGAACCTCTTTCCACATCTGTTTTAAAATTATGTCATTCTTCTGAACTCCCTATCGGTTCCTCTCATGTCTCAGCTTGGAGCGACCTCAGCAACCCAAAGGTGTAATTCCCCACGTGCTTCCTTGGAAAATGAAATAAGAATGGATTTCCCAGACCTGGCCATACCCCTCCCCTCCCCAATCCATTTGGCCAAAACGGGGAATGAGGGGGAGGGGCGAAGAGGGAGGAAAGGAGATGGAGAGGAAAAGGAAGAACCTTGAAGGGCAAGGTGTGGAATTAATGCTGATAAAGAAGAACTTGGGAGCTCATCCCCTCACCTGCCCACCGCCTAGGCTGGAGGAGACCGTTGCTTGGTAGTCTCCAGAAATCCTGTCGAAGACCAGAACAGGATGGGCAGACCCCCTGAAGGTGTGCGTTCAGTGGATGAAGAGGTAGCCTGTCCTAGTGCAGGACGCTGGTAGGAAAATAAGCAATTAACAGCTCCTGCTGATCCTGAGAATGTTCTTTCCAGGTCCAACACTTAGGAATTTGCTCAGGCTAATTTGGTAAGCATCAGCTCTCGGGCATCAAAGAAATTTGCTCAATAAATTCCTACAAAGCTTCCTAGGCAGGTGGCCATGGACACGCTCCTATTAATTGAACCACCCAAAGGGGGCCAAACTCCAGAAGTGGATCCAGAAAGAAAAAGCAACACTGCTGTCCCTCACTCAAAAGACAGATAGGGGCAAAATTGTCTACTATGTGACAGTTGTCCTCAGTGTCTCCTTCCCCTTTCTATATCTCCTTCTAAATGTCTGGCTAATCTCCTCACACCAGAGTCCCCAGCCTCCCAAGGCCCTCCTGGGGGCCCGCCCATGAGGGCCACTTACTGCAAGCGATTCTCCAAGTTCTCCCTTCCCCCACTGAGCCCTACTCCCCAAGGAACGGGCGGCACATCTCACACTGATCACAGGCCCCGTCTTCCCCGGCAATTCCTGTGACTGAGATTGAGCCTATAAACTGCAGCGGGAGGGGTGTTTTTCTGTGCTCTTTAATTCCAGGATGTAATAAGTTGTGCCTGTTTTAATTATCCTTTAATATGTGAACGACTGACTGAATTAATGAATTGCCAGGACATTCAGCAAAAATTTTTCATTTAAAGTTAATTTAGAGTTTATGTAATAGGAGAGAGACAGAGACAGAGACGCAGAGAGACAGGGGCAGAGAAGCCAGAGCACAACAATGACGTCTGGTTTACTGGACAGGCGCCATCTTGGATGTGCTACTCAGTGCAGGGCTAGGAGGAGGGCCCTCTCCCAGGACAAGCAAGGTGGAAGTGCCAGCAGGGGAGAAAAGTAGCAGAATGTGGTCATGTGTCCCCCCATCTACCAGCTTCTAAATCGTGGAGAAGACATCATGATGCTTTTGCACCAGTATTCATGTTAGTTGGGACTGATGGGCTTCCTTTACATGGAATGAAGATGCTACCAACACAGCAGCTTCCTGGGTGGGACAGGTGCCGAAGAGACACATTGGTTTAGCCACTGCCAAGTATCGATTTTATTTGGTCCCTTGACAGCTTGCACTGCCCTGGGACTATGGCACTGCAGGTGGCCTTGAGTCACCTACAACACAGTGTCTGGAGGGGCTGCTGCAAACAAAATCAAGTCCCCCTACTCATTGCTGGCTTACAACCATCAATTGCCAGTTTACATATAAATGTGTGTCCTGGATCTGTGGGAATAATTCCAATTCCAAACCCTGTGTCTTGTGACCAGACCATAAGTAAGGCCATGTGTCCTGGTGTTTTTAGGTCTGTAGATTCTCATCATAATGTCATATGATTCTAACTGTACTTTATGAGTTTTTATTTTAAAACTTTGCACTATAAAAATAATATAATCGATTTCTGGCCAGGGCACATACAGGAATCAACCAATGAATACATAAATAAGTAGAACAACAAATCAGTCTCTCTCTCTCTCTCTCCCTTCCTCCCTCTAAAAAAAATTAATAAAAATAAATTAAAAAATAAACAAATAGATAATAATATAATCATATTATTAAAATTTTGAAAATTAGGAAGAAAAACTATCATACATAAAACCACCATCCTGGTGTATAGGTATACACTAGTGTACAACTTTCCCAGCATTCGCCCAAATAAACACATAATTTTATATCTTACTTTCTCCAACCATTACATTTTTTTAAATAAATTTCTTCTATTTTTCTCTGTTTACCATTTTTTAGATTTCATTTATTTTTAGAGAGAGAGGAAGGGAAGGAGAAAGAAAGGGAGAGAAACATCAATGTGTGGTTGCCTCCCACGCACCTCCAACTGGGGACCTAGCCTGCAACCCAGGCATGTGCCCCAACATTACATTTTAATAAAATATTTCTAGTAAGCAGTTTTAAAGAAAGTATTCTAATGGAAGGATACTATTTTACTCAGGAGGTAACTAACATACATTAATCATATTTCTCTTTGTTTATAATTTTCATTGGTATTAATAAATATGCTCTAAAGATCATTGCATATATTTCTTATATTTTTAATTTTTCCTTAGATTCTAGAATTTGAATTATAGGCTCAGAGTATGAAACTGCTTTCCAAAAATGTTGTACCAACAACCGACCATCAACAGCACCTGAGTGTGTCTGTTCCATGTACCTCATCACCAGCAGCAAACCGATGTGTTGAGATGAAGATTTAAAATCATTCTTATAACAGTGTCATCGAAAAATGCCCCCCTATTTTAGAAGGTCAAGTACAGGTTCAAAATGGATAATAAACCGATGCTGAAGACATGTGTCTTTTTTTAATCCAGGTGTCTAGAGGGGGGAAGGCACTTAAATGATACTCCAAACCACAACTTTCAGTGATGTATCTGAAACAAAGCCATGGCAGACAAATAAACGGCATGCAGGAGACCACAATTAGGGTAGCTTTTTCAGAAGAAAAGGCTTTTAGCAGATTTGAGTCTGAAGCCAAACTCTCTCCAGCACCAGATGCACTGCCTCACACAAAGGGTCCTCTTTCTACGTAAATACCTTGGAAAGCATTGTTGCCCTGCCTTGCTGCCCCAGCTCTGCTCACAGGTGCGATATATGGGAATGACTATCCTTTTCTCATATAACAATGAACAGTGGCCGGAGACAAACCGAATAAGCTATTCATTGACTAAGGGAAGGGAAAAATAACATTTACAAGGTACCTACAAAGATCACATTGGTTTAGTCCATTTAATAAGCTTGGATCACGTGTGCTGGCCCTTCAGCCTCTCTTGACAGCTCTGAAAACCACGTTCCAGAGGCACAGAGTGACTGAGCTTGGGGGTCCTATGTCTGGGACGCCCAAGGCTCAGCCACTGCACCCCTCTCTGCAGGCCATGGAATAGCAGCATCTCTACACCCTAAGGAAGTAAGAATAATAAAGATATTTACTAAATGACACTAATAGGCTAATTGCTGATACTTGGAAAATGGCTGATATTCACTCTCTTTGCTAGAGGGCTTTTGCCTTTAGATAGTAATCCCTCTGAACATATTTATAGTACTGTACATATTTCTTCTTAAAAAATCCACATATAAGTGAACCCACGTAGTTCAATCCCATGTTGTTCAAGAGTCAACCCTAGTTATCTGTAATTCTTTCTTTGCCACAAGAAAAAAAAATTAATATTTAAAAATTTTAATACATATTCAAGAAAGTTCAGGGATCACCTCTTGCCAACCACTCCCAGCCCCTGAGGTTTCCTTCATGTCCCCGCAGAACTCCCAAAATGGCTCCACTGGTGAATGTGTCATACTTTTGAAATGGGGAAGGCTATCTTTTCACCTCTGCAGCAAGTGCCTAGGACAGTGCCAAGCAGACAGTGGACACTTAATAGAGGTTTGCTCAACTGACCCAAATTGTCCTTGTTCACGTGTACTGAGAGGCCAGCAGATCCTGTAAAGGCTTTTTTTTCCCCCTAGGATTTTCTTACTTGTGTATTAATACTTAAGCAGTGTCATGAAATGCTGGAGTTTGAAGGCAGGGGCTGGGGAGTGTCTCAAAGGCTACCTAATGCCCACGAAGCTTCACTGGATGCCATTTACACTGTGAATTCACTCTGGTCAAGGCGTGGCTCTGGGCTTTGCGGTCTCAGAAATCACCTGAACTTTTTGGCACTCCTTCCTCATGGCAGACCTCTGCTAACCCATCTCACCGGGACACCCATTTATTCATTTACACAATGTGAAGATCTGTGGATACCAGAGCGGGTAACTCGGGTCTACACAGACAGCCCAGTTGCGATCCCTAGGTTGCTTGGTGAGCAGGGAATAATGATGAGAAGAGATGCCATTAATCATTTAACAAGTGTTCAAAATTAATAAAACATTAACAGTGACAGCCCTGGTCCAATGGGCACATTACATCCTCACAACTTCACCATGAGAAAAATATTTCTTTCTTTTCCCAATGAGAATACTGAGAAACAGATCATATAGTTCATTAATTCTAAGAGGTACATGAGGTCTGTCCAGAAAAAGTCCAACCATTGTTAAAATAACGAGAATGGTTTTCAGGATATCAATGTAACCTGGCAGCCAAGGAGAGTGGACTGGAATGCCTATGCATGAACAATGACAACTTCACTGTACTAGTCAGTGGAGACAGGAGACACTGTTGAGCGAGCCTGTGATGCATTCAAAATGATTGAGCAAGTAGAGCAACAAATCTGTATCGAATTTTGCGTTAAGCTCGAACACTCCTCCCCAGAAGGCATTCGGACGGTTCAGAGGCCGCAGCTGTGGGCACCTGGTGACCGGCAGCTTCATCACGACGACACGCCGCTCACTGCATCACACCTTGTGTGGTTGTTTGGTGACTACTCAAACGACCCAGGTGACTCAGGTTTGGCACCCTGTGACTTCTGGCTTTTCCCAAAACTAAAATCACCTTTGAAAGGGAAGACATTTCAGACCATTGATGAGATTCAGGAAAATACAACGGGGCAGCTGATGGCAATCGGGAGAACGGTGTGAGGTCCCAAGGTGCCTACTTTGAAGGGGACTGAGGCATCATTGTCCTGTGTACAATAGGCTTTTCTTTAAAGATTTTATTTATTTATTTTTAGAGTGAGGAAGGGAGACAGAGACGGAGAGAAACATCAATGTGCAAGAGATACATCAATAGGGTCTTTCGCATGCCCCCAACTGGGGACCTGGTCTGCAACCCAGGCACGTGTCCTGACTGGGAATGGAACCAGCAACCTTTCAGTTCACAGGTCAGCACTCAGTCCACTGAGCGACACCAGCCACAGCACAATGTTTTTTGTATCTTCTTCAATAAATGTCTGTTTTTCATAGTATGTGGCTGGATACTTTCTGGACAGACCTCTTTTGATTTTTTTCAGATGTGAATATCCTGTAAATAAAATGCATCTTACTATCGATTGTAAAACGCTATAAAATATAGTCACTTTTGCTTATTCATCTATCAGATATCTATTAAGTGTCCGGCATGGGTGAGGTCCTATGCAAGCTGTATAGTGCACCAAATATCAAGGTGTATGAAAGTATCAAAGTCCTTGCTGTCACCACCTTCATAGTCTAGTTAGGGAGCCCACAAATCAGCAAAGAAATCAACAAAATGTCAGCTTGTAAGAGTTGCTGTGAAGGAAATAAGCATGGAAATGTGACACTTTAAGATGAGGGGCAGGGCAGGGAAAATAGGGCTCTCTAAGGAGTGACATTGTAGCTGTGACCTCAGAGCAGCACAACAGCTTTCCCTATGGGCTACGGGGGTGCCAGGAAGTAGGTCCCCTCAGCCCTAGGGTCGCCTTGGAGAACAACCTGGGCAGCATGGATCTGCCCTTTGTCCCACTGTCACTGCAGTCAGTGCCAAGCACCAAAATGCGCAGTGCCCACCACACCGTTCCTCCTGGTATGGTGAGCGCAGCCCAGGAGGGGTCCTAGCCCCTGGACTCCTGCTTTGGTCCTGCTCATCAGAAACATGGAGCCTAAGGAATAGCCATGCCAGGTGCCCACAGAGCCTTGTCTAGCCCAAACTGCAGCCAGTCAGGGTTGGGAACAAGGAGGCTGAACAGGGTTCCTGGTGCCGACCTGATTCCTTCTCTCAGGTACTTCTCTCCATTTTAGTGTCTAGACCCTTGTAGGTGGTGACCAAGGCAGCTGCAGGGTACATTTTGCAAATTTCAGCTACATCACTATTTTTAAATACTTGACCTTTAAAAAGTTTAATTGGATTCAAATTCCATTCACAAGAAATTTCAAGACTACATTTGTTGTTGAAAGAAAGGGAAGAGGGAAGGGGGTGGAAAGAGGTGGAAGAGGGTATAGGCGGATAAATGGTCATGGAAAAAATACAATGAATATGAACTATTAAAAAAAGGAAAGAATTTTCAATATATAACTTCAACTGTCACATTTTGAAGGACTGAAAACGATTACTTTGAATTTTTTCCCCTACATGTGTGAACAAAGTTTTTCAGTGATTAGATCATAGGAATTTGAAGAGATCTTCATCATAAAGTCTTAATCAGGAATGGCACATGGCCATCTCAGGTATAAAACCTGATATAAACAATTATGTTCATGGCTGTAAGCTCAACGTCTAATTAAAACCCATGAAAACATTTTCTTCCAGAGTTTTACAGAAGTTTCATATTAATATCTTCCTTAAAATGTTTCCTTTTACAGTGATTACGTAATATAGAAATATATGATGAAATTCTTAATCAAGTTCCATATGAATAGCTTCAACTCCTTCACTTTTCTTTGGTATACCTTACAAATCACATCACTTTCTAAGAGTAAAAAGACATGGAAAAGCGGGAAAAGTTGCCTTCAAAGACGAGTGAGCCAGCCCTACGGAAAGCTGGGGGACAGCACCCGAGTGCCATGAGAGGGCAGGCACGATGCCAAGTCCTGCAAGTACCAACTTGAACCAAGAGCCGTGGAAGGCCACTGATTAGATTTAAGCAAGGGTGTGACTTAATCTGATTTACACTCTCTAACCTTAATCTCGGCCTGCTGCAGTAGAGAATACAGAGGTGCAGGAGTGGAGAGGGGTCATACAGGAAGGGACTGGGGGGCCAGGTGAGAGGCGAAGAGGAGTGGGTCCCTCCAAGACGCTTTTCAGAGGTAGGACCAATAGGACTATGGGGGTGAAAGGAAGGGAGGCTGAAGGAGGCTGCCTGTGCTTTTTGGTTTGAGCAGTTCAATAAATCATAACGCCATGTACTGAGCAAGACAGATAGAGGGACAGTTTTGAAGAGAGGACTGGACTCCAGAGCCTCAGGATATATTTTTAACAAAGTGCACATAGAGAGAGAGAACCTATAGATGATAAAAGATATAATAGGCATATCAACAATTCATTTGGTTCTTACAGTACTCAAATATCTACCAACAAAATGGGTTTTAAAAGTTTGGGGTTTGCTTCAAAATAGTGGGGCGGTAGGGGGAGTGAGTAGAGGTACAAATGACACACATACTGGTCACGAGCTGATCCTTTCGAAGCTAGGAGATGGGTACATTGGGGTTCATTATATTATTCTCTCTACTTTGGGCATGTCTTTGACAATTGCCATGGAAGTGAAGGAGCTCACCTAGTAAGAAGGTACAGCACACTGAGAAAGGCCCCACCCTGAGTGGGAAGTGAGGCTGGCTGGTGGGGGTGAGGTCCTCGGCAAGCTGTATAGTGCAGAAAGTGTCAAGGTGTATGAAAGTATCAAAGTGCAAGTCCGGGGGACAGAAACGGGTAAGACCACTACTGTCCTCGACTGTTTATCGCTTGGGGAAGAGACAGATAATAAACAAAGAAACATCATAATCGGTATGATCATTTCACAAGTTATATACATGTCTAATCACTATGTTCTACACCAGAAACTAATATATGTCAACTGAAATTGAAAAACTAAAAAAATAAATTTAAAAAACAACAGATATGATAGATTTAAGCCCACGTGATAAAGGAAAATGGTGACATGATAGTGGGAATGGGGAGAATGTACAGAAAAAGCAATTCCACGAGGCCGTGATCTTTGCATTTGACTGACTCAGGAGCGAAGCGATGTTATGTAATAAAATAGTGATTTAAAATCCATCCCCTTGTACTGTTTGAAACTTTTACTGATAAACAAATCTAAATTAGTGGCCATGAGTGTTCTATGCTCGGAAGAAATGTTTTAACTTAAAAGCTTTTGTTCCCATCCTCGCCTCCAAGTGCTGCTTCCCTGTGTAAAGCAATGCTTCCAGAGATCACAAGCCGCAGGGAGGCAGGAGCATTGCTTGTCTTGTTCACTGCTTTATTACTAGCACCCAGGATTGTGCCCAGCACATAGCTGGCACTCATTATTCACTCAGTGAGAGAACTTCCTGAAGCCACTAGATAAGCAGACACCTACCCAGGTGCTTACCACCTACTCGATTCCACAACTGGGAAGAACTTGAGGCCAAATATTACTTCCATTTTATAGACAGACAGCTGCGTTGGTTCAGATAATCCAAGATCAGAACTGTTTCGTGGCAAATAGTCTTTCCCTTCCTTAGAAATATTTTTAAGCCCCCCCCAAAATATATATATATATGGGAGCTATAGAAAAATCTAGCCTGTAAAGAGACTATTGCCCATGTCACTTAACATTTCTTGAAGATATGATGAATTTAATTGATGTAGAACCGCCTTCCTGGATAAAGCCAATACCTATTTTGTATCCTGGAAACAAAATAAAAAGGAAGCAAAACCAAAAAATCTCTTCTTGGCCTGAATCACGGGCGACTCTTCGCCTGGGCTTTCTGGCGTACGTGCTGTTAGGATAAGCCAGCAGACTGCGTGGGCTCTGCACAGCAGCCCAGCAACCACGGACACTTAGCATTCATTAAATAATAATGAAACAGGAGGCCTGGATTTCTTTTTTAGTTTCTCCTGGGACTGTTTCTCACTTAAGTGACCTTGGACAAATCTATTCCCTCCCTCATTTCCATATATCCGTTTCAGGGTAATGTTTATGACTAAGATGCTTTCTAAGATCTTCACATTACAAATAGTGCCCTTCAACGATGAAATAGTGCCCTCCACTACCCTATGGGTGGTCTGCATGACACGTCCACTGAAAACCTTCACAGACAGTTGTCAATTCCACCTGGGGAGGATTTACATATTCTAGGCCACTGAACTGAAAACGTGGATAACTTGAGCCGTACAAAGTCTGCTCCTCATGCTACTGAGAATTGGAAAATTGAGTACGTAAACCTAACAATCCCCAAACCACGTTTTCTTTATTTTTGCCCCTTCCCGCGGCACCTAAACTACGCAGAATCTCCTGACAATATTTTACGACCCTGATGGGGCAATTCTACCGAACGCTGACACGGTTAAAGGGCCCAGCTAGCTGGTAGGACAAGCTGCCGGGACTGGCAGTCAGGCCCTGGCGCACCGAGCTGTGTACACTGTTTTAGAGGCTTACAAAATACAGCCATCTTGCATCAGACACCCAGCCCAGAAAGAAGGCGAGCTTCGTCCCCTTGGTCTTGGAGACGCTACCTGCAAGGGGCTGGCAGTGCCCGGTGGCCGAGCCCGTGCGCACCGGCCGCTGCACGGCCAGCAGCCCGCCCGGGCGGCGCGCCTCGGTCGGGGTCGGGGTCTGAGCCGATCAAGTTGCCCGCGGCCCGAGCGGCCGCACCTGGACCGGAGCGAGAGCAAGCAGAGGGCTGTGCGCGCAGCCAGCTGCCAAGCAGCGCGATCCGAAAGTGGGAGCAGTACACCAGACTTCTATTTGCAAGCTTCCTGTTGGTGAATGCTTTCGACTGGGGCGAGGCGACCCGGACGGCCGCTTCTCCGTCCGGACGCTGTCCGGGGCGCCTCGGGGGCGCGCGTCAGGGCCCGCGCGGGAGTGGGGCGCCCCCGCCCTCTCCCCGCCGCGGCCCGAGACGCCCGCAGGCCGGGCGTTCACCCGCCGCGCCTTCTCTCGCCCTCCCCTCCCCCCTACCTGCCCCTCGGCGCCCCAAACCCTGGCTTCGCGAGTTCGATGACGTGTGTTCACCGAGCCGGGTGGGAGTGCGGGGCCCGGGAGCGCGAGTTAAAACGGGGGCGGCCGGCTGTCTCGGCGGGAGCCGTCAGCCCCTCGGCATGTCTTTTGTGTTTGTATACACACCGAGCGAGGTGGCTGGGAGGAGGGAGCGGGCGGCTCGCGGGGGAGGGGCGAGCGCGCGCCAGCGAACGGGAGCGCGGGGGGAAGGGCGGGGGCGGAGCGCGAGCGGGGGCGCGGGGGCGGGGCCGAGCCTTCCCTCCATTGTGTGTGATTGGTTGGCGCGCGGCGCGGGGGCGGGGCGGCGTGTGTTGGGGGATAACCTCGGTGTCAGCCATCTTTCAATTGTGTTCGCAGCCGCCGTCGCTCTCTAACGCCAGCGCCTCCTTCAGCTCACAGAGCTCCAGCCGAAGGAAAAGGGGGGTAAGTTTCCCCGTCTGCCCGCTTCCCCGGAACCGAGCCCCGCTTGCCGTCAGCCCCGGGCCGGGCCCAGGCGGTGCGGGGAGGGTCCCCGCGGCCCCTCCGGTTCGGCCCACAAACTTTTTGGCCCAGAAATGGAGGTGGGAAGCGAGTTTCTCTCTCCCTTTAGGCGACGGCGGCGGCGGCTCCCCAGTCTCTCGCCGCCTCAGCCCAACAGCAGCAACGGCCGCGGCGCCGAGCCTGCTCTCCCTCCTCCCCGCGCCCGGGGCTCCTTTTTCTTCGGTGAAATCCCGCCCGCTGCCCCTTCCCGGGACCCCAGACCTTCACCACGACCCGCGCGGGCCTCTTAACTGCCGCCTCCGGGCTCCGGCCCCCGGTTTTAGGGCGGGAAAGGGGGGGAAATCGCCGCCGCTTCCCACCGTGGGGTAACTCGCTTTTTGCAGCCTCCCCACAGTTGTTGCTAAGCTTCACCATCTTGTCTCTCCTCTCTGGTCACCGACCATATTTTTTCCCCCGTTTCTCTGTTCCCCATTTCAGAAAAGGAGGAAAATTCTTTGAAGAGGGGCATTTCTTTCTCCTTTTTTGGAGAAGCGGAAACTTGATGCATCCTAAAAGCAAAAAAAAAAAAACTTTTGCATTTTGGAGGGCGGCACGTGGCAGGGGATCGGGGTATTTTTCGAGCGTTTTGGTGTTTTGTCTCTTTGGAAGGAAATCGGATACGTTTCGCGATTGTTTCCATTTTGTTCTGGTCTAGAAGCCGAGTTTGGGCTTGCGCGAGACGCTGGGAACGGGGCGGGAGGCTGGGGGACCCCGAGCCGAGGGGCCGGGAGGCGAAACCAAAAGTTTATGTGGTGCTTGGGGTGGCCCGGTCGGCCGGTGCGTTAATTACAGCCTGGGTGCGGGCACTTTTTTTTTTTTTTCCATTGCGAAGCCTGGTCGGACTGCCGCGAGGACGATGCTTTGTAGAATGCTCGCCGGTGCTGGCTGTTGTTCGTCTCTTGGTTTTCGTTTTTCAAGACGCCTTTTTGTCAGCGTAACTAGAGATGCTAAAGCAGGAATGTTTTCAGATATTTACAGCAATCTAACTGCCATATGCAAAGGGGCAGGATGACGGGGGGGGGCTAAGACCTTTTTTGCTGTAATTTGACTCGATTTTTCTGTGGTTTGTGGCTTGGTTTTTTTTTTTTTTGACGTATTTATGAGTCGAATGTTTACAGACGTTTCTCGTTTCTGCTTTAATTAAAGAAATTGAAGCAAAGGCTGTCAGGGGTCTTTTTTGTGTTGCCGTTTGTCGCTCAGATTTGGCATTTTGAGACGTGATTGATGTTCAGTGGGAACAATTTTCTAGTACTACAGTTTGTTTCAAGAAGTCGCATTTGGGTGGTAAATGTAATCCCTACCCTTTCGAATTATATAACATTACCGACATTTTTTATGCTGCTATTTCCAGATTTTCGGCGGGGGGGGGGTGGCGGTGGTAGTGGCAGGAAAACTTGGGTGTTTGGTAGTTTGTGGTGATTTTTGGTTTTTTGCTGCTGGTAGGTAACTAAAGAGATCTCTCTGCCATGGCTCGTACAAAGCAGACTGCCCGCAAATCCACCGGTGGTAAAGCACCGAGGAAGCAACTGGCTACCAAAGCCGCTCGCAAGAGTGCGCCCTCTACTGGAGGGGTGAAGAAACCTCATCGTTACAGGTATTAAAAATAAGAGGAAAATAATGGCCAGTTTGGGGAAGCTATCAAATCATAACAGGAATTGAGGGAGGGTGAGGCACATCCACAGTCTTTTTTTTTTTTTTTTTTTTTTGGTCATGTTAAAAAAGACAGGAAAATAATGAACAAAGCCTCAAACCACAGTTCCATATAATCTAACAAAAATATGTATGTAATAAGCAAGCTTCTTGATTTAGAGAAACTTATGTTTTTCTTTTAATTCTTGAAAATGTATATAAAGTTTAGGTTTTATTGGGAGAGTATTTAATTTGAAGCCACAATCTTACCCATAGCCCAAAGGAGACCTACTACATCACTAATAAAGTTGAAGAGCTTAACATTTTATTTAGCTGTAATATGTATTTTTAAATAGTGAAGTGTTGTTTGTAAATGCATTTTGAGGATATCCTTGCTTTTGGCAAAATAATGATTTAATCAAGATTGATGTCATTTTATTTTAGTAAAGTTCCCATCCCTTGTTTACTTTAATTGGTTTATTTCCTTCTGTTCCTTTTGAACTACCCTGAGCTGTGTTATTAAGGGCATCTGCCATAAGAGGGCAGAAGTTGTCCATACTTAGGTAGCCTTTGCAAAATAAAAGCTCATAAGTCAATTGAGGTAATTTCTTGCTAACAGTTACTTAGTTTTTAAAAAACAAACCTTCCACATATAACTGCCCAATCAAGAATCTTAAGGAATGGGCAGTAGTCAAAGTAAAGATATTCTGGGAAATCAGACTTAAACACCAGAAGGGTATTTTTAAACGAAGTTGGTTGGGTTGTATGGCAGGTCTTATAGAAGAATAGAGAGTGGGGGTGGGGGGAGTGGTGGCAAATTGAGAAGAGTCTGAACAATTTGACTTCTTTATTAGTGGCCTAATACCTTTCCAAGCTGTAATTATAACAGAAGTTTAGTGATGTGTATGTTAAAGGTGAATAAAATAAATGGTACTTTGATAAAGTCAGAAACCTTGAAAATCATGTTTTGCCTTAAAAATATTATATTATTCTTAGTAGACTTAAATAGTCTATTTAAGTGATTAAATTGATGAGTGAAATTTGATACAAAAGCTGAAGAAATTTTGGGTGGTTTATTTTATTTATTTATTTTGAAAAATGACTGCGTTTTTTTTTTTTAAAGCTGACCGCTTAGCCTTTTGTGTTTTTTATGTATTTTTTAACTGTTTCTTTACATTGTTTTCTTTTTCAAAGGCCTGGTACTGTGGCACTCCGTGAAATTAGACGTTATCAGAAGTCCACTGAACTTCTGATTCGCAAACTTCCCTTCCAGCGTCTGGTGCGAGAAATTGCTCAGGACTTCAAAACAGATCTGCGCTTCCAGAGTGCAGCTATTGGTGCTTTGCAGGTAAAATGGCGGGTAGGAAAGGCTCTAATAGGAGTTGGAGGTCCTCCTGTGTGCCAAGAATAACTCTAAGTCTTTCCACATGCATCTATAATTGAATCATCACAAGCCTGCAAGACAGGTGATATCCTTATTTCAGTGTTGAGATGGCAGAGAGGTTATACACACAGAAAATGTAGTTTGAATCCACTTGACTCCAAAGCCGACTGTGCATCCTATTAAACCATTTAAATATTTTAAACATTGCACTAAAGACAGTGTTAATGGGAAGAGACAGGCTCTGGTTGGCTTATGGCTGCTGCAGGGCAATAAAAAGACATGGGATAAAAGTCTCTTCTGGTGATCAGGTTCAAAGTGGCCGGTGAGAAAGAATGTTAGAGTAGACAGCCTTGCTGCAGCGAGGGGGCAGACGCGGGGCAGAGTGCGAAACAGCTGCCGTGGCCGTGGCCGTGCTAAGGAGCCGTGTGGTGAGGCCGAGGCAGCAAGGAGGTGCCTAAAGGTGGTGGCTTGTGAGGGAGGAGGGTTTGAAGGCTGCCCTTCGCTGAAGGGGGTTAGGGGTTTCAGCTTAAATGGGAACCATGCTGAGTTTAATCTCGGCTCCAGGGTGTCAGAACTTTGAGAAGCACTCTTTTAGGGATTATGTATTTGAAATATCTGATTTATGCTGAGGTGAAAACTTGAAATGCCCACAAGTAAGATAATGTATGATTGGCATTCTTCAGGTTAGTGTGTCTCAAAATATGGTAAAGCCACCTCTTCCATCAGAGCGTGGGTTCAGAGGTGATTAAAAAGGCAGATTGCTAGGCACCACCACGGACCTGACTCAGAATCTCTCTGCGGGGAGGGTCTAGGAGCCACATACACTCCATTGGGCGGTTTTCAAGGCTGCTGTTGCTGTGCCAGGCTTTTGTTTTATAAGTGAGGAGGCTTTGATAGGTGGGTTCTGCACTGAAGTGCAATTGGCTGAGCTGTTTCTATGGGTAGTCAGAATTGCGCTTGATTGGAGAATTCCAGAAATAGGCATCTGTTGAATTCTCAATGAATTGGAATTTCAAACTAAAATCTAGTGGTGTTATCTAAAACTTTATTTTCTGTTTTAATCAGTGATTATCTTCAGGTTCCATTTCATTTATCACTGCAATTGCAAATCACATTTTCCTTACTCTTTTAATACAGTACTATTACTAAGAATCTTAGCATTGTTTCAAAGCTGCTAATTTTGTTTCCTAGTTAAGAGTTAGCAGGACTGTGCTTTTGAGAATATAATTATATTTGGAAATTCAACATTTTGAGTTTGTCAGTGCTATAATATATAATAGAGCCTTGTCAATTGAGATTACTAAACATTCTGAGTAAACTTACTGAGTTTAAATGCCATTACACAGCCTTGTAAACTGGGATTACTGAACAATCCGGGTATAAGACTGTTGTCTTTTTAATACAATGTTCAAAAGTTTACTGTTGCTGTTTGTAGGTACGGTTGTATTAGTTCTGAGCAAAATGTTCACCTCTGCTGCCCATAGTATTCTAGCATTTAGATAGCTCTTGTTTTTCTTAGAAAGAGTAATCTTCATTACAAGTTTTTCATTTTGTGTTTTCTTGCTTTATACATACACTTCAGTTCTTTTAAAGATAGAGCAGCGAAGAATTTGCTAATGGGAATAGAATAATAAAAGAAAGTTGAAATTGATTACAGAAGTGGCTTTAGAATTAACACTATTTACAACTTTTTAATACAGCTAAAATGAGGATGGTAGAAAAGTTAATCTAGGTTTGCCAGAGATAATCCAGAATGGAGTAACTTAAAATTTAGCTTTTGGATTTAATGTCTAAGGGCTTGAACTATGGTATTTTTATGTTAATAAATGGACATAGGTGTGTTAAAATGCAGGGGGAGTCAGACATTGGGATATATTAAAAATGTTGTAAATTAAAGTTTCCTTTGAGTTGTAAGATACGATTTCTTTTGTCATTATCTCAGTTATATTCATTGAGCTATACATTAACATGGCAGTCTTTAATTCCCATTACAGCCTTAAGGTTTAGGAGTCTTTGGGACATTGAGTATAGAATTGCAAATACGTGGGTCATAGTCAGATCCCCTGTGAGTATGGAACCTTATCCCAGAGCTGACCAGACACAGACCGCTAACCAGGTTCAGAGACAGCCCTGGGAGCCTACAGATCATACCACTCTTAAATAGATGGTCTCCGCATCATAGGACCTGTGGGCTTGTCCGGAAAGCAGCTAATACTCCTGCATTCTGCAAAAGCATTGTAGAATTGCACGGTCCCGAGATAAGATGGGTGCAACAGAACTTTTCTCTCCTGAGGAACTTCAGTCCGTGTACCTGATGTACATCGCAAACCCGTACAAGTAGGCTACAGTGGGCCCTGTTTTCCAGACTTGACCCATCTCCCGAATATCTCAAGAATGATTCCCTGAATATTAAGCGCTTTTCTGTTAATACAGTCTCTGGAATAGGTATAATATGAGGGACTAATTGTATAGGAAATATGCAAATTTAAATTAGGGTTAAATATAAAAACAGACCAACAAATACTTAATAACATTACTTGAGAGCAAGGCGTTATGATTATAAAATGACATCTGTTAAGTAATCAAAGGGTATTAAAAGACGGAGGTGTACAAGAACAGTGAGTGCCAAGGAAAGAAGAGTGCGAGGTCACCCACGCCCGGAAACCAGGAGCAAGGGGAGTGGCTGGCTGTGTGGTCTTTGTGTTACAGCCTTGAGCCAGGTCTTTCTTAAAGAGGACGCGAGTGAGACCCGGCTTTGGTAACGTGTGCTGCAGAAAGGCCTGTAGGCACCGAAAACCTGGGTGAAACGGGGTTTTACAGGAGATACTAGGCTAAGGGAATAAAGGTGAAGGGATACTTTATTTATGAGATGAAGTAGTGTAAACCGTTTGAATTAAGTGTTGCTGTGTTAATGCTTTCAAAAGCAGAACTTTGTGGTTTTATTGCAGAATCAGAATATTTGTAAAAAAGCAATTCGGGCTATTCCCATCTAGTTGTCTTATGTATTGTGTAATAGTATGGGGCTTGACTTGCTCAAGTATTTTTGTGTTTCTTTTTTAGCTTCATCATTACCTTAAGATTACAAAATGGAAATAACTTAAATTAGGACAAAAATAGCAACTATACCAGTCTGTTTCTTCCTAAATATCTGGAACAGAAAAGTATCTCCCTTCTAGATAATGAGGCAAGGTCAGCTAATGCTCCTAATCCATTAAAACAGTTTGGCTAATGCCAAAACAGTTTCTTCGTTTTAAAATGAGTAAACAGACATTTTAACTTAAACTAAAGGATCCTTCTACTTTTCAAACAACTATAAGATGCACTAAGAGTTTGAGTTAAGAGTTAAAAATAGCAACTCCCCCTTTTTTCTTCATATGCCAAATATCAATGAATGATTCACATGAGTAGCCATTTTGGGGTGATAGGGTTACGAAGATGCCTTCCAAGAATCTTATAATAGGAAAAACCCGATGGATTGGTATTGATGACTAGAGGATAACAAATGCCATCACAGATTAGAGTACATAGAGGAAGGTACACTTGCGGGGGTCACATCTAGGAAAAATAGGTCAGAATGTATGTTCTGCACCTGTAGTGCTCTTGTGATAAAATCTGAGGTGCAGTCCTGACCGGTGTGGCTCAGTTGGGCGTCATCCTGAAAAGTCGCCAGTTCGATTCCCAGTCATGGCACGTGCCTGGATTGCAGTTTTGGGCCCCATGCAGGGTGCACACAAAAGGCAACCAATCAAGGTTTCTCCCCCTCCCTTCCCCACTCTACAATCAATAAAAGAAAAAAATTTTTAATTTTGAGATGTAAAAGGAAAGGTAGATTAGGACCATAGGATGAAAACCTCTTGTCAGCTATATAACAATTTTTGGCAAAGCAAAGGTTCAGACATCTTGGAGTGTGAGTATGGTTCACAATAAGGAGACACTTAGTGGGAAAGGGGTATTTGGATTGTATACATGATTCCATTTATCTTTGTAAGGGTGAGAAGATGAGAGTTTAAATTCGATTTCTTGGCTTTACTACAGACACATTTCAGAAATCATATTAATATTAGAAATATTAAACTTTCTTAGTAATGAAGTAATTTGACTTTCATGTATTTTATAAAGATTTACATACTTGAGCCTTGCCCTTTTCATAAGCTGCCGTTTAGCTTTGTGTCCCACCGGTTTTTAAATGTAAGCACTTTGTAAAGTAAATGTCTTCTGAAGTAGGTTTTTAAAGGGGTCAGTAATCCCATCATCTTAACTGGTACAGATATATCTTAACTGTTGGGAATACCGTTAACTTTTTTTTCTTTATTCCTTTTGTAGGAGGCAAGTGAAGCCTATCTGGTTGGCCTTTTTGAAGACACCAACCTGTGTGCTATCCATGCCAAACGTGTAACAATTATGCCAAAAGACATCCAGCTAGCACGCCGCATACGTGGAGAACGTGCTTAAGAGTCCACTATGATGGGAAACATTTCATTCTTTAAAAAAAAAAAAAATTCTCTTCTTCCTGTTATTGGTAGTTCTGAACGTTAGATATTTTTTTTCCATGGGGTCAAAAGGTACCTAAGTATATGATTGCAAGTGGAAAATAGGGGACAGAAATCAGGTATTGGCAGTTTTTCCATTTTCATTTGTGTGTGAATTTTTTTAATATAAATGCGGGGACATAAAGCATTAATGCAAGTAAAGATGTTTCAGTGAACAAGTTTCAGCAGTTCAACTTTATAACAATATAAATAAACCTGTTAAATTTTTCTGGACAATGCCAGCATTTGGATTTTTTTAAAACAAGTAAATTTCTTATTGATGGCAACTAAATGGTGTTTGTAGCATTTTTATCATACAGTAGATTCCATCCATTCGCTATACTTTTCTAACTGAGTTGTCCTACATGCAAGTACATGTTTTTAATGTTGTCTGTCTTCTGTGCTGTTCCTGTAAGTTTGCTATTAAAATACATTAAACTATACCTGCTTTTGGTCTTTATTATCGGCCTTACCCTTATACTTCACTTGAAATGTCCGTATGCAAAGTAGTTTTCGCATCATTGATTTGTCACCTTAGATCTGAATCGATTCTAGGACTGCTGAGAGATGGGGAAAATGTAATCCTTGTATAATGAATTTATTTGCTAAAACCATATCTTCAATGTTTGGCTATGTTGTATTCTAAACCAATAATTCCCCTACCTAACCAGCCAACAGAATCACGTGGAAATAGTTAAATCTGCTTAAATAGTGGAAGTATATTTATAAACATACTATATAGTAAGTCTAGTCCAAAATTAGTGCATTGGAGATTTGCTTATTTTAAGATGTGTATTAATCCTGAAATTGGTCAAACACCAATAATTAATCCTTAGGAGTTTTATATAGCCTTAAAATAATTAGTGTGAAATGAGGATAATGAACCTTTAAGACCTGTAACACCTCTAGTACTGAACGTTAGTTATTAAATTTGAGTTTCTGAAGCTCTCTTGGAAGTGAAGTGAAAAATGAATTGTTAAACAAGTTTTGAGTAATAGGTGCTGACCAGGCACTATAATATACAATAAGTCATATATTGCAAAGTGGGCCGGTTAGAAAAAAAATTGGCACAAAGTGGAAAACTTGGCATTGTATCAACATGTCAATGTACTGAGCTTGTCTCTACCATGGTCTTAAAATTTGATGTGTATTCTCATTCCAATAGAACGGGCAGTTTGATTAGGATTAAAATTGACTAAGGTCTGGACAATATACATAGTAGTTTGAGCTCAGGACCATCTTTGACTCAGGTTTGTGTGAACTGCCACGTCATGGATCTCTGGGTTAATGCTCATGACAGGCTGATAACTACTATGTGTGGGGGTTGCTACGTAACAAATGTTGATGAATTCGTGTTGGGTCCAGAGTGGTGAGTAGAAACGAGCAAAATTCACCACTTTTAACATCAAAGTAACCAGCTTTTGAATATTAAAGTAACTTATGAAAGTAGCTAATTAACATTAAGATACCAGAAAATATTCCTAAAGTAAATTTTTTACAAATGAAAGAAATTATATGGCAAGATAATTTTAAGTAAGTGGATCTTGGTGAAATTGGGAGTTACTGTACTGTAGCAAGAAGAATGTTTTAAGGAATTTGGAAACATTCTCTTAAGCAAAAAGGGAATCTTACTTGGCTAATAAGAGGTGAGCACTTGAACAATGTCCCAGGTTCTTGCCCCTCTGATCTTGATAGGCTAGAAACAGGAAATCCATATTTGCAAATCTGAATATATTTAGGATTTGCTAGATGCTGAGAACTTAAAAGCATAAAGGTGCTCCAACTCATTTAATTCTCAACAGCCCTATGAAATGGGTACTATTAGCATACCCTGTTGAAGGTGAAATGCCAAGATCACAGTAAACAGGTGGAATCTGTTCCCTGGTAGACTGTATCCAGGGCCTTGCTCTAACTCCCATGCTCTGTGCAATAAATTAGTTAATTTTGTGGGGGTGCTAGAAGTGACAACTGTCTTGACAGCAGTAACAAGTAAGGGGGGGAAGACAACTGGGAACAGCTGTGACAAATCACAAGAAAACCCGCATTTGAAAACATGCTGTTCATCACCTGCTCGCTCTGAGATACCTGCTTTAATTCCTTCCTCTCCCTCCCCTCCGTTACATCTTGCTGACTTCCTCCAAAAGTGTGTCCAGAAACTTCTGCTTCACCACTGCTAGCATCCTAGGCCAAGCTGCTCTTGTTGCAATAGCAGGTCTGCATCCATCCACTCACTTCCCCTGGCCTCTTCACTCAGCCTCCAGAGAAATGCTTCTAAAACAAGTCATTTCAGGTCACCTCCCCACTTAGCTAATGGCTTCCATTGCACGCTAAGGAACCCCTGGACTCTGGCTATGGAGGCCCTGTGTGCAATGGCCTTGCCAACCTTTCCCGTTTCCACCACTGGCTTCCTAAGCTGTAGCCAAACTGGCCACATACCCTTTTGTCACATCCCTTGGCTTTGTTACTTGTATTTATCAAAATCTAAGTTACATTTTTTACTTGTTTCTTGACCGCCCCCACTAGACCTTGCCACAAGGGTCTGCTGCATGTTCCACTGGAGCTTCAGTGCTGGTACACAGTAAACCTGAATAAAATCTGTTGAATTCATACTAGAATGAAGGAGTATTGCCGCTCTCCTTCAGATTAAGTACAGAACACCTATGGACCCGGCACTGTTCTGGGAATACCAACATGAACAAAACAAAGTTCCCTGTCCTCACGGAGCTACATTCTAGTGAGGGATTAGATGACAGGAAGTAAAATGCGTAGTATATTAGGTGGTGGTAGGTGTGAAAGTGAAAACGTAGATAAGAACTGGCACGAGGTGGGTAGGTGTTGGGAGTTAGGCTGCATCACTGAGGTGTCCCTTCAGTAAAGACCTGAAGAAAATGAGCACAAGTCACAGGCCCTACTGGGGGTCGTGTTGGGGACAAGCATGAGGGTTCACCAGCGAGGCAGGCGTGACTGCAGCGGAACGAGGAAGCAGAGAAGTTAGAGGGAAATTACGCTGGAATGGGAGCCAGGCCATGCAGGGCTTTATAGGTCCTGAGAGGGACACTGAGTGAGGACAGCGTCTGCGGAGCTGGAGCCAGATAAAATGGCCTGACATTTTAACAAAATCAGTCCAACTGCTCTGCGGAAAATAAGAATAAAGGGACAGCAGGAAGAAAAGGAACCTAATTGTGAGATGATATAGTGACTTGGGTGGTGGCAATGAGAAGTGGCACCCTGGATTTTTAAGATTTTATTTCTTTTTAGAGAGGGGAAGCGAGGGAGAAAGGGAGAGAAACAATGATGCAGGAGATAAACATCCATCCGTTGTGTCTCACGTGCCCCCAACCGTGGACCTGGCCCACAACCCAGGCGTGTGCCCTGACAGGGAATCCAACCGGCGACATTTCACCTCCCAGGAGGACACCCAGCCAACTGAGCCACACATGGTCAGGGTGCATCCTGGATGCTTTCTGAAGGTAGGAGTCGGTTAGGACTTGCTGATGGATGTGGGCATGAGTAAGAGGATTAAGGGTGCAAGGTTTGGGCCTAAGCAACAAAGTCCGAGAATGAGTTGCTGTTGCTGGAGGTGAGGAAGGCCGAGGGGAGCAGGCCTGGAGAATACAAGGAGCTTGGTTATGGACATGTGACGATGGAGAAGCTTAGACTTTAGCGGGGATCTCGCTTCCATTGTGGATATGAGCCTGGGGTTTAGGAAATGGGTCTGAGCTATAGATAGTAATTTAGAAGACATCCGCAAATACATGGTCTTAAAGCCAAGAAGCTAGACGAGATCACCAAAGCAGTGGGTGTGGAGAGAGATGAGAGGAGAGGTCCAATGATTGACACACTCAATACTCAGAGTTTAGGGAGTGAGGGAGAACTTCTAAGGAAAGAGGAGTGCGCGGTGAAGAAGGCCAGACCCAGAGGCACCTGGAAGCGAGGAGAAGCAAGTGCTCCAAGGAAGAGGACGCGGTCTACCTGTCAAATACTACGATGTCAAGCAGAGCCAGGTATGAGCATTTACCATGGATTTGGCAACGTGGAGGTAGTAGGTGATCTTGATAAGATCAGTTTTGGTGAACCCGAGGGAATAAAATGCGACTGGAGTGGATTCAAGAGATTGGAGCTTTAAATTGAAGTATCACACTTCACATCGTCAATAAAGGGACAACCTGACATCGTGAGCCTCCTGATGTAAAACAGCGAGGACACACATTAACCAAATGTTTAAGCTGACTATGATCATGAACAACCAGATAAAGCCAAGGTGTAAAACATTCTGCAAAACAACTGGCCTTTGCAAAAGGAAACAGACAGGGAAACTGTTTCAGATAAAGGTGACTGCCAGGTGAGCCGAGGCGACCACACTGGCTCCAGGATGGTCAGCAGAAGGCCGCACATCCAGTCCTTACTGCGCACCCGGAGCGTGGCCCTGCCAAGGATGGACTCGGGTGGGCATTGCCCAGTCTCGGGAAATCGGGGCTGGGAACGGCTGCCCCCCACCAACCCGTCCTCGGGAGCAATCCGGAGACGGGGAGTCGCTGTCAGGGCCTCCAGAACTTAGCGTTCAGGGTCCTGCCTGCTCCTTGCACCCACATCCTCGACATCAGAACTGAAATCCCTGACCCCAATGCCTCTGGAGCCCACCGCCTTCCCTCCTTGCCCATGTCGCTCTGGTACAGGCTTCCCCTTTTCCACGCGTTTCTGAAATCGCCTCCTGACGCGGGCTCTCTCCCTCCTCACCTTTAGGTGCTAGAGACCTTAAAACGCTAAACCAGCTACCTGCAGCCTAACATGTCGGGGCCCTGCAAGACCACGGCGTTCCTCCACCGCCGTAGAAGGCGGCCCCACTCAGACCACGCCCCTCGGGGGGGTCTCGCCGCGCCCCAGGCCACGCCCCTCGGGGTCTCGCCACGCCCATCTGACTTCATCACGCCCCTCCAGACCCTGTCCCCCCCGGGGTGCAGCCCGGCCCCTCCACTCGGGTAGGGTCCGGGACAGTGTTCGGTATTTCGATCTCTCCAACGCGCTCCCCTCGAGAGGGAAGTGCCCCACGACCCTGAACGGCCTCTGCCGCCCCGCCTGGACCACAAGCGCTCAGGATTGGGGAAGCTTCCAAGATCTCGGCCTCGCCGCAAGCAGGACCCCGGCTCGCTGTCCCCGCAACCCCTCCTGGCCCTCAGGGTTTGGAGGGGTCCCTTTGCTGGGTGAGGGGCCGCCGCGCCGCAGGGCTCCGAGCTCAGGGCCTCACAGGACTTGGCTGGGCTGCGTGGTTGCCTGGAGGCCCACGAGCTACAGCTGCGTCACTGAAGATGCCCCACTTCCAGTCGAGGGGCTACACGTGGCCTTTTGGAAAACAAAGCTGGCCAGCTCTCAGCTGCCTCCTGACTAGATGGATGAATATGTAATATTTATGAACGGAGGATCTATTAGCATGTAAATACCGCGCTCATTCTCGCCGCAGCTGTTACGGAGCACTAGATCCTGGTCGGTGGCGCCCGCAATTTGTCCACTGCAGCCCTGTCCCTTCTACCCCACGAAGGTGGGCTTCAGTCTTTAAACCACCTGGACCTAGCTGAAACTGATCAGGAAGCGTAGGCCTATAAAGGGATAGTTACAGCGCCCGCAGCCGCCTCTGAGCGCCTAATTCCTAGCCCTCCTGGTTAACGGATGGGAGGAAAATGACCAGGTGGTCCTCAGTCCTGGGGAGCCACGTCCTTAGGGGACACTCAGGAGAGAGGCCAGCGCTGAGGGAAGGGCTGGCAGGTCCGCCAGGTTAACGTTTCTGATGGCTGCGTGCTTGAGCGCAGGATTTATACACATCAGGACCAGAGACATCAGTGAGGCAGGCTTCAGGATCAGATTTTCCCTAAATAGCAATCCTGTGGGGTTGTGCCAAAGGGATCAATTATGAGTGACCAAAGTGCCTGAGGAGCTGCCCCCCAGGAAGAGGGAATCCTAAGTGCTGGAGGAGCCAGACCTTGGGGACCCCGAAGGTAGAAGGGTATTTAGATGACCCTCACCAGTCTAGATGGGGGCTGTCTCCCAATATCACCTTAAAGGCCTTGCTCAGCTTCCCCCACTGACTAGGGAGTGGCCTGTGGCAGCCCTGGGGAGGGGACCCTAGGATAAACACCCAGGCCTCTGTGCCACCCCAGCCCTCCCCAGAAGTTTTTACAGAACTATTTAATAAATCTGAGACCTTTCCAGCAGCACATCCTCAGACAAGATGGCACCTCCTCTCTGAGGGATTTCAGCTAGATTCTACCTGGGGTCTCCCCAGGGTCCCCCCCTTCCACTGGGAGTGGGGGTGGTGTCACTTAGAAAGTCTACCAGCTTCCCTCTCTTGGGAAATAAAGAACAATCAATTTCAACCCCCCTCGCAGTCCCCTCCATCTGTCTCTTGCTTCAACAGTGTCTGGGTAGAACAGACTCAGGGACGCCCCTTCTTTTTTTTTTGAGGGATGCCCTTCTTACAGTCTCTGACAACCCTCCACCCTCCAGCCTCTTTTCCAGTCGTCACCTTTGGTACCATCCGAGACAGACACTGTTTTTTGAGCTTAACTCCATTACCGAGCAGCCATGAGCTCCCAAATTCGTCAGAACTATTCCACGCAGGTGGAGGGCCCGCCCGCCCCCCGGTAAAACGGTGTCTCTCACCGGGCCTCCCTCACCTACCTCTCTCTGGGCTTCTTTTTCCACCACCACGATGTGGCCTGGAGGGTGGGGGCCCCTTCTTCCCAGAGTTGGCGGAAGAGAAGCTCCAGGGGGTTGCCCAGCATCTCTTGAAGATGCAAAACCAGCGTGGTGGCCGCGCCCTCTTCCAGGACAGGCGGAGGCCTCCCCGCGATGAGTGGGGTGACACTCACGACGCCATGGAAGCCACCGTGGGCCCGGAGAAGAGCCTGAACCAGGCCCTTGTGGACCTGCAGGCCCCGGGTCCTGCCCGCACAGACCCTCAGCTCTGACTTCCTGGAGAACCACTTCCTGGATGAGCAGGTGAAACTCGTCAAGAAGATGGTGACACCTGACTCTCCTCTGCAGGCTGGGCTGGGTGGTTATCTCTTCCCGAGGCTCGACCTCAAGCACAACTGAGAGCTTTTGGAGCCCAGAGGCCTTTGAGGGGCCCCTGTGTGTCCCCCTGGTGTCCGGCTTCTGCCCAAGCCTCTCCCTGCAACCGCTAGGCACCCTTTACACCGCCCTGGGGCCTCTCCCATGCATTGGACCAAATGGAAACAATAAAGCTTTCTGCAGCAGGAGAAAAAAAAAAAAAGGAACTGCTTTGCCCCAAATTTCCAGGGACCCTGGAACTTAATGTTGAAAACGGTTGACAAACAGTTTAAAGAGGATATTTGGCTTCAAGTTCAGGGTGAACAGATGTTTTTGAATATCTTCTTCTTCATGTGCCAAGTGCCACGCTAAGCTCATATTCTCGTAACATCAGAGCAGCCCTGAGGATTCAGTATTGTTTTCCCTATGTAAGCGATCCAAAAACAGAAGCTTGGAGCAATGAAATGACAGGCCCCTATCACACAGCTATTAAGGGACGGAGGCGGAACTATAAGACAGGTCTTGACTTTAGTGTTGTTAGAATGAATTTTGATCATTAAGAAGTGTATGAAGTATCAGCTAGGTTTTGTGAGGCATGGAAGGACAAACGAGGACCCACCCTCAGCCTTAGTAAGCAGTATTTTCCCAGCCAAGACGACCAGAGTCCTGCCTGGGCTTGCGAAATGCCCTGTGATGGTGCTGTTTTGTGACATGGAGCCACCTCTGCTTTCCCCTGGCTCCCTAGAAGGTTCCACTGAGAGGGCAGAGTAGGACCCCGCCAGGGTAGAGGAGGCAGAGGGGACTTGCTCCTTCCTGTGGGTTTCCAAGGGGCTTTCGAACTGCTTCCAGCTTCAGGAAGCATCACCCTAGCCTCAACTTGACACCCCATCGGCAGGCAGCCTTCCTTCTTGTAGCGGCAGCTAACTGCACTTTGGTTTGTCCTACTTCCTCGTCGGGCACCTCCATCTGGCCACCAGAGACCATAGCGCTGCTTGAAGGGATGTCCCCTCCTCAGAAGTGTGGGTCCCAGACCCACAGGGCCCCTCTGCCGAGCCCCCGACACTCGCGTCCGCTGAGCGGCGCCCCCTCCTGGGCGGTCTGTGTGTTTACACCACGGCCTCTCCTCGCAGCTCAGAATCGCAGCCACTTCCAGTCTTTAGCCCTCGGAGTAGCTGCTTCCCGCTTTACAGATTTCGTGATGCCTTACAGATTTCATCTCACTCTTTCAGCTACTAGCTAACACTTTTTATAAATCCTCACCCGAGGATTTTTTTCCCCATTGCTCTTTAGAGAGAGAGAAAGGGAAAAAAACATAGATGTGCGCGCGAGAAACATCGATCGGCTGCGTCTCATCTATGCTCGAACCGGGGAACGAACCCGCAACCTGGGTATATGCCCTGGCCGGGAATCAAACCCGCGACCGTCCCTTTACAGAACGACACTCCAACCAACTGAGCCACACCAGTCAAGGCACTAGTTAAAAATTTTAAAACCTACTCTCAACAATTCTTTAAAATAAATTTTCTCTGTTAAAACAACTAGTGTGGTTTCTGTCTCCGACGGGCCCTTCACTGAGAGGGAAATGGGGACCACAAGGGGGAGTGTAGAGGTGGTAAGGGTGAGGGGGGCACTCTCACGTTTCACCTGCAGGCCCAGGTGCTGTGGCTGTTGAACAGGCATCACCATAGGACTGATGGTCTCTGATTCGAGCATCCGCTGGACCCTGTCTAAGACAGAGCCCCATCCTTTCAAGGGGGTATCTCCCAACAGGTACCATAACTGGGCCACCAGTGGGTCCTTCCACCTTTCTATTAGGTTAATGCTTCTGAGAGACAGGGCATGTGGTTAAACCAGTTCATTACAGGCATCCGTCCTTCGCTGCTCTTCCTTTGATGTCAGGTGACTTCCTCGATCAGAAGCCCTACTGTGCAGGATATCACGACAGTGAGTAAGGCCCTCCACAAAGCCATCCTTGATGATCCTTGAAGAAGCACTGTGAACAACAAAAGCGCATCCTATCTAATTACGTGTAATCGACCGGGAACAAATCTCCGGCCCTCCATCATGTAGCCCTGGCCAGGTAGCTCAGTAGGTTAGAGTGTCGTCTGATATGCCAAGGTTGCAGGTTTGATGCCCAGTCAGGACTCATATAAAATCAACCAATAAATCCTTAAATAAGTGGAACAACAAATCTCTCTCTCTCTCTCTCTCTCTCTCTCTCTCTCTCTCTCCCTCCCTGTCCCTCTCTCTCCTTACCTCTCTCTCTAAAATCAACCAATAAATACAAGGGCCCAGTGTAATCAATCTGCCACTAGGTGGCTGGCTGAGCCCCCCAATGGACCTATAACTAGGGACTCAGTGTTGGTCTCAGCCATTGGCACATTAGACAGTATGTAGGCAAGTCAGCATTGGTGAGGGGAAGTCTGTGCATAGCCTCAGACCCTGCCACTTGGTTACATGGGCCCATCGAGCCAGCACTGGGGTGGGTAGGACAAGAGGTTGCCTGACATCCATAGAACAGGTTTCATTCACCTAACTGAAAAGAACCTCCTTTGCTCTGGATACCCTCTCATGAGCAGTCACGTGGGACACATGCTCACATTCCATGCCCATTTGGAGAGATCCATCCATATGCTCCCTCCCCAGACCTCGTCACCAATGTTTCAATCATATTCCTTCCACATGCCCTGCCCACGAGTCTGTATAGAGCCATTCTTCCAACCATCTGCAGTCCAGTAAAAGGGCACAAATGTGCCTCTGAAGTTCTGCCCACTGTGAGGATTTGTTTCCCCTCTGCCTTTCAGGGCCACCCTGGAGTGGAGCTGTGGGTTACAGCTGTCCCCTTTCTGTCGGTGTCAGCATAGTGTGCAGAGCCATCTGTAAGCAGATCTGAGTTTGTTCCTTAGTCAATTGATCACAGGAACTTTCTATGAAGTCCTAGTGTTAAGGAAAAAGAGATCATGAAGCAAAAGTTGCTGTCGAAGGCGTCTGAGTCACCTGCTCACACAACTTGTGCCTTCTGAACCTGCTCCAGCCTGGTCTCTCATTGCCGTTCCGCGTGATGAGCCAGCGTCGGATGTTGCGTCCAAGAAGTCATCACCATACCCAACAGCAGGAGATGGAGGAACAACAGTGCAGAGGAAACCTGGTTCCCTGAGTGCCCGTGTGGAGCAGAGCGGCTTATCCATCTTGAACCACTGCTCTCTGCCTCTGGATTGGTACAAGAGCAAGAAATAAGCTGTTATTCTGTTTGAATGCCTGTATTTTGGGATATCTCCATTGAAGTAGCTTAGCCTCTACCCAAATAATACAGGAAGTAAGCGTCTCAAGCCCTGCAACTTAACCTTCCCTGAGTCAAGGGCAAGGAAGAATCTGGCTACTCCCTAAAATGGGAAAATAAAAACACCGGGAGGGAAAATACAACCAATGCTCAAGAAATTACCCTGCCATAAGGTCTACTCTGATGATGGCCATAGAATTCATCCTAGCCAAGGAAATATGGAAACCTAGAAGAGGGAGAACTTCCCTTCTGATCGGACTATTCGGGCAGGCTCTGCAGAGACAGTGACATTAAATCGAAGGTAAGGTTTGGATGGATGGAATCGGGGTGCAGGTAGTTCAGAGAAAGGGGAAATGAGTCAAAGTGCAGAGGTAGGAAGGTGCCTGATCCTTGTTGGAGGGGAGGTGCCGAAGAGATGTACACAGTTTAAAGGTAAAGCTAAATATAAGCCAGTACTTTGGAGCTTCAATTCAACATAATAAATTCACAGGTTTTGTATCCTAAAATATTTTTTCTTGTTTTTATTAGATAACTGTCTGCAAACAAATCTTTGCTTGATGAGAAGTTTAAGCATAATTACATCTGGTATATTACATGCATATTTCATTGCTTTATTAAATCCTTCAAACAACAGTTCTTGGAAGTATAATTAACCTCTTTAGAACATCACCTCACAACAGAATGAATGAACCATAAACTTGAGATATTCTTTCTAAAGACCCCCTTAGTCTGTAATGTCTGTAGTGACACCAGGTGATGCCACATGATAGTGGCGTAAGGGAGCAATGATGATGGTGGCCAGCTCACCTACTCCAGCCCTTCTTCTTCTTCAGGTGACAGACTTTCTGGGCACAGGGAAGGACATGTCAGCCAGGTCTGGACTATTGCTCTGTCTCATTCCCCAGACCACAATGATTGGACCAGAGGTTGTTTTGTGACCCAAGCAGGGCCAATCAGAATTATTCTCTAGGATTGATGCACAAAGGTAGGAAGAGAGGTATGGGGGTTATTTTACTCCCAGGACTATTAATCTGGGGTTGCCCCCTGGAGGAAGAGATCCTGCTGGCAAGGACAAGCAGAGATGAAAGACGGACAGGCACTTCATGGTGTTGAGTTCCATTTTCAGGGCCCCTGCAGCTCTTCCTCCAATCCAATGGCCTATTCCCAGGATCCGTTCAACTACTGAGCCAGTAAATTCCCCTTTGAGTTGCATTTCTGTCACTTGCAACCAAGAGTCCTGACAACATAAGGGTAAACTTGAGAGGCTGGTAGGGTCAACCACATCATACCATATCTCATCAAATTCAAGATGCCCTGAGCCCTGGTGGGTGTGGCTCAGTGGATTGGGTCGCCAGTTCGATTCCCAGTCAGGGCACATGCGTGGGTTGTGGGCCAGGTCCCCAGTTGGGGGTGTGCAAGAGGCAACCACACATTGACGTTTCTTTCCCTCCCTCCCTCCCTCCCCCTCTCTCTAAAAATAAATAAATAAAATCTTAAAAAGTAAGATGGCCTTGATTGTAAAGTATACTAATATTTACATGTTACCAAGAGGAGGACGCTGCCAAATAAGCTCTGACAAAGCATTGATTACAAGATGCATCTGGTTTCAGAAACAAGAAAACAGGGGAAAAAAGTACTTTCTAGAACTGATGAAGTATGGTAGCTGTGTGCAATCAGATGACTTACTTAATCTATATCATCGAAGGATGTTAATACCAACCTTACAGGGTTGTGAGGATTAGAACTAACAGATGTAAGATATCTACACACAAATGTTCTAAGCAGCTTTATTCCTAACAGTCAAAAAATTGGAAATTACCTAAATGTCCATCAACTGGTGAACGAACAGACCGAATGTGGGATAGCCACACAATGGAATAGTCGTCCGCAGCCGTCCGTCTCGAGAGACGATGGTGTAGCTTCTTAAGAGTCTATCTGCACCGCCGAGAATGGTTGTGCAGTCCGACTCGGGAGTGACACGTTATCTGTCTCCTCCCGTGTTGAATCGACATCTTGCGATGACGCTGGAGTGTCCTCTCCAGTGAAGCTGAAGCTACAGAGCCTGGGCAGGGTGATATGGAGGGTCTGCTGTTGCCCATGCAGCAGACCCCCCCTCTCTTCGCAGCTGAAGGGCCCAAGGGAAAGACGGAGTCAATACAGCTTGGCTTCAGGTGCGCCGCAGGAGTTGCCGGTGTTGACTACAACGTCAAACCGCCTTAGGGACTCCGGCTCCGGATTTTCTGTCGGGGTTTACTCCCTTAGCCTTTCCCCTGAAGAGGTATGCCGCAAGGCAGCGGAGGTTTTTTGGAGTCAGAGTTTTCCTTCTCTGATGTGCCCTGACTGGAAGATCGAACCAGCGACACTTAGCTCGCAGGCCGACGCTCAATCCACTGAGCCAAACCAGCCAGGGTAATGGAATAGTATTCAGCAATAAAAAAGGAATGAGGTACTGAGCCTCAAAGACATTTTGTTTACTGAAGAGACTGCATGTTGTATGATTCCATTTCTATGAAACACCAAGAAAAGACAAATGTATGTATAGAGAAAAATAGAGTCATGGTTGCCTGGGGCGGGAAAGGAACAGGAATTAACAGTAAATGGGCATGAGGGATCTTATTGGGGTAATGGAAATATTTTCAAACTGATTTATGGCGATGGTGGTACAACTTGGTAAATTTGCTTTAAATTCATTGAATTGTATCCTGGAAATGAGTGAATTACACAATGTGTAAAATATGATTCAATCATTATAAAACATAGATGTAAAATGTCAAGAATAGTTTCTCAACATGGTGGGTTTCTTAAGAAACCTGCTTGTGGCTCAGGTTTTAAATCCATAAAGCTGCTCCTTCCTGGGCTCCAGGAAGGGGTAACATTGTCTTTTTTTACATCCTAATACAGGACCTCACTCCCTCCTTCTGGTCACACCCCCTTTGAGGGGCCTCTGGGACACAGCTGCCAGGTTTTCCTCCCCTCTCTGCTCCTTCCCAGGCTTTCCACAGGGTCCTCCCCAGCTCACCAGCTTCTGTGGGATGGACAGTCCCTGGGCTCAATCAATCTGTAGACCCCTTCCCTTCCCTACCCACCCACCCTCCCTAGATTGGCGCTATCCAAAAGACATTTAACATGAACCACATTCAAAATTTAAAATTTCCTGGTAACCATATTTAGGGAAGTAAAAGGGAAAACAGGTAAAATTAATTTTAATACCATTTTATTAACCCAATAGAGCCTAATAGTACCATTTAAAAATGTATTCGATATAAAAATTATTAATGAGATATTTTACTTTTTTGGGACTAAATCCTGGAAATCCAAGTGTATAGCTGACACAGATCTCAAGTTGGACATTAAATTTTTATTGGTAATTCTTGATTTGTTTTTAGATTTGATGAGCTGTACAGTTGAAAAAATAGATTTACATAATCAAGTTGTTCCAAACATTCTTAATTTTTTTCCAATAAGTGAATCAAATAGCAGTTTTAAATTTTTAAGTTATGTAAAATTTAGTTCTTCAGTTGCATATTTCCCACCAATTTCAAGTGCTCAGCGGCCCCATAGGGCTAGTGGCTAGTGCATTGGACAAGAGCCAGATAATATCAGAAAGCTGTGCATCTACACACCAGTAAGTCTGTGCAGACCATTTCCCCTGTCTGTTTCCAGACAGCACATACCCTCTGCTCTGCAGACCCGTCTAACAGGTGTCTACTCAACCCTGCACTTGGCTGTGGAATGGGAACCTCACACCTAATCTGTTCAACACTGTGCCCCAGAGAAGATAACCCCCACCCATCAGACCAGCAAAGCCAGTTTTCCGCACCTTGGTTAACAGCCACTCTTTCTCCCTGCTGCCTAGGCCGAAACCTTGGTGCTCTCCCTGACTCGTCTCTCTCTCTCCTTCCTCATATCTGGCCTGGCAGTAAAGCCTGGCAGTCTTTCCTAAAAAGTATTTCCAAAATCCCACCACTTCTTGCCACCACCGTAAGTCCCGCCCCACCACCTCCTGGGATTTCTGCAAGAGCCTCCTGGCCCTGCCCCCCGCAATCTGTTCACCAACCAGGGGGCTGCTTTTACATGAAGTCAGACGCGCCCTTCCTCTGCTCAGAACCCTGCAGGGCTCCATGTCACGCAGGAAAGGAGCCCAAGTCCTTGCAGTGGCCCACAAGGCGCTCCAACACCTGACTCTGCCTGCCCTCTCCATCCCTCTGTTTTCTTAAGTGCCTCCTCCACACTGGCCTCCTGGCTGTCTTCTCGGCGAGGCTTTCCCAGCCACCCTATCCAAAACCCCACCTCTCCTTAAATGCACACTTCACATCCTCCTTCCCTGCTGTCTTTCCCTTGACCCCTACTACCATCTAATGTGTATTTTACTTATGTTCTGCCTCTTCTGTTACAATATAAGCTCCAGGAAGGCAGAGGTTTTTGTTTTTGCTGCTCTGTCCTCAGTGTCTGGATAGTGCCTGGAACCTATTAGATGCGCAGTAAATATTTTAAATGAAGGGAGGAACCAATGACTTCCAGGCAGGGAGAAAAGATGGAGCAAATCCAGTGGCAGCTGCTATCTTCAGAAGCCTGAAGCTGGGGTTGGGAAGCCCAAGGCGGGCGGAGGGAGTGCGGCGGTCTGGGATGGGCGCTGGAACCTTCCGCGCTGGAACTTTCTCTCTGCAACTGGAGAGTGGGCGCGGGAGCCGCAGCGCCTTGGGGAATCAGCGAGTGAAGCGGGACTTCCCGGTGTGTCGCCTCCGGAGGGGCCAGGAGAAAGAGGCGGGTTGACTTCCATGGCTACAACTGCCCCCGACCCAGGGGACCCCGGGGACACAAATGGCAACTCCGAAAAGCAAATGGCATTTTTAAAACACAAGGAGGCGGGGTGAGGGGCGGACTTGTTTTGAGGATGCTAAAAGATAAATGCCCCAACGGCTGAGCGCGGAAGGCTGCTCGGGCTTTGTCCCGGGAGGAGGAGCGCGCGCGTCATGTGATGGCCGATTCCCACCGTCGTCGGGTCCCCCAACCCCGCGGGACGCGACATCCCCTAAAAGGGATCGTGGGGCCGGGCAGTGGGCGGCGAGGCTGGAGAGTACAGCCGAGGAGGCCGAGGTTGCCCGGCAGCGCGTAAATCCGCCCGGACTTCCACCGCTGGCCGGCCACCGGGGACTGTGCTGGCCTAGACCGCCGCCGCTCGGAGCCAGGCGCGCGGCCTCGCGACCCCGGGCTGCTCGGCGTGGGCGCTGGGGGAGGGGAGAGTGGGTAGGCGGGCGCGCGCCCAGATGCGCGTGCCCGGGCCGCGCTTACAAAGGAGAGCCCTTCCCCGGCGCCCGCAGCCCGCTCGGAGCGTCCCCCGGCCGCGCTAGTGCCCCCAGCTCCCTGCCAGCTGACTCCGCAGCGGCCTTTCATTTCTTTATTTTGATGGAGGAAGGCGGGGTCATCTAACCTGGAGTCGAAATCTTTCCAGGAAGTTTGTTTGTGCCTATTAATATTTCAGTTCCTGGCAGCTGCTTTAAGTGCTGGGGGAGGGGAAGGGCCAAGTTCAATGCTGCGGGAGCGGGAGCTGCTGCGCGCGGCCGGCTGTTCTCGGCAGGCCTGGCCCAGGGGCGGCCCGGGGCCTCCCAGACACGTCCCCTGCGTGGGAGGTGGGAGCTGCCACCCGAAGGGCTGGCCGGTGCCCTCGGGAGCGAAGCGCTCGGGGCGAGAGGCGGGCCCTGCGGCTGCTACAACCGGGAGCGAGGGCGCCAGATCCAGGCTTCCCGGAGCGGGAGCGATGGGGGGAGCGGAGAGGGCCGCCTGCCCGGCCGCCAGATGTCGGAGATTAGCGGACGGGGGGGCTGGGGGCGGGGGCGAGGCAGGGAAGGCGGCGCTGGGAGCACCCAGATCCGGAAGGCGTAGCCCCGCGGGCGAGGGCCGCATCTGCCTTTCTGGGAGCCGGAGACTGGAAGGCCCGGGGCCCTGACGACGTCAAGACGCTACTTCTGACCTTGGTTCGGCCACGCTGCGGGAGGGCGCTGCAGCAGAAACTTGACCCTTTAAAGCAACTAGATGCCTCACAACCACCTTGCAAGGTCATCATTATCTTCGATCTACAAGCGGGAAATGGAGCTCAGAGAAGTTAACCTGCACGAGGTCACAGTGCTGCCGCCCAATAGCAAGGGCCCCGGTTTTGGACAGATAACTTTCAAGAACCGGTCTCCTGGAAGCAAATGCCACAGTATTCTGTAGTATCAGCCAACAGAATTACCTCTAAGGGGAACCGCAGGGACAGGGAGGATTCTGGACTCAGAGGACCAGGTTTTCATTGTCCCTTTCATTCTCGCCAATCGCACATCTGCAACACCGATCCCTTTGCCAAAGAACATTTCTTTTTAACGCCCATCAGGCGCATATCTGAAGGGTTGGCATAGCTGCCTCTGGAGTGTGGGCACTGCCCAGGGTGCTTCAAATGATGACTCACTGTCCCCAGGGTAAAAAATGTAAGTCGTCACACACACAGCAGCCTCACACTGTCTCTTCCCCAGTCCAGAGTCACTCATAGGCACTATGGCGACTGTCCTGCTCAGGATGATGGGTCCCACTCTGCATGCAGCCGGCTGAGTGCCAGGACCAAGACTGGGGCAGAGTGCAAGGTCGCCTCATAAACCTTCTCACTCGGTTCCCACGTCCCCTGTGCCACCCACCCTCTTACCACCTTCTCAGCCACATGTGCCTCTCCCAGGTGGCCACAGCCCACTAGCCAGTGGCCCAGAGGAGGATGTGACAGATTCAGGCATTATAAGGTAGGACTTGGTGATAAGGAAGTCTTTCCTGGCCCCCATCTGCTAGGAGAAGTACTCAGAGAAAGCCCTGGTGGAGCGGAGGGCAGCTGGCTGCCGCCTGTCTTCCTGGGTTGCCAGGCTTCGTGGTCCAGTGGAGGAATTTCAGCCTATGCTGGACTCAGTCTGTGGGGGAGGCATTCTGGAGGCTCCACTCAAGGATGGCTGCCTCCTGGGAGCTCCCTCCCAGCCCCAAGTCAGATCCAAAGCGCCCTGATTCTGTTTGCTTTCAGGCTGTTGAGGTTTCAGGGAGGGAGGGTCTTGGAAACAAATGCCTCTCCCCCAGCTTGGGTGGGCCGGGCTCTGCCAGCTGCCCTCACTTTTGGCTGCAGGAAGCCTGCCAGGCTGCAGTGTGCGAGGGCCTGGAACAATGACTGGTAGCATCAGCTATTTTAATGCAGAGTTAGGCACACAATCCTTGCTAAAAATAAATACAAAGGAAAACCCCAAAGTAGCTAAGCCTATTTTAATACCTTTTATTTTTCTTGTTCCTGGCTCCTTTGTCTTCGCCTGGCGACTTGGGAGCTGCATTTCATAGGGGGCCCACCCATGTCCTGTGGACCCACAGCCCAATCTTGATCACTGGCTGGAACAGAGTCAGAGCATATTGAGGGAGGAAAAGGAAGAAGATCCAACAATCATTTCTTCTAGTGTAATTTATGTGAAATAGAATGATGGCACCATTTCTAAGACATGATAACTGAAAAGGACCTTGGGGGTGATGAGACCTCTCCCCACCGCACTTCCCCCATCCAACTGTACCTGCTTCACAATTATGAAATGAAGATGACAGATAACTAATTACAAACAGCCAATAAGGCTTTTAGCTCTAGCCAAGCAAATAGTTTCCTCTGCTTCTGCACTTCCTGTATATGGGCCTTTTCCCCGGCTCCTGGAGGAGCACTCCTAACCACTTCTGGTTTGGCGCTGCCACATTCAAATGGACTTCTGCTGCTCTGGCCAGGTAGCTCAGTTGATTAGAGAGAGCACTGTCCTGATACTCCAAGGCTGTGGGTTCAATCCCCTGTCAGGGCACATACAAGAAGCAACCAATGAATGCATCAATAAGCAGAACAAATCAGTGTCTCTCTCTCTCTAACAAAATCAATAAATTAAAAAGAAAAACGAAGACTTCTGCACCCAAGGCAATTCAACATGGCCACTTCACTTCTCTTCACTGAAGTCCACAGCTGTCCCCTGGCACAGGCCCTGGGAAAGAGAATACAGAGACATGGTTTTCAGGTACAGGAAGCTCGGGGGTCAGAGTGGGGAAGGGAGCCAGGAAAATGATCAGCTGCCAGACAGCCCCCTGAGTGCCCTGATAAAGAAGGGCAGGAGGCTGATAGGAGCAGAAGATAAGCCGGGGGTAGAAGTGCAGGTGGGCAGACATTGGCCCCAAAGGATGAGGGAGCATCCCCAGCTCCCCCTGCTTCTATCTCCCCGTCCCGCTCCCGCAGTGGAGCTCACTACAGAGCCCTGCTTGGATCTCACGCTTGGGACCTTGCGTTGGTATATTCCCTAAAAGGCTGGGTCTTGATGAGCTGATGTGAAATGAAGGAGCAGGTGCCCTTACCGGGGCAGAGCACAGGTGACACTGAACCAGGAAAGACGGAGGTGGGTTAGAAGCCTGGGGACTACCTGAGAGGCCCCTGAAATGAGAGGAACACTGCCCAGGTCCGAGGGAACAGGAAGCCATGCCACTGTGTCCCTGCCTGCCCAAGGCTGGGCATGCCACCTTATTGGAACAGCGTGGGCCTCCGCTGCCTGGGGCCCCACCACCAAGCACAGCCTTTCTCGATGGCACTTGGGTGCTTGAGGCCTAGTCTTGGACCCAAAGCCAGGTGATGTCCTGACTCTCCCATTCCTCCGAATCCTGTGGCTCTGGCTGACCCCCTGGGGAGAGGTGCTGGCGGCCTCATGTGCACCTTGTCTCCCTGTGAACATAAAAGCTCCTCCCTTTCTTGGGCCTCAAGGGTCATTGATCCCTGTCTTCCCCATGTCCCAAAGCCCCGCTCACCCTCCCACTCAAGCTGGCCAGGGAGCTCTCTCTATTCCAGGTCTTTGACTCCCCCACCCCGTGGCTCCTGAGGACAGACCTGTCCCTGCGGGGAGGGGAGGAAATGCCAGTTGTACTCTGGACGTCACAGGGGCCTTTAGTATTTGGGGAACTAGGTCAGAAACTGGGGGCATTCTCCCTCATAGGAGGATCTATCTGTTCCTGCAGGGAATGTCACTTCCTGAGGGGCAGTGTCAGCTCCAAGGTTCATTACTGAAGCCCGTGATGCTAACAGGCGATGAAGAATGATGATGACGATTGCGGTGAGCTGAGCCGTGCATCTCCTCGATGCCACCAGCCCCAGGCGCCGCTGCGGGTAGCTCTGAAGGCCCCTCTGTAGATTCATCAGGGTAATTAGTATTGCTGTGGGGGAGGGGCGGCGCTTTGCAGCGTCTGTCTCCCCTCTGACCTTGGGCTGCTGACCACTCTGGGGGAAGAAGGAAGTGAAGAGGGGAACAGAGGTGGGGGTCGGCTCTTCCTCAGAGGCCAGGCTCTTGGGTGGGCTGCTTCGGTGGGTGGAGAAGATGGAGAGAACAGCGCATATCGCGTTTTCCTGGCTGATGGCTGACCGCAGGGGCATGTGAGCAGGCCCTCAGGAGAAGGGGTGAGGCCCACAGGAGATGGGCACACAGTGGACAGTGGCAGAGCTGCGGCACAGAGGGAGGGGCCTCCTGACTTGGGGGCTGAGGGAACTCTTTCTCTCCTGTGGAATATTTGTTCCTGTCCCAGATGGGAGTCCTCAGTGGCACTTGATAGTCAGTCCATCAATCACCAGTCATACAGGCAGCAGCCCTTGGATGTCACCAGGCAACAGGGAAGAGATGGCTGAGAGCTCAGAGGGCTGGAGGAGCCTCAGGTGGGCAAGGGCTGATGGAGGGAAGACCAGGAGCTTCAGGAAGAAGGGTCTGAGCTATCTCCACAGCCCCCAGAGCCCCTGGCCGTCTTTCTGCTGTGGCCAGATGAAGTTCCACTGGGACCTGTCACAGCCTTATGGAGAGAGTCACAGTGGAGGTCTCTGGGGAGGGCACCATTCATCTCACTTTATAGATGAGAGAACTGAGTCTCAGAGAGGTTGAGTGACTTGCCCCAGGTAACACAGCTGGTAAGTAGTGAGGTCAGAGTTCATAACCCCTCGTTAGCAGTAAAAAGCACTCTCCGCGAATCCTACAAGAACATGCCATTAAGCCCCATCGCACCTCCCCTAGAGAGCCTGACTCAAGCTCAGGGTCAGGCCCTGTGCTTAGAACAAATCAATGAAGCGCAGGTAGAAAATGCCGCCTCAGGTGCCCTCTGCCCGGGCAACCCAGAGGATGGAGCCCCTGTCTCCTGATGGACTTGGAGTCCTCCCAGGTTCTGGGGGTCGAGGTGGGGGGCAGTATAAGGGAGGACTCTGGTGAGGGCAGCCAGGGGGTTCCCACCTGAGGCCCCAGGGTTTGAGGGTCTCCCCACAAGCTTCCCAGGCTCTGGCCCTCATCCTCTGGCCAGGGCAGGTGTGGGCAGTGCCAGAGGAGGGCCAGGGCCACTGACCTAAATAGGAGGAAAGGGGACCCTGCCCAACCCCAGCATCCACCAACTTCTGCCTCCTCCTCAGCCAAGGCCGGTGAGCTTGTGTGTTCCGCCAGCTCTTTGGCCTTAATGAAAAATTCACCGAGTTCAGGGAACTTAAGAGCAGTGAATGCCCAGTGGTATCTGCTAACAGGTGGCTCCCTGCCCAGTACCAAAAGCCCCAGGGAAGGACAAGGTTTGTGTGACCAGCCCTCACCATGGTGGGTGGTTGAGCTTTTCCTTGCTTCAGGGTGGCCTGGGGCTGGTGAACAGAGATATGGTCCTCCCTCCACTTGGAGTCCTGGAACCCAAGCTGCCACCTCCTCCACCCCATGGAGATAGCCTGCTGAGTTCAGTAATGCTGCAGGGGGCATGTGGGAGGGGGGAGTAGGGAATGTGCAGAGGGGAGACTGAGGCAGAAAGGGGCCCAGCTTTAGTATCCTAGGCTGGATGGGGCTGAGCCCCGAAGGCTGGATGGGGCCAAGCCCTGACTCCCTCCTGTGGAGGATATAGGAGAAAAGGGGGCCCTTTGTAGCCTGTTCTGGCCCCCATCAGGTGAGCCCTGAGCCAGCTCCCCAAATCACATGCCTGTCCTTGGCCCTGTATCTATTTTTACCAGGGGACACGTGTGTCTTGGGGCAGCCAGATTTCTCTTTATGGAGGATGCTTAAAGGAAGGGCCCGCTCATGATGTCCTAGGCTTGTACTGACTAATGACAAAATTCACAGCGTTGGGAGTAGGTACACTTGGGAATTAGAGGACTGGCTCCCACCCTCAAATGCCTTTTGATTTTAAAACACACTAAGAAGGTAGTTTGCAAGATGTCATCTGTGCTTGGTCTGGGCAAGTCCATCCGTGGGGCCTCAGAAGTGCGCTGCGTTACAGACAGGCAGTGTGCCTTCTCCGTTCACAGACGGGAGACCCAGGCACGGGGAGGGCCAGCAGCTGCCCCGAGGTCACACAGCCACCTGGGTGGATTCTCTGCCTAGTGGCATGTGGAAGCTGGGGCTTAGGAGAGGGACTGCTCGACTCTCCCCCCACCCCACCCCCAAGACGCACACACACACACACACAACACACACACACACACACACACACACACACCCCTGCCCTTCCCCGCCACCAGGCCCTGGCCGCCCTGCGCAAGGTCGGGGTGGCAGGCGCGGCGAGGACCCTTGGTGCCCCCGCCTGGGGCTGGCTGGGTTCCTCGCTCGGTTGGGTTTCTGAGTCCCGGAGCATAAGGCCAAGGGGACGGAGCCCTGGCGCCCTCTGGTGGCCATCGCGCGCAGAAGCCAGGAGCCCGGTGTCCCCGTGCCCGCAGCTACGTGGGGCGACAACGACCAGGGACCCCTGCGCGCGGGGGTGACAAGACCTCGCGGCTGCGATTCTTTTCCTACAAAAAGGAAGCACACTGGTGGTGAACCGGACTTCTGTAAAAATCAGTAGGGACACCGGGTCGGTAAAACGAGGGAGAAGCGCCCTTCCGCCCCAGACCTGCGGCAGAAACGATGGGGAGCAGCGCCGGGAGGAAGTGGTGGCCATTGTCGCAGCGGCATAGGTTCCATTGCCAAGCCGCCCGGGTATGGCGCGGCCGCCGGGCCCCACCCGGGCGGGGGCGAGAGGGGAGCGCGGGGAGCAAGCAGGAACCTCCCGGAGGCCCCGCCCCCTGCGCCCGTCCCTCTTTGTCTGTGGGCGACGCCCGGCCGGAGGCCTGCGGCCGTTTTGCAGGGGCCGCATGGGGCCAACCCCTAGCCGCTGAGAAAAGCAGATGCGCGTCATCGCCCGTCTCCCCAGCCGAAAAAATTGTCACCAGGAGGGGAGGGCACTGGTTCCAGGTCACGCAGCACAGCCAGGACCCCAACCAGGGATCCACCCCTCCGCCCCCGCGTCCCCCTACCTCTGCGAGCGGAGGCCCAGCGATCAGGGAAGGGCCGCCGAGTCGCTGTGGGGGACACAGTTAACTGGATAAATCTCCGGCATCCTCTGGGTTTTAAATATCACTTTTCTTTGCCGAGGCCGGTCAGAGGCGCCGCTTTCTGGCCTGTGAAATCAGAACAGAAAGGGTAATTTGCTGCCGCTCCCAGGTGCTGGCCTGAGACCACAGGCACTTTAATTTGAGGGTCAGCAGCAACCCCGGCAGGGGAGGGCCCTCCAGCCCGGGGGCGGAAGCAACACAGACACAGCTCACACGGGAGCAGCAGGAGGTGGCGGGTCTAGCAGGAGAAGTCTCCCGAGGAAGAGGAGGGGGGGCGATGGGGTTAGGGCGCCCCTCACCTGGGCCTCTGCACTTTTCCTGGCACGTGGTAGGTTTTCAGTAAACAGATATCTAATATATGTTGCGTAAAGGAGGTGAGACTTGAGCTGGGTGGGTTCTGGTTTAGCAGAGAGGGCTGGAAAGATCTGGCAGGCTCTGACTGGGCCGTGGATTAGGTGCCAGTCTGCAAACCCAGGAGTCGCCGGTTCGATTCCCGGTCGGGGCACATGCCTGGGTTGCAGGCCAGATCCTCAGCTCAGGGTGTATGTGAGTCATATGGATGGGTGTCTCTCGCACATGGACGTTTCTCTCCCTCTCTTCCCCTCTCTAAAAATAAATAAAATCTTAAAAAAGTAAAAAAGATCTGGAAGGAACTTAGGGGGTTACAGGACATCGAGGGTCCCCTCTGGAAGAACAAAGGCTCCAGACTGGGTCTCCTTGGCGGGGTGGGGACGAGGTGGGGGGGAGGCTGCGAGCTGGCACAGAGCCCCAGAGTGGCCCCGCGAGCGGTCCCTCCCAGGGTGGGGCGGAGGCTGGGGGAAATGAACCCTAAAGCCTACTGCTTGTAAAGGTGACAGTTCACTACAGTAAGTGCAAACAATGAATCACCAGCCCACGTTTGCCCAGGCGGGTGGGCCCCTCTTCTCTCCAGCTCCTCCCTGAGGCTGGGGATGATGGCATGGGGAGGGCTGGCAGCTGAGTCTCCGCTGTTCAATGTACCTTTTGTCTTATCAACTTAAAAAGATAGACAGTATGGGCCTGTAAAAGGAAAGGCCTCCCTCCCCAGGGATGGGTGACCACACATTTTCAAATTTATGTGAATAGGAGGTCAGGTGTTTGGGTTTGTTTCTTTTAGGGGCTGGAATCACACGGTAAGTATTCTTCTTTAACATGCTTGTTGGACATGCTTCCAGCGCAGCGCGTTCATAATATAATCAAATAATATTCCAGAGGGTCGGTGTTCACCATCTTGACGCCATTTGGATCGTTGCGTTCTGGCCTGTTATAACAATACCCACTTTTGTGCACAAATTTGAGTACAGGAACTGGAAGTCGAGGGGAAGTCCCAGTTTAAGTCCCTGTTGGTCTGAGGCGAAGGTGTATTGAGGGTCCTGTAAACAGGCAACGTGCCGCGCATGCTGAGCTGGGTGCGAGAGTGCCTGGGCTGTGAATTGAAACTCAAAGTCCGACTCACAGGTAAGTTGCTGGTTTTGCTCTGGGCCCGCAAGGGATGGGTCCGCGCATGTCCAGACGTGTCCACTAGACGGCGCCAAAGTCAGTAAGTTGAGGCCCTGGCTTCAAAGCCCCAGATGCTAAGAGGTTTCAGCATGTGACCCCTTAACTTCTACATCACTGGGCAAGATTCTCCAAAGCCGTGGGGCTGCCTCCCTTACACACCTCGGGTGGGGCACCCATGAATGGTTCTGCAGGTGAGCCCTGGCCAAGGTGGGGACTGAAATTCAGGCTGTGGGACAGGCCATGGCTAATTCACACAAGTTCAGAAAGTGTGCAGGAGCCAGAGTGGGAGAAACTACAGTTAGCCCTGGTTTCTGGGAAAGAACCCCAACGACTTGCTGACCCTGCTCAGGGCTCCTCCACAACAGGTAGGGTGACCCTTGGTATATCGGGTTGGCCAAAAAGTCTGTTACGTTTTTTTCCGTAAAATAAAAGACATTTTTCATTTTCACCAATAACTATTGATTTGGATATTTTGAGTATGTGGGCTATCCCCTACTACTGGCTTCTAGTGGGTAGAGGCCAGAGGTGCTGCTAAACATCTTCCAATGTACAAGACAGCCCCACAGCAAAGAATTATTTGGCCAAAGAGTCAATAGTCTCAAGAAACTTTGCAAACCATTTCTGACACGTTCGATCAGTCACAGCACCTTCTCTGTACACTGCACAAATCTGGTTCAATCACGTTTTTACTTTTCTTGAAATAATGAAGCATAATATGCCGAAAATGTTGCGTGTTTTCTTCCATCTCCAATATTAAAATGGCTACACAAAATTTACCAATTTTAATAAGGTTTCTAAAAATGCACAGTGATATGACAGCTGTCACAATACAATCTAACAAAATTGTTTTGAATGAAGTTAAAAGACATCTAAGCGCTACTAGAGCCATCATATGAAAAAAAGTTAAACTTTTTGACCCAGCAGTCCTCTGCCAACTGCCGCTCAGGACCGTTCTTGTCACCTGCCAGCACTGTCTCCAAAATGTACTGACATCAACGCCCATCTTCACTGCACCGCCCTGGTTCACGCCACCACCGCCGCAGCTGGACCATGGCCGTGGCTTCTTACCTCTCCTGCCTCTTCTCTTGCCTCCCCACTCTCAACACGGCAGCCAGGACATCTTTTCAAAATATAAACTAGATTGTGTCACTCGTCCGTGTAATGCCCTTCCTGCCCTGATCCCCACAGCAGCTGGCTGACAAAGCCTTCCTACCTGACTTGTCCCCACATCCCTCTCTGACCCCACTGCTCTGCCCAGCTCTCAGGCCCAGTACACTGGCCATCCTTCTTCACACACCAACCACTGCTTCCCACGGCAGGGCCTTTATGCTGGCTGTTCCCTCCCAGGAAGGCTCTGCCCTGACACCTGCACAGGGGTGGGGGCACTGATCATTCAGGCCTCAGACAAAAGATCCCCTCCGAGAAAGCTTTCTCCATCCTGACCTCCAAGCTGAGTAAGTGGCCACAGCCGGGGTACATCACCTTTACTTCCTTCTTCACACTTCCATTATCTGACATTATCTCCTTCCCTTGTTTACCGGGTCCATCTCTGCCCCATGGGCTGTCAGCTGTCTGAGAGCAAGGCCCTTGGGGCTCGATGCCCCCAGGATCACCAGCGTCTGGCACTAGGAGAGTAGGTGACAAGGACTATTTGGTCAATGGATTGTTAATTGAACCTGTAGAGCCCCTGGTCCAAACTGTTTCCTAGCCATGTCACCCAGTGACAGGTGTCAGGGTGAGACGATCTTGTCACCCTGGGTGACGGGGACTGATTCCCAACACTGCTGTGCACACATGCAGCCCATCTGCACAGCCCTGGCAAGGGGTCTGCACCTCCCAGCGGTGCTGTGGATCAGGGCCAGCTTATCTCCAGCACCTTCCCCCTCCAGGGCCAAAGTCCACTCCACTTCCTGCTCTGGGGAAATGACACTCCTGCTGGAGAGCCACCCACTCCTCCTGGGCTGCCTGGAAGACAGGAGCTGGAGAGAGCCCGAGGAGGGGAGGCGGCCATCCAGAGCGCAGAGCAGCGAGCGCGGACTTCCATGGCGACAAAGGCCTTGGAGAACAGGGTGCAAGCTGAGAAAAAGGCCCGTGTCCCAATCTTGCACGGGTTTCCAGGGAACCCGTGTCACCACAGCCTGTCCGTGCGTCCAAGGCCAAATCAGGAGCCTCCCTCTCCCAGATCCTCTAACTTAGGAACACCGCTTCCTTCTTACTGGTTCCCTGAAGCGTTTGGCACACACGACCTCATGTAACCTGCCAAGACGCCCCACAAAAAAGAATAAAAGAGAAAGAGGAAGGCCAAGAGCCCGCGTGGGCACCACCCCTGGCACCAGGTGGAGAGGGCTGAGGCCAGAATCCTAGGGACACGGGCCTATGGAAGACAGGTGGGGGAAGCAGGGGCCAAGGAGAGGGTGGAAGAGGGTCCGGAGGTGCAGCAGGGAGTCAGGAGAGGAGGCTGGAGGCAAAGTGGAGGATTTTGAGAAGGAAGCAGTGAACAGGGTCAAATATTGCAAAGCAGCCCAGGGTGCAAAGGTATCTGTAGCTTTAACCACAGACTGTCAGTGACCTCTGCAGGGGGCAGAAGCCAGCCTGCTGTAGGAGAGTGGACACAGGAACCTCAGACCTCTGCCCGAGTAGCTTGCTTGTGTGAAGAAAGAGACTGGGGAGAGCTAGAGGACATGGCTCAGGGGACACGAGCTTGCTGCTTAGAGGCATCCCAGATGGCCAGGAAGAGGACATCGATGATGCAGGGAGGGCTCGTGAGCAGGGCGGGATGCACAGCGGAGATGGGTCCTCTCACTTGCTGGCAGGAGGCAAGCTCACCCGTTGGGGTCAAGGGCACTGGGCCTATAGCGGCAGATGTGGGGGAGTGAGGGTCACGCATGGCTACCAAAGGAAACCAAGTGGCCCTGGGGCCACAGGACTTGGACCAGGACCCTGGAGAGGGGCAGGGAGCCGCTGGCCATCAGCATCACCAGCCCCTGTGTCCGAACAGGTCCAGGCTTTGCTTTTCTCCTGCAAACTCTTTTATGGACGCTGCAGACTAGTCCCTAGTGTGTCAGGACTGCGGCTCCCCGAGGGCTGGTTTCAACAATGAAACACGTGGATCACGGACAAACATTTCCATAAAAGCCAACAAAAAGCTGGCAAGCAAAGAAAAACGGGGCCACAGGCCTGTATTTCCAGGCAGAAGAGGACCACCTCACTGAAGCAGTGGCATTGAGGCCCCACAAAAATGACTGGGGGAAATCAGGGGGCTGTTTCTAGGCTTTTAGGGAGGTGCGGTATTTCTTTTTGTTTTTACTACTTGTTTGAAGGGGGTGGACCGAAACAGCTGCAGACCCTCAGCTTAGAACACCTCTGCGGCTCAGCCGGTCCCTTGGAGCCCGGCAGGCAGCAGATGCCCCCACTGGGGGTGTGGTCCACCCCCTGCCCGCGGCCCCCAAGGACTGCTGTACATCTGGGGCTTGCTTTAGCCACTCATTCTTTCAACTTGCCCCCGGCATTTGGGGCTGTTTCTGGCCAGGACGGAGAGCTCCACAGCAGGGGTACCGGGAGGAAGGTTCAGGGCAGAAAAGCATTACCCAGGAGGGAAGGTGTCTGTCACATCTCAGAGGTCAGTTTCCCTGGGCCTGTCCTCCCACGGCACAGGAAGGAAACCGAGCCCAGCCCAGAGCAGCTGAGTGGTGGCAGCGTTCACCCTCCACACTGGGGGCTGTCTTAGGAAGACAGAAACCAAGAAAGGCAGGAGGCAGCCCAGTCAGACACCAGCAGTTAGTACTTGACGACAGAGAGCTGAGCACACTCTGCGGGACACCCATTTTGGGGCCAGAAGAAACAAAGAGCTTCACTTTCATGATACGTCATCTCCCAGGACTGGCTGGCTGGCTATTTGCGTCCTCAGAGCTTCACTGTGTAACAGGAAAACCCTCCCCAAGTCTCTCCAGAGGCGCAGTTCCTTCGGCAGAAACGGTCCTCAGAGCCAGCTCACGGGCATGAGGACAGTGTTTGCCACAGGATTTTACAATTGCATCAGGCATTCAATTATGCTGCAGAGTCTTCTGTTCCAGGAAAGATCCTGTACGGCTCTCCCAGCCAGCTCATGGGGACAGGTCTCTGGGGACACGTCTCTGCCGCCCAGAAGGAATTAACTGAGGCTTCAGCTGGTCACCTTATTTAGAAGAGGCTGAACCCTGAGGAGTCCCTAACAGTCCCTGTGGGGGACCATGCAGGCAGAAACATCCCGGTCTCCTCACCGAATGCTGAGAAAAGGACCTTAAAAAAAAAAAAGGCAGACAGATGCCCCCAAGAGTAGTTAAACTAAGGTCTTTGAGGCCACAAAAGAGACACTGAACGCACACCTCAAAGTGTACTGCAGCCAGCTGGCTGTGACTTGGCTAGTTCTCACTGTGGTCCTGAAGCCTGTATGTGGAGGGCACTGTTCGCTGTCCATCCCCCAGCCTGCTGCACTGTTTACAGGGTTCGGCGGTCCTGCCCTGGCTGGTGCGGCTCAATGTGTTGAGTGCTGGCCTTGCGACCTGAAAGGTCGCCGGTTTGATCCCCAGTCAGGGCACGTGCCTGGGTTGCGAGTTGGGACCCCAGCTGGGGGCGCACAAGAGGCAGCTGATTATTTCTCTTGCACATTGATGTGTCTCTCCCTCTCTTTCTCCCTCCCTTCCTCTCTCTCTAAAAATAAATAAAATCTTTAAAAAAATTTTTTTAAACATTCAGCAATGCTGCTCGTGCTGCTGGGTAAAAACACAACACCTTTAACACTCAATCTGTCCAACCCACAACATGGGAGAAAATATTTGCAAATCATATAAAGGAACTGATATCCAGAATACATAAAGAACTTATACAAATCAACAACAGGAAAACCAGCCAGTTTTAAAAATAGGCAAAGGACTTGAACAGACATTTCTCCAAAGAAGACACATAAAGAGCCAACAGGTACCTGAGAAGGCGCTCAACATCGTTAATCGCTGAGGAAATGAAAATCAAGACCGCAGCGAGAGACCGCAGCGGCGAGAGACGGGGCTCCTGGCCCCGCCGGTGGGAACGTGAAACGGTGCAGCCGCTGTCGGGAGCGTGGAGGTTTCACAAAAAAGTGAAAACAGAACGACCCTATGATCCAGCGATCCCACTTCTGGGTGTACACCCACCCGACGTCACTGGTCACTAAGGAAATGCAAATTAAAACCCCAGTGAGACAGCCCTTCACACCATTGCGATGGCCGTAAAAAAACTACATAAAAAACAAGCACTGCAGGGTGTGGAGGAGAAGGAACGGTCACACGTTCCCCGGGAGAATGCACCATGGGGCAACCACTGTGGAGACCAGTTTGGCTGCTCCTCAAGAACTTAAGCAGAGAGTTATCACAGGACCCAGCGATTCTGCTCCTAGGTATACACACACAAGAATTGAAAACAGGCATTCAAACGAATACTTGTTCACAAAAGTACGTAACAGCACTATTCACAACAGGCCAAGAGATGGAAACAACCCAAATGTCCATCAGCGGGTGAATAAACAAATCGTAGGATACCCACGGAATAGACTATCATTCAGTCATAAAAAGCAGTGAGTGCTGACACATGCTGTAACTTGGATTAACCTTAAAAGTGTTATGCTGCCCAGGCTGACATGGCTCAGTGGACTGAGCACCAGCCTGTGGACTGAAAATTTGCTGGTTCGATTCCTGGTCAGGGCCCACACCTGGGCTGCAGGCCAGGTCCCCAGTTGGGGGGGTGTGAGAGGCAACCACACACTGATATTTCTCTCCCTTTTTCCCTTCCTTCCCCTCTCTTTAAAAATAAATAAAATCCTTTAAAAAAAGTTTAAACCACCTTATGCTAAGTGAAGGACGACATAAAATGTCACATATTGTGATACCCTGTATATGAACTCCCCAGAATAGGCAAATTCCTTGAGACAGAAAGCAAGAAAGCAGGTTAGTGGTTGCCAAGGGATGGGGGGGGGGGTGGAATGAGAAGGGGGGTGGTGCAAAGTGGTTTTTTAATGGGTGTTCTAGGGTAAAAGTTTTAATAGAGGTGGTGGTTGTATAATATTGCGAACACACTAAATGCCACTGAATTGTACTTTAAAATGGTTAACTGTATGATTTTCACCTAATGCAAAGAAAAATAATCCAATGATGAGTTCTTATGTGTTAATTATAAAAGACTACTGAAACAAATTCTTAGGTGAAAAACAACTGTAGAGTATGTGAGCTAGAGGAGTGTTTATAAATTTGTGTTTATTTTCTTGGCTATGCACAATACACATGAACCTGCTAACACTGCTTGCCTCCAGAAATCAAAGTTTGAGTGGCTGGGGACAAGATAAGCAGCTCTTTTTTATATGAGCCTTTTGAATTTTGAACTATGTAAATGTTAATATTCAAAAAAGTTAAATGGAGAAATAAAAATAAAATTCACACAGGAAAGCAAAGTACCAACACTAGCCAAAACAACTTTGAAAAATAAGGGAGAGAAGGGCACTTAATGCACCCAGAAAATAAGCTTATTTTAAAGCTAAAGTAATTAAGAAAGTGTGACATTGGTACAGGAGCAGACAAAAAATAGCATCAGAATAGAAAGCCCAGGAACAGACACACAGGCAACACACACACACACGAGCACACGTGACTTATAAATATATAAACAAAAATATGTAACAATATCCTTTGCATACAGGAAATATACAAATCTTTGTATAAAGGATAACTAGTCTATGAATGTTAGTGAAATAAATTTAGTTAGCCCTATACAAAAATAAAGCAATATCCAACTCCTACCTCACTCCAAAAATAAATCTCAGGTTACTTGAGACCTAGGTGCAAGGCACATTTTAAAACAGAGAAAATAGCTTTACATGCCCAGGGCTGAGGAAAACTTATTGAAGAGGTGGAACACAAAGCATGATAGTTTAATCCCTTTGAATTAAAACTTCTAAACAATAAAAGACAGTATAAACAAAGTGAAAATACAACTCGGAAGTGCGGCCCCAGCTACTGGCACTGAACATGACTCAAGCGCTGCAGGACCCAGACGAAGCACTCTTACACACCAAGAAAAAGCCCCCCAGAGCTGATCAAGGGTGCAAGGCACGCCATTCACAGAAGACCAGTAACAAGCAAAGATGCTTATCCTCACTGGTTAAGAAAATACAAACTAAACCACAGATGAGATTCTGTTTTATACCCACTGAATTGGTAAAATCACAAAATCTGTCAGCAAGGATGTGGACCACGGGAACTCGTGTATATTGCTTTTGAGAGTTTAACTGGTACAATCAACTGAAGAACAATTCTGCATTCTCTAGAAGAGTAGAAGATCTACATAGCTTGATAACTGTATTTCTTAGTATAAATACAAGAGAGATTCTTGCACATGAGCATAAACAGACATGTATGGGAACATTGTAACAATGGGAACTGGAAAAAACCCTGAATGTCCAACAGTAGAAAGACGACACAGCACTGCCCACAGGACGGACTCCAAGTGTAGCGCTCTGAGGTGCTACTCACAAACACAATGGAGGTCAGAAAAAAAGTCAAATGCCATCATTTCATATAAAATTCAAACCCATTCTGCAATACCATGCTATCTCCTTTTCTGGCAACATACATTATAATAACACCATATGGTGGAGGGGGAGGTGAGGAGGTGGGGACTGACTGGAAGAAGGTAAAGGAATCAAAGAACATGTGAGAAGGACCTGTGGTCGTGGACAATAGTGTGAGGACGGACTAAGGAAGTGGGGGGTGGACTGGGTGGAGGGGGTGGTGAAGGGGGAAAAAATTGGGACAACTGTAGTAGCATAAATAATAAATCATTAAAACCTACAAAAATAGCCCTGGCTGGTGTGGCTCAGTGGATTGAGCACTGGGGTACAAACCAGAGGGTTGCCGGCTCGATTCTCAGTCGGAGCAGATGCTTGGGTTGCAGGCCAGGTCCCCAGTTGGGGGCACGCAGGAGGCAGCTACACATTGATGTTTCTCTCCCCTCTTCTCCCTCCCTTCCCCTTGCTTTCTAAAATAAATAAAATCTTTTTTAAAAATCCACAAAAATAAAAAAATCCACTAATGCAAAAAATACCACTTCCACCACCATATGGAATGATAACCATCAAAATCAAGTTAATTATCTTTGGGAGAAAGCAAGAGGAATGGTAATCAGGAAAAAGTACACAGGGCTCAAACTTTCATTAACGTTTTATTACTCAGACAAGACCTGAAGCAAATAAGGCAAAACGGCATGTGATTCATGGGGGCGATTGGTACATGAGTCCTCATTTTATGGTTATACTTTTCTGTATGCTAGAATTAATCATAATTGAAAAGTAGAAAAAAAAAAAAGACTAGAAGGACATAACTTTTCTCTCTCAGTGATAGGTTTATAAACAATTTTATTTTCACCTACGTATGCTAAGTTTTCTACAATAAATGGGTATGGCTTTACGATGGAAAAAGTCAATTGAAGTTACATATTTTAAAACTCACCTGATAGATCCTGGCCAGGTGGCTCAGTTGGTTGGAGCATCAACCCATACACCAAGAGGATGCAGGTTCGATCCCTGGTTGGGACGTGCATGGGAGGCAACCAACTGATGTTTCTCTCTCATTTCCTCTCTAAAATCAATAAACATATCCTCAGGTGAGGATTAAAGAAAAACAAAAACCTCACCTGAAAAGTGCACGCTGCTAACTGTCCGCTGTTTTGGCTAGGCACGACTGTCCAGCAAGACAGTGCAGCCAGAGGGGGCCAGGTAACTAGTTGTTAAAACTGGGCCTCCCACCTTCCTGGTTGAACCAGGAATGTGATCCTGGCCAGCTGGCTTCTAACCGCGAATACAAACCAATACCATCACTTAGGCTGGCAGGGCAACACAATTAGAGAAATCCGGGCTGGCAACCACGTCATGAAATTCTGGAGCCCCCCTGCCCTGCACCCCTTGCCTTTTACGGTCTATTCCTGAGATCAAACGATCTTAATTGAGCCACCTGATTTTTCAGTCTTTGTTCCAGGTTAGCCAGTATCCTAAGCAATAAGGGCAGGAAGACCACTTAAGGACCGTAGCCCCATTTGAGAACAACCAACCTTTTAAAAAGGCACCCTAGGCTCACATTAAAAATTGGTGGCTGACCACGGTGCCGGAGTTCAGAGGAAGCGAGTCCAAGTAGGTGAGTCTGTGTGTGGGTTCTTCAAGAGGAACTGCTTGGGGCTCAAGCAGTTTCTTCCACCGACTCAATCCCTGCTGGATTTTGCAGCCAGAAGTTGTGGGGATTTATTTTCCTGGCACTGGAACCTTGGGCTGGGGAGCCTGGTGTGGGGCTAGGTCTCCTTGCTCCTGAGATACCCCTCCTGAATTTTTTATCCACCACTCATGGGTGAGGGACCATTTTATTCCATATCTGCACTCTTCCTACCCATCTTGATGGATGTGGCTTCTTTACTTCTGTAATTGTCAGACTTCCATTCAATTTGATTTCTGATGGTTCTGGCTGATGGTTGTTCTATATTTTAGTTGTAATTTTGATGTTTTGCAAAGAGGCTGGCCATGGCTGGTTATGCTGCCATCTTGACCGGATCCCACAGTATCTTCTATCTGCTCCTTGGAATAACAAAATACTAGGTACTATTTTCAGGCTCCTGCTGTGTGCCACCTGCATCTCATATATCATCTCTAACTTTCACAGCAAACCAGAGGAGGGTATGATGCCCACTGTGCAGATGGTGAAACTGAGGCTCAGAAAGACCAAGACTCACAGCTGGAAGAGGTGGGGTGTGTGAAGGTTCTTTTTTGACTAACCCACATAAAAACCAAGATCAGTCCACAAGGAACAGGGCACAGTGAAGTTGGGGGGTATACAGGGTCCAGCAGCAATGCCTTTCTGCACCTTGACTTTCGGCTCAGGGCTCTGGTTCCTGAAAACCACTGTGAGCACCCAGGGTGGCTCCAGGCGAGAAGTAAACCCCAGATTACCAACACTACTGTGCTGGCTTCTATTTTTGCTGATTTCTGTGACCAGCTTCCGCAAAGAAGACATTTTAAGTCTCTGTTAGAAGAAATTGTCATAACTTGCATAAATATGCATAATGAACTATGTCCCGCCCAAGAAATGGGTTATTCCTTAATGTTCAGCTAATGTGCATGAAATACCTATAAACTGGGAGCAGAGGCACCTTTGAGGGGCCAGTGTTTGATTCCTGCACAGTTGTTGTTTGGGGTGGGAGGGACAAGGAGCCTTGTCTGGCACTACATTGGGGGCAAAGCCTGCCCTCAGCTCCTGCCGGTCCCAGAGCTTCTCCTGGGGTTCAAGGGAGCATGGACAATGAGGCCTTCCCCAGAATTAACTGTAAATTTCCGCTCTGTCCCTGAGGACCTGTGTGGCTGGGAAGAAGCCCTTTAACCTTTCTGTGCCTAAACTTCCACATCTGTTAAATGGGAAAAAAAATAAATGAGTTAATATACACAAAAGCAAAAAATTAAAAAATAAAATCCAGTGGCTGAATCTCCAGCAATTAATCTATAAATTAATGCAATATTCCAAAGTAAATTTCAGTAAGATTCTTCATGAACTATGACAAGTTAATAATTAAATTCATATGGAAGGTGCAAACACAGTCAAGGAAAAACAAAAAGAACAGGGGAGATCTGCTTGTATAAAAATATATTTTACAACTATAGTAATTGAAAGTGTAGAATTAACAAACAGAATTCACAAGCAGACTCATATATATGTGGAAATAAGAAAAAGCCGTAAAGAAAAACACTGTATAAAACTGAAAACATAGTTTATGACCAAACACAGACACATACACACATAAAACACCATAAATAAAATTAACAGGCTAGCAATAAAGTGGGAGGAAAGACTTATATGTAATGTACGGCTAGTTTACAAACTGTTTTTAAGTGCTAATCAATCAATATAAAAGAACACCCAACTGAAAAATAGGTAAAGGATGCAGACAAGTTATAGGAAATACGAATGACCCATAAAACTAGATGCTTGCCCTGGCCAGTGGGGCTCAGTTGCCTGCAGCGCTGTCCCCAGACCCAAGGGTCATGGGTCTGACCCCCAGTTGGGGCATGTGTGAGAAGGCAACCAATGGATGTTTCTCTCTCACATCAATGTTTCTCTCTCTCCCCCTTCCTCTCTCTGAAGGCAATGAAAAAAATGTCCTTGGGTAAGGATAAAAAAATAGATGCTGAATCTTACCACTTACGAGGGAAACACGCATTAAAATGAAATTTCACTTTTCACCCATCAGATTGATCAAAATTTAAGCCTGATAATATCAAGTGTTCCCAGGGACAAAAAGTTGTTTTTCCCACCCTCTTATATAGTACCAGTGGGAGGGGAAATTAGTTCAGCCACTCTGAAGGACCATTAGACAGGTCTGTTGAAATTAAAACGCACAGAACTTATGATCCCCATGCAGATTTGCCGAAAGACATATAAAAAGGTGTTCACAGGACACCAGTTTTAATAAAAACTCAGAAGTAACCTAAAATATTCCATGACAGAAAAATGACCAAAGAGCCGTTCTACAGAAGTTGCAAAATGCAGACCTTATGAGACATATTTACATTCCTATATTTTGCCATGCATTCCCCCTAGTTCTATCTACAACTGGAGATATTTAATCTTGGCAAAGGGTAAAAAAATTGTTATAATTGTACAGGCATGCCATTAAAGAAAGGTTTTTTAAAATCAGCATTTGTAAACGAATTTGAACTTGCTCCTTTGATAGGTAGACCTGCAGTCACCATTCTTTGGAGGGTTGAACTGAGCGGTCACACACAAGCTTTTGTTATGGCTACAAGAGATGAGGTAACTGCTCCAATGTATACGTTTGCCCTCCATCTCTGACGGCCTGAGCCCAATTGCCAATGTCAGTTCTAGAAAACTCAGCCACTTAGTTTCCAGGTACTGAATTAAGTACTTTAATTACATCACAACTTACATGTCAAGTAATAAAAATGGAGCTAATGCCTCCCCTTTTCATTACAAAAAAGTCAAGCAGAATAACAAGCACCTGAAATAATGACAATGTAATATAAATTCAAAATAAGGGTGTTAGAAAGGACAATAAGCAACTTGGTCTTAAAAAACTTTCAGTAAGAAAGTTGAAGAATCCTAGGCAAATATATATGCGATCAAAGTCCAATACCGATCTCATTCATTGTGAAAGGTTAGAAAATGGAAATAAAGTTAAGATCTGCTCTACTCCAAGTAGGTACAACATGCACTTAGTTTCAGGCCGCTGACAGAAGTGCAGAATGGAGGAAATGTTGGGGACAGACGCAAAGATGGCTTTTGGTTGCAGGCTGCTGGACTCTAAGCCCCAGGAAACCATCAGCAAAGCCTTGATTGCTCTGGGCTGGCTGCCGTTTCCCTTCCCTGGGACAGGGCTCAGACCCGGCCGCTCAGCAGCAGCAGTCCTGGACTGTTCTCGGGTCTGGCTTCGTGGCTTCTGTCCCCCACACAGCAAAAAACCAAGACTCACCTCATTCTCTCTCCCCAAATTTCAAAAGAAAAAAAAAAAAAAAAAGAATGTCTGAGAGCCTGCATTTCGGCGGGATCATGTGGAGAAGTTTCTGGCGGGGGCACCCACCTAGTGCGGCCTTGCAGATGCCACCCCTCAGGGCCATTCTAAGCAGGCCGCCTCCTCGCACCTCCAGGAGCATGCTACGCCCGCGGTGGGCAAGGCAAGTAATTTTACAGACATCACCGTCAGTGAGAAAAAGACAGGGTTTCCCTTTCCACCAGGAAGTCTGAGAATTTTTAATCTGTTTCTGACTCACTGGGGTAACTCAGAGGAAAAACTAAATAATCATGCAGAAATAGTTTGCTGTTGTCTTTTTTTTTTTTTAACCTTTTAAAACAAAGAAACAAAAAATCATTTAAAACATTCCTTCTTGTCCTACCCAAGTGAAGAAATGTGGACCTAAGGCTTCAGAGAGGAACTACATTAACGAAACATCAACAAGTTACAGATAAACATTTTAATTGATTAAATATATTATTTTCAAGATCTTTTTGAAATCGCATTTGAACTGTACTAGTCAACAGCCCAAGGCAATATAAAAGTTTAAACCCAAAATGTTCTGACGTGGACACGTGACAGGAACCGCCGCTGTGTGAAGTAACACCCACTGCTCCCAAGAACAGTGATAGTTTTAGAAGATAATTCATCTTAACATGTGCAAGGACAAGTATGTAATCAAAGGCTGGAAGAAATATATATTAGTGCCTGCTTTTTAAAAGTTTATTTTACATTTTAAATACAGTATTTTCTCAAAAAAAAACCCCAAAAACAAAAAAAACAACAACAAAAAGGCCGGGAGGTGCCTAACCCCGTGGTTCCTAGACCATGACTACACGCGCGTGGAGGGACATGCCTGGCACGCGTCTGCTGTAACAGGACGGACACCCGTGAGTGGAGACTACTGAGTCAAAGTGAAAAAACACAGATTAAGCACTTCTCAGGAAAAATAATCCAGTTTCTAAACAACGAGAGAGAACAGTTAGGTATGTACAAAACCAGGTATTAAAAACAGAGGAAACGCAGCACGCAACACCACCAGCCCCTCCCCTTGTAGTGAACTGCAGACACTGCAGCTAATCAACGGGAACCCTCCTACAAGTGATTGATGATTTGTAATTTTAAAAACCTAAGTATTTCAGTAACAACATATAGTGACACATGACACGCACACTGTCATTGTTGTCTTCTATCTGTACTACCCTCCCTTCTGAAAACGAGAATCTCTAGACTAGCCAATCACTTCTATGCACGAGGCAATTAATGAACCTATATTTGTTTTCAGTAAAGAAAACAAAGGCGCACCTCTTCCCATCAATAAAGACATAATACAATTAAAGCTAGAAAAAATTTAGGCACGGGCATATGCATTTCCCACTCCCTCTAGTAAGTACTGTAATTCCAAACCAGAACCGTGTTGGGATTGTGCCCAAATAGTAACAAATTAAGAATGGACCATCTCTGGCAGTGATTTCCACATTAGTGCAATGTTATTCTTCATACACTGAACTGTATGTAAATGATTTTGTCTATTTTTATTCAGTAGATGGCAATTTGAGTTTACAAAATCCCTAACTATATGCTTGTATAGAAAACAGTTTCCATTTGAGATGCTCTCTAAAGCCAAATCAAGACAAAGATGAGTTAATCTGCTCTGCGCCTGGTGGGATAAATACCAAAGGAAGGGGAAGACTGCGAGCGCTTGGAGACTTGCTCAGAGGGATGCTCGAGCTGTTCTGCACATACTGAGGCTTCAATCGGCAATCGGGTTTGGATATTCTATTTTAAGATTACCTCAGAAAATAACTCTCTGTAACATGACTGAACTAAATAGTTGTAACCCAAAACAAACAAAAATAAGCAATCTGGGTCATTCACAACCACATTAAGTTGAGACAATTTTTTTTCCTATTACAATCCATGAGGTCTCAAGTTTTTAAGTTTTAAAAATGGTGATCTTCAAAGTCAGCTGCACCTCATGTAGACTGTAACTAAGGTTTTCAAACGAGAGGGCTCTGTCCCTGTGGGCTCCCCTAAAACACAGCGAGCAGGGTGCAACAGGCTCACCATCAACCAGTGGGGGTAACCTTGGGGTATTTATTCTGGAGACTTTAGATGTAACACGTAACTCATCTGACTTCAGTATCCACTAGTGACTCTGCTGGTCAGCACCCAAGGGCTAGATGGGTATAAGGAATCCCTTTAACCCCAAAGTATGAATGCTCACGTCTCCAGGAAAGCCCGACTCCCAACTAGAGTTCACAACCCATCAGACCACAACCAGCTGGGTCAACACCGACTGCAATGCTCCACAAAAGTCAAAAGAAACTTCCAAATTAAATGCCATCTTCTGCCCAACCCGAGACTCCAGACTCTGTAGTAACATCTTTATCTAGTATAATAGACTCTGTAGTAGACGGACTTGGACCTCCACAAAGAGTAGGAGTTGTCAAACTTGAGGAGGTAGACTCCTCTCCCTGGGTACTGGTGGCTGCCGGCATACACTTCTTCGTGACAGTCCCGCCGGTACACAGGCACGATCTCGTCCAGCAGAGGCTTGCTGGCGTTCTTTTTGGCTTTCTCTTCACTGCTGACGTTTTCTGGAAGAAAGAACGGAGATGAGTCATGAACAGGTCCGGGAAAGCCACACGGCGTCAAGCACTGAAACTACCCTTTCTTTCAGAGCCTTCTCATTAGAAATTCACTCGCTCTATCTCTACGGCTTCTGTGCATCCGAGTGTGTATATGTTAGACGGCTGGCCCATTCCCTCCCACACCTGAGCCGCTGCACTGTACCCAGCACGGCCCGGGCCCTGGGAGCCCAGGGTGAACATGGGGTGGCAGACGCAGCCGCGGTCTCTCTCCCCGTTCTCCGATCATTGCTCCTAGTTCCGAGCCCCACTTTCCTCCTCCACATCCATCTGACTCACAATTCCTCCCGAAAGGAAGAAGCTCGCTCGTCTGAGTAAGACCACAGAAACCCTCCGCCACCTCCTCAACACTCTGGAAGTCCTCTCTGTTTTAGGATGGAAGGGAACCCACAAGGCCTATTACTTTCTACATCATCTTAAGTATAAGGAGTGAAGTGAGAAAACCACAAGAGAGATGAGACTCCAGAAATGCAACTATTTTCACTAGGCCTGTGTAACCCAGGGATGATCCCAGTGATAAAAAGTATGAGCTCTGATTCCAGTTTGCCCAGTTAACAGTTTTCTGAACTCTAATGATATAAGATTAATAAAAAAAAAACACCTATAGAAACCTACAGCAATGAGAAAACATTAAATATAAACAGCTTCAAGGAAAATAGGTCAAGGGAATATTCAACATAGAAGATAAAGACTTTTAAGTTTTTCCAACACGGCAGAGTGAATGTGGTTATTGAGTTAACTGTGTGATGCTTGTCACTGGCTAGTACCAGGGATTCAAACATGGGAAGTCTGACCAACTCTCAGAGTCTAGAGGAGCTTAAGGTGATACGACAATGAACTATTTATAACGTGGCATCCTGGGTGGGACCCTGGAACATCAGGTAAAAACTAAGGAAGTGTGAATGTGTATGTCCTTTATAAGTAACGATGTATCATACTGGTTCATTAGTTATGATATATGTACCACAGTACAATATAAGATATTAACAACAGGAAAACTGGCTGCAGGGATGGGAAGGATGAGGGGTAATATGGGAACTCCATGTATTATCTTTGCAACTTTTCCTAGAAGTCTAAAACTTTTCTAAAATATAGAGTTTAAAAAAGTAAATGATACTTATAAACAGGCCCAAATCAGATCTGCTTGATCACAGCAACACTTAAAATTAAATGTCTTTCATTTACAAATGAGAACTACACTACTGCCTATAAGAGTATCCATGAACTGATTATTGCTCCATTAATTCAGGATCTAATTTTTGTTCCAAATCTATAAAACTGAAGTTACTAGGACAGATGAACAATGCTTCTTTCCTCAATTTAAGCAAAGACTCAGAACCTGGAAACAAGGAAGAGAAGTGGAGAGTTACAGGAGGAGGACGGACTACCATCCACCCACACGTCCTCAGACTCCTCTGTCCTCCAAGGCCTCATGGAGAAAAACCACAGCAAACACAACAACAGCAAACCAGACTCCTCTTCATCTACCTGAGCTAAAAGGGCCCCGAAACTCGGTGCAGACGAGACCTGGTGGCCCCGACAGGGAGGCACATGCCTGTTGTGCACCAACGCAGATGTGAGCTGCATCTTCCAACGAGAGGAAGTTGTGCTCCCTCCCAGCAAACAACTCTGGGAGCAATAAATGAGCACTGTGCTTACTGTGAAAGCGGAGGTTTTAATGCATTAGTTTTAGCTGCACTTAAGGTTCAGAACGGTACAAGGACAGGTGAGCCATCTTTCATTTGAGGGGTATTATGGGTTCAGGTTGCCAGGTGCTCCCCTCTAGACAGGTTCAGGACCCCAGCCACTTCTCCCCGTGCTCCTCCTGACAGCAATAACCCCAAAATGGTTAACAGCCGAGGGCGCAGGCAAGGAAGGAATTTCCTTTTATAAGCTCTCCAGCAGGCAAGCCAGGAGAAATATATTACCTACTTCCGAAGAGAGAATTCTTCTATGTTATCCACAAGGCTCTTTATGAGCACAATATTTGCACACACACACCCTCTCCTTTCCAGACACTAGTAAACAGTCTGATTTTAATGAGTCCCTGGGATGCACCGGAAAGGCCAGTTCAGGGCTGAGTCCCGGTCCCGATGTTGTGGAGGGTACCTGCTCTGCTGGGGTCCCTCTCTCAACTGTTTTTGTTTTTTCTCTTATATTTTTTTCTTTCTGGTTCAGTCAGTAGTATGCACAGACAATGCTTCACCTGGCTGGTGGTACTCTATAAATAAAGACCACTGAGCCCTGGCTGCTGTGGCTCAGTGGATTGAGCATCGGCCTGCGAGCCAAGTGTCGCTGGTTCGATTCCCAGTCAGGGCACATGACTAGGCTGCACGTCAGGTCCCCAGTTGGGGGTACGAGTGAGAGGCAACCACACAGTGATGTTTCTCTCCCTCTCATTCTCCTTTCCCCGCTCTAAAAATAAACAAACAAACAAATAAATAATTTTTTTAAAAAAAGACTACTGAGAGCAAAACGCCATGTAAGACAAAGCGGCTCCTAAATGACAGTGGCCTGTGTGTGCCCCCGCAGGGCCCCAGGCCGCGGCACGGTGTGGTAATATGACTGCCGTGTATCTCAAAAGCTGACCGAGTGTCTGGCCTCCCTCTTTAGGAACAAGCAGTCTGTTCACAAGTTGCCTAAAAGTGAGCTCCCAGAACCGGGACGGTGCCTGTCCCTTCTCACAGGCAGGCAGGCCGTCCTTCCACATCACTCTCAATCAGGGCAACAGAAGTTTACGTGCTCACTAGGCGCAGTGGCTACCAGTCCTGAGTTAGACCATCTTCTCAATTAATAAACTATACATTTTATAACCTACTTCCTAGGCCAAGATAGTTTAGACTCTCCTTGGAAATAACTATCTACTTAGAGAAAATAAAAAGTTACAGTTTAGTAAAACAGGGAAGAGCAAGTGAAAAAATAATTTTTTTCGGTAGGATGCTCTGGTGAGTTTCTGTATTTACACTACAAAATTTTAAGGAGAGCAATGGGGAAAAATGGGACAACTATAATAGAACAACAATAAATTAATTAAAAGAAAAAGAATTTAGAATGCCCTAAAAAGCTAACATCAGAAATGAAATTAAATAAATTCCAAAGATGGCAGAATTTCTCACTTCCTCCTTTAAAATTTTCAAAACCACCTTGTACATTTCGCTTTTCACACACACAGGGCTGGAAGTAAAATGGTACCAGGAAAGCAGAATAAGTGGTTCAACAGACCTTGGCATTCAAAAGCTTCATGTTCAGGCGCCAACGCCCTACAGGCCCCTCTCCCAACCTTCCCGGCCCAGGTCCCACTAACGAAGGTCGTGGCCCCGGCCTGTGAGGCGTTAATAGGATACACGAGGCTGGCTGCCCTCTGACCCGCCACCATTTTTGCCGACGCACAGCCCAGCAGCTACTGAACACGGACCAAGGGCTCTACCTTCTTCCTCCTCCTCGTCATCGCTGGACTCACTGACGTGCACGCTGACAGCAGTGTTCGGAGAGTCTGTCCATTCAAAATATACCCCAAACCCAATGTCATAACTGTCTGTAGCAAACTCCCAGAAGAGATACGATCCTTCTTCGTGGGTGGGCACGCGCACAGTGACCACCTCTCCGCGGCCCACCGTGATCACGGAGTCCGCATCCTGCCGAATCTTCTCTTTAAAGTCTTTGATCTGGGGTCGCGTCCACATGGATGGAGCTGCTATGACTGGAACAGAGTCTAAAGACAACAGGAATTACAAAAGCTACAGAGGATGAGCCTTCAGCTGGGGCAGCAGCATCAGCACAGAAACGCCCGCCCAGCTGAGCTTGGGTATCAAGTGCAACATGGTCTTCCCTAGATCACAGATGCAGAGGAACACAAGAGCCCCCCAGGGAAGTGCCCACCCCACCCCACCCCCACCACGAGTTACCATGCTGAACAATGTCACAGGTGTTCAGAGGTCATCATACCACTTCAAGCAAGACAAGCAACCCGTAATCGTACAAGTGTTTTTTTCCAGTACTCTAATTACATGTGCGGATCTAAGAACGGCCCTGGAAACTTCCTAACTGGGTCTTTATCAGGTTTTATCCTATCTGTAATAAAGCGGCAAGATCGCGACTTACAAATAAGAGCACTTTAGGATGTAGACAAAGAAAGCTGGGCTCTGACTTCGGTCTCTGTTGAAAGGAAGTCTTGACCTCTCAGTACCCCAAAGTCCTAGGAGCTATTCTAAAGGAACTCAAAGAAACAGAAGAATTCGGATGGTGTGAAATTGCTAGGGACTCAGTAAAAAGGAGTAAAGTATACTGTAATACATGACAGCCAGCCTCCAAGGTGGTTCCCAGGAATCCTCGCCTCCGATGTTCATGTATTTGAGAAGTCACCACCCCAAATGTATTAGGGTTGGTACGTGTGAGCAGCAGAATGCAGCAGCAGTCCCGATGCACTACTTCCAAAGTTAGGGCACAAGAGACACTGGCACTTCAGCTTTGTTCCCCTTCGATGACATGCTTGGAGGGAGGCCAGCCACTGTGCTGAGGACACTCAAGCAGTTCTAAGGAGAGGCTTCACCGGGCAAGGAGCTGAGACCTCCTGCCAACAAACAACCCCAACCTGCTCGCCAGGTGAGGGGACCCTTTGGGAAGCAGAGCCTCTAGTCCCAGTCAAGCCTTCAGAGGACTACAGTCCCAGCCAACAGCTAAGCTGTTCCTGAATTCTGAGCCACAGAAACTTCAGGAGATAAAAAAAAGCTCACTATTATTTTAAGCTGCTAAATTTGGGTGTACAGTGATCCCTCACTTATCACGGGTATTACATTCTAGACCCCTCCGCGACAGGTGAAAACCTGAGAAGTAGGAACCTTACATTTATTTTAGTATTTACTGTACAGTACCGCAAAACCCCGCGATACAGTGAAAAACCCACGATAATTAAATATGATATTTTTAAGACCCCTGCGATACACTGAGGCCGCAATAAGTGAACTGCGATATAGAGAGGGACTACTGTGCTCTGTCACACAGCAACAGGTAAGCGGTATATACAATAAGACAAGCCAAAGTGTCCAAAGGACACCTGATTTGCTCTCCTGCGCTATTCTAAAGGGTCAGCAGAAGCATCAGATTCAGACTAAAACGAGTGAAAATGCAGTTAACTCTCACAAGTGTTTAACTGCTCTTGGATGTTAGTTACCGTGACCTCCTGACTTGTGCCTTCACGAGGTTTGAGTTACAACGTCATACCTTTTGGTCCATTCTCCAGGGCCTCTTCTGCAGCTTCTGGTTCAGGCTCTTTTTCCGAGCTGTCAGTGTGGGTTTTGGCCTGTCCGTTGACTGACATCATATCACTTGGTGCAGCTGCATTTACTTTTGACGACGTAGGCAAAGAAGCCCCAGCTACTGCTACTTCCTGTTGTTTCTGTAAGGCTGCCTACAAGGCAAGAAAAAGAGAGGATATGCTGACCAGGAAGGCTAACCAATGAGACATCTGCCTGGAATGCATTCTGGCCCATATTTTTACCCTAACAAAGCATTCTGCTCAGAAATTAATAATACACTTTATTAGCTTTTATCCTGTCTATAATGAATATCAGATAATAGAACTACCAGCTAAAAGCGATAAAAAATCAGTATGGATGAAAAACTGTAACTGAGAATCATGTTTTTGTCACCTGAGGATCACTAGAAAAACTAACAAGGAAAAATTAAGTAAGCAGAAATAATCAACCCAAAATAAAATTAAGAGCAAAAATTGAACCCAGTAACATTTGTTCCTAATAGTGACAGAAGAAAATCTTCTTGATAAAATTCATATATATAAAATTTGAATCAAGAAAATGAAACTTAGCAAAAATAAATGGTCACAGAAGAAAATTCACAAAGGCAAAAGCTGTAATTGGTAAAATCTGATATTGGCCCCTAAATTAACCAATAAATCAAATATGGACAATTATTCTAATATGGACAAAAGTAATTAATAAATTAAATCTTCACTGTAAACTACATACAGAAAAATTCTTACCACAACTAAATTGAAAACTGTTAACGTAAAATATATTGACATAAGACTTACTTAAAAATTCATCACTGTTTACATAATTATAATTATGATTAAAATATGTATATTCATAAATGAAATAAAAATGGGATAGTAAAAACATCTTAAACCCAAAGGACAATTATTTTGGGATATTCCTCTCATATCACAATGATAATAGATATAAATATTACTAGAAACACTGAAGTAACACTAACACCTTAAGTAACTTTGGGGGCAACTTTACACTGAATTACAACATTCATAGAGAAAAGTATACAAATCATAAATGTACAGCTTGATCATTTTTCATAAGTCAAACTTACCCATGTAACCAACACCCAGATCAAGACATCATCCGCCTTCCAGAACTGTCCCTGGTATTCCTTTCCACACGCCACCCCCGCCAAGGGAAACAGTTACTCTGACTTATTATACTGGACACTTCTTCGCCTATCTTTGCACTTTATATGGATGGAATTGTACAATATATGCTCTTTTTTGTGTCTGGCTTCTTTCACTCAACATTATTTTTGTGAAGTTTCATCTACAGGGTTTACAAATAATTGCATTGTTTGTTTACATTGCTACAGAATATTCCATTGTGAAAATACAAAATTCATTTATTTACCCATTCTACTGCTGATATGCAGCTGGGCATTCAAGTAACTTTAAATATAATATGGATAATGCCTTTATAATCTCATGGTTTAGGGATAATGACATATTTTGGCATATCTATATACACACTTGATTTAACTTACCATTTACAAAGCAATTACTTAAACAGCAACATCTCTCTCTGCTGCCAGTGCAGGCTAGTAACACACTAAAGATTTTAAAACACCGTTTTCCAAGGTCTAGATTCTCAATTTCCACGTAAGTTTCCTAGAAAGACTACCAGCTTCCAGAAAAAGTGCATACAACCCAAACAAGCCCGAACACAGAACATTCACTGCATGACAGGAGAGCAGAACAGCATCTGTGTGACAATGAACTGGTCCAGTCCGACGGTCCCTCCTCAATAGGCCTTGCCTGAAACTCTCTAGCAGGAACTCCTTTCCCTGGGAACCCCTGCCCATGAGTATGCAACAATTACATATAATACATATGTTGTAGTTATTTATATATGTCATCTCTCTTTTCTGCTTTGGAAAGTTTTTAAAAGCACAGAAAGGTATTAGGAACAATGTAACTAATATTTATGTAACTACATCCTCAAATTAACAAGATATTTACATTTTGTCATTTGGCTCACTATTTATATAAACATTAATACTTTACGGGGCTGAAGTCCCTTTTGTTCCTTCGCCAGTCCCTTTCCTTCTCTCTTCCCACAGACAACTGATCGATTTGATAAACCACGGTTGAGTGCTGCAATCTCAACTACGGCTCTCCACTTACGTCTCCAAGTTTCTTGGTTTTGCCCTCCTTTACTGACTTTATTCTCATTAAGTGACAGCGAGCAATAGATAGGAGTGAGTGGGAGCTATCTTATTTTAAAAAATCATAACGCCATCAAAACAGCAGAAAAAAGGGAGTGATATAACTTAGAAACAGGCCTTAGAGGACAGAAAAGAAATGCCTCAAAAACACCACTTCCTCCTGAATAAGCTCTGGGTTCACAGTCTTTTCCTCTTTCATGGATTACACAAACCCTGCAGTGCTTTTAAACTGCTCACTACTGTAAAAGACTCAGAGGAAAAGGTGTTTACATAAGAATATTAGTTTTAGGGAATTTAAAGAGCTTGGCAAAATGATACAGATTATTTCATCTAACAAGAAATGTTAAGCAACTATAACGTAACACTTTCCTTCAATCAGATTTTTTGACAGACGGTAAGTGCTTTATAAGCAAAAATCACTCAAGTAAGTAAAACTTCACTAGATTAAGTTTAAAGAGGCATTTTGTGCCTCTGCAAGACATACGAAAGATGGTAAAATCATTACCTTCCACACATACAAACCAGTCTCACAGAGTAGCTACTTCCTCATAGAGTCCTGTGAGGATAACAGGACGTGTGCCAGGATGTCATTCCCATTCTTACCAACTGGGAGAAAAGGCAGAAAAATCAGAGCAGTAACTTGTCTGAGATCAAACTAGATAATGGCAAAGGCAGGGCAGAATCCAAGTGCCATCCAATCCTGACTGCACGTTCTTTTCCTAAACTACCTACTCACACGTGGAAGCAAAGTAACTGTGGGTAGCGAGTTGAAGGAGGACCACCAACGGCTGTAGGGAAGTACTGTCTAGCTACTGTACTTAACGCAAAAGTGAGGATGGACCCAACCCAGAGCTGCGGAACCAGCTGATGGCTTTAAGGGCCGGGTCCTCCCACTGGAAGCTGTCCAGGCCTATGACAGCGCACTGCCCAAAGGACACCCTTGAACTCCTGCTAGCTACCCAAGTCCTCCTGGTGCCAGGAACACAGTCTACCTCAGACTCACTGGAGCAACACACTCAGTCCATACAACTCCCAAATACGCCTGGGACAACATGATAGCAGCCCCATCATCTGCTGCTTTAGGATCACAGTTTCCTTTGCCAGTGAGACACTGAAGTTACCCTCAATAAAGGTCACCTAAAAGCTACTTTATACCCGAGAGGCTAATGCAAAATTCATTAGCAACTGTTAAAAAGCCCTTGGGTTCTGGTGAAACTAAAAACCCTTGCTGGGGCTGAGTGCTGGGCTGTCACACCTGCTGCTGTGCGAGCTGGACCTGATACAGCTGCTGCATGTACTGCTGGTAGTGCTGCTCCTGCAGCTGGCGGATGAGGATCTGCTGCTGCTCGTAGTTCCCCGGGTACTGCTGGGCCGCGTACTGCTGGAACTGCACGGCCGTCTGCGAGTTTAGAGCTGCCATTATCTGCTGCCTGAAAGCAAACATACACACCAGTCTGACTACAGATTGGTCACGACAAAATAAAATGTCCTGGTTACTTATTTTTGTAACTTAAGACTCTTAAAAATGACTAAGCTAGTAATATATACCAATCAGCATGTGTGCCAGGCCCAGAAGAAAGACTTAAGAAAATAAATTTGGCCTCTAATGTTTACTTCGGGTTTCCAAGGAAAACTTGGGTTGGAGAGAGAAGAATGAACACACCATCATCTTGCTCATCGCCACCATCCCATTTGCTAACATTTATGTGCCCTTCCTGTGGACCAGGCAGTGTTCATGGCACTTCGCTGTTCGGACCCGCCGGTTCTCACAACCGTGGGAGGTAGGCTTTCCGAGGAGGAAAAGGAGGCGTCAGTGACTTGCCTGAGATTACCCTGCTAGCAGACAAGACGCCGGAGCCAGGACCAAAGACTAGGTAGACTGGCTCCAGACTACATACTCTAACCAGGACCCTGTAAGAGGACAGATTTCCATCTATGGTAGTCAGCTGCTGGCTGTGGCTTCTCTACCTCAATACATAAAAGCAGCAAAAGGCAGACGAATAGCTTAAAAATGTTACAGGCAGCCCTGGTAAGAATAAAGCCGGTGAAAATTTGAGGGTTCTTAGTATTTAATTTAAACCTACCTTAAAAAGGAACAATGAAAATAGTATCTGGGCGCACTTGGTTCAAAGATACTAATTTTTATAAACTATTACAATTCTCCTTTATTTTTTGTCACAGATGAACCACAGGCTTAAGTTATATGACCAATTTAACAAAGACCTCAAAGCCATCATTAATAGATAAATAACAAAGCGAAGTCTCACAAACCCCTGAACAGAACATGGCATTGGGCCCACCCCACAAGGGTAGCATTCAGTTTCTCTCCACAGCAGAGTGAGGCCCTGGGTGGGTCTGAAGCTTTTCTGAGGAACAACTCAGAAATGATGACAAGAAATCAACGGACTCCAATGTCCTCTGGTTTAATCCACATGCCCTGCCACGCCTAGGACTCCAGGCCTCCTTCCCAGTGTTTTATGGGTGTCAATCACTCCCTCCTTGTGCCCAGAGCCCCCTCTGGAAGCAGCAGTAGCTTCTGTGACAGCCACACCCACAGCCCTTACTAAGAAATGGCTTAAGCGCCCAAGTGCTCCCCCAGAGGACACCTGACACAGGTGAAGCCAACCGGTTCCCTGCCCCGGGATTTGAAATTGGGTCTCGGATTCCAACCAGTCCCTGACAGACGAATGAAAACAAACACACCTAAGTCCAGGCTGGACTAGCCTGTGTAGGCCAAAGCAGAGAGAGGCGATCTGCGGAGAACAGAGGACTAGAACAGAGGCGTAAGCTGAGAAGCAAAGACAAGAGATCACGCGGACTCACAGAGCGGGGGCACACGAGCAGCTCCGCGCCTGTTCTAGCCCCTGGGTTCTGGGAGCAAATCCGAAACCCTCCCAATGCAGCCACTGCTCTTTTTGCAACAAACGATGCTTAGGATGGGGCCCGCTCTGGCAACACGTCACTGGTGTAAACGGCGAGGAGCTCGTGCTGGGCTTCCTGCCCGGCACACAGATCAGAATTATTCGAAGGCACAAGCGGGAAGAAGTCAGGGCCGCGCAGCCACTTACTTCTGCTGCTCCAGCCGGAGCCTCTCCTCCTCCAGCCGCCGCCTCTCCTCGTCCTCCCGCCTGCGCCTCTCCTCCTCTTCTCTTCGGCGTTTCTCTTCCTCCTTCTGCAGACGTTCTCTTTCCTCCTCCTCACGCTGCCTTCGCTCCTCCTCCTCCTTCCTACAAAGTACAGCACAGAGAGAATGAACCCTGTACAAGGAATCCTGTTTAAAAACAACGGTAAGACCTTATTTTACAGTGAAAATTGACAGTCTTTTCAGAGAATTGCGTACACGTATCATATGGAGTGAACCGTCCAATATACATGATCACAGCAAGAATAATGGTGTCCATCAGTAAGATACTACTCAAATCGTAATGATGCACCCATGCCCTAAGGCGCCCCCCTAACATATGCTCAGGCACACGGGTTTTTCCTTCATACTTCTTACTGTAACTGAAATTCAAGTTGTGTGGGAAGGTCAGCGATACCTCCGCTGTACCCACGGAAGTGCCTGCTCCACGGGGCAGAGGGGGCCTACCACACACCACTGCATTCTCAAAGCCATCAACAGCTTTGGAGAGGAATGAGGACCCCACCCTGAAACGCCATGCAGTCATAAAGGAAGGCTAGAACTAATGGCTAATATGCAAAGACATCTAACATATTCATATAATAAAAAGCTGGTAAATACATAGAAAAAGGTCTACAAAGATACACTTTAAATCTGTCAATTATTACGTTATGGAGAGAAGAATGAGAGTAAAGGTAAGATGGTGGGAAGGAAGGTTTTCAGTATGAGCTTCGTATATGGAAATAATTTATATTGCATACATTTGTGTATCATTTCTGAAATTAAAAATAAGTTTAAAGCTTTTAATTTAAGAAAGAAAAGAACAGCTGGAAATCAGATGCAGCCCTTACCCAGCTCTCTCCCACCCTGACCCGTCTGCGGAGAAGAGATCTGGCCCCAGGAATGGATGTCACCTGCGGGTAAGAGCGGTGTGCAGCGCATGAAGGCTAGAGGCAGGACCAAAGAGCAGGTTTCTCAGGAGTCTCAGAAAAGACACTATTTCTTGGTCCTACCTTGAGCACTATCTGGGTTACCCCACTTTTCTTCCCAAGAACTCCTATTCAGTAATTAAGAACACACTGAACCCCAGCCCAGGCTCAAAATATAGGAATACCATGACCTCCTTTTAATGCTTCACAGCTGGTACACAGGCTACACTGCTCCACAAGCCGGCACTTGAGCTTTAGGAGAGAGGAAGTCTAGTCTATAAATGCTTTCAAAAAATTCTATATGAGCTTCATCTCATGAAAAAGGATATTTTTAAAAGGAAAAATGCAGTTTCATATGTTGAATAGTAACTTAAGTACTCAATTTATCATTAAAAAGGAACTTAAAAAGTATACTTCCAAAGATCTTAGAGCTATACCTCACTGGTCCCATATCACCACACAATGGACCGTAGCACATAATTTTCCAGTAAAAAAGCATCATTCCATTCTTATATAAATCAAAGCTTTTCCTTTGGGTAAAAACGAGCTTTGAAAATGTATTAAGCTACTTCCAAGCCTTTTAAACAGGAATAAATTATATCTAGTGCTCTGTCTTTTGATGACTCTGGAGCTGTGATGACAAACATAAAAACCATACGTGTCACAACACAGTGACAGAGAAGCTTACCCTATGTTACATGGCCCCTGGCTGCCACACTTTAACATTGCTATGTCTATTTTCTATGACTTCTGGCTGTTCTCTCACTATCAGGCTACTTTCTCTTCTCATCTATTATTTCCATCCAGGTTAGGGGGAGAAACCAGAGACCCAACTGTTTCTAAAGTAAGTGTCATATAATCGGAGGAAAAAATGGTTTTATAGCATCATTTTCATCATGTAGAAAATTTAAATAGTCAAAGTCACTGAGAAATAAAACCTCTAGATAAATAAGGTGCTAACTATAATTCTGCTGCGTTCACAATCATGACAGAGAATCCCATAAGTATAAGCAGTGCATTCAGCAGTTCCCCATCCCCCGGAAATAATGAATAAGCCATCTGGAAGCCAGAGCCAGTACGAAATGTCTATATAAGGCCTGACATGTAGCACAGCTGATAACCACAAGACAAAGTATGAATATTCTAGAAACTCAAGGGAGACAGCCGCAAAGGGTATGTCAGACCAGAAGGTAAGGAGGAGAGGATGGTGAGTTTACGAAAAATTTAGTGTAACGACACAAAAGCAATGCTGCCATGATAAATGGCACTTCTGCTTGGGCAGAGCTGGACGGAGGCAGCAAGCCCCCTCCCCAAACTCACAAACATCTGCTCCCATCAGGAAGCCTGAGCAGCTGCCATCACTGGGGACCCAGGGGAAGTCCGACGCCTGACCGAGAACACTCTGCAGACGAAGCATCAATATACCGGGCTGTACAAGGACAAAGTGGTTCGTGCCCTCAAACTTCACCTTTTCTTTTCTTGCTCTTCCTTCTCTATTTTGTGGGATGCAACATACGTGGAGAAGAGATGGCAGCACCTAGTCAGAAGCTTGACAAACTCTACCATGGCATCCTCTTTAGACATGTTTCCCAGGGCTGCCCATTCCCTCCTGTAAGAAAGAACAAGAGAAGTCACCTCCAATTCTTACCAGAATGAGGATTTGATTTAATCGAAACCTAAATACGAACAATTCTCAATCGTAAATAAAACGAAGGCTAATTCCAGTATAAACAAAAGGCTCAAAACTTCAAGTTTCAACAAGCATGTGGTGATTTGCCAAATTAAGTATGCTCGGTACAATCCAAACTTACTTCATAAACAACAATTTAACTGCACTGCCAATCATTTCTGTACTAGCAAAAGCATGTCTAAGTTCCGTTTTACTTGTATTCTAGCTTTAATTGAAAAAAATCGTCAATGTGTTCTTTTTGTCACAGCTCTCCATGTGTCCCAATAAGGGGATCAATTACTACATATTTTAAGTAGCTGCTTTTAATATTATTAGGAAAAATCAAATGAAGCTGTACTTGTCTTATGTTCATAATCAGATGAGTAAGCTTCTTCCTCAATATTTAGCCATAAACATCTCCAAGCCCAAAACAGATAAACACCTGAAGACTCCAGAAGCTGCAAGCAAAAATGTTTGTTTCAGTTCTAAGCTAATGAACCAGCTATTTACATGTTAACCAATTTATTTTGTACTGTTTTCGACACTATTCTCATTAAATTAATTATACAGCAAAACACTGTTACCTCCTGTCATTCCCCAATACATCAAAGAATCCAACCTCAGGACAAGTGTCTGGATTATATGGACCCATAAGAACCTGCTTATGCAGTGCCACAAGCTTCAGTTTTTCTTCATAAGTTGGATGAAATGCTTTGCCATCTTTTTCTGTAAGAAAAAAACACAAAGAAAATAATTAGCACTAGAAAATACATAATTTTCAGCACTGTATACAGAAGTTTTGCTATAAAGTATGTCACAAACTGCCTGTTATAGTTATAAACACTATTTTGCTGAGATTTTTTCCCAAATACTAAATTTTAATAAACTTTATGTTGATTAAAAAAAAATTAAGCCACGTACCAATATTTATATTAAAGCTACTACAGAGAAACTAATCTGTCAATGTATAGTCAAGCACACACATACAAGTGTATCATGACATCTTTTACACATATAAAAGCATGATCAACAATCATTTTTAAGTTTCTTTTTTTCCTCTTCACCTGAGGACATGCTTTTTGATTTTAGAGGCAGAGGTAAAAAAGCTGAGGTACATTTAGACAATGGAATACTATTCAGCCATAAAAAAGGAAATCTTATCTTTTACAACAGCATGGATGAACCTAGAGAGTGTTAAGTGAAATAAGCCAGAGAAAGGGAAATACCATGTTTTCACTTATATGTGTAATCTAATGGACAAAACAAAACAACATAAATAGAGTAAAATAAAATCTAAGAAGCAGCCCTGGCTGGTGTGGCTTCAGTGCATTGAGTGCTGGCCTGTGAACAGAAGGGTTGTTGGTTCGATTCCTAGACAGGGCACATGCCTGGTTTGTGGTCCAGGTTCCCAGTTAGGGGTGTGTGAGAGGCAACCAGTTAATGTATGTCTCACACATTGATGTTTTTCTCTCTTTCTTTCTTTCTTTCTTCCTCTCTTCCCATCTCTCTAAAAATAAATAAATAAAATATTTTTAAAAAATTGAAGAAGCAGTTCTCCACTCTCCCACTGTCTGGCAATCCCAAGCAGGCAGATGGCTACCCTGCCCCAACCTTAGCAGAGGTCTAGGTGCATACCAGAGAACATGAATCACAGGTGCTCCAGGTGGGAGCACACCAGCCTGGGAGGAAAAGGCAGGACTGAAAACAGAAATGAAACCAAAGGTTCCCCTAGTACATGGTAAATAACTTCCACTCATTCTCCCTCTTCCTTCCTCATTCCTGAACGTTGGCAATTAGGTTCATACATCCCAGGCAGAAGACAGGGTTATTTTCATGAAAAACTGGCCCAAAAGAAAAGACCTACACATACTGATTTGAAATGTACTGACGTTTGTTGGAGGGTTCTCTTATGAAACTAGGCCTCATCACCCTACAATACAGGCTTCTACTCAAGGTTACAGTCAGCTGTTCAGTACTTTATCCTTTAACATAAATGAATACCCAAGAATCATCAGACATATGAGAAAGCCTCTAAGATAGGGGAAAAAAGCCTAAGAGACATTTTAAAAATAAAACAAAAATCAAAATTTATATTTACTAATATCCTCAGAGACCGAAGGTAATGTGCCCAGAGAGTACAACAGGGTGCCAGAAAGACCACTCAGAGAACAAAAACTCTTGGAAATTAAAAATGTAAAAGCAGCCCTGGCCAGGCAACTCAGCTGGTTACAGCATCATCCTGACACACTAGGGTTGTAGGTTCAATCTCTGGTCAGGGCACATACAGGAAGCAACCAATGAGTGCATAATTAAAGTGGAACAACAAAACTGATGTGTGTGCACGCGCGTGTGCGTGTCTCCCCTTTCCTCTCTATCTAAAAATCAATAAAAATTAAAATTAAAAAAGTAAAAGCAAAAATTTAAAAAATCTCTAATAGGTTGAAAAAAAGATTTCAGGAAAAATTTCTCCTAGAAAAATACAGCAAAAAATTAAATAACAATGGAAGAGATAAGAGAATAAGAAGGTCAATATTAACAGCATCAGAGTAAAAACAGAGGAAAAAAGAGGAAATTATCAAAGTAATAAAGAAGAAAATTTCCTAGAAATTAAGGATACAGCCCTGGCGACTGTGGCTCAGTGAGCTGGGCACTGCCCCACAAGACGAAAGGTCGCTGGTTCAATTACCAGTGAGGGCACATGCCTGGGTTGCAGGTTTGGTCTCCAGTCGGGGCACATGCAAGAGGCAACTGACTGCCCTGGCTGGTGAAGCTCAGTGGACTGAGTGCCGGCCTGTGAACCAAAAGGTTGCCAGTTCTATTCCCAGTTCAGGGCACACGCCTGGGTTGCGGGTCAGGTCCCCAGCTGGGGGCATGTGGGAGACAACCGATTGATGCTTCTCTCACACATGGATGTTTCTCTCCCTCTCCTTCTTCCTTTCCCCTCTCTCTGAAAATAAATGATTAAGTCTTTAAAAGAAGAGGCAACCAACTAATTGATGTTTCTCTCTCACAACAAATGTTTCTTTCCCTCCCTCCCCCTGTCTCTGGAATCAATAAAAGAAAAAAATACAAAGAAAAAAAAAATTATGGATACAAGTTTACAGACCAAAAGGACTACCAAATATCCAGCACAATCACTGAAAAAAATTCTTAAAAAGGCAGTAATTGAGAAATTCCTTAACACTGGAGATAGAGATAATTCTAAGAACTTCTAAAAAGAAAAACAGGTCATATGCACAGGATCAAGAATGAGATCTAAAGACCTCTTAAGAGTATGAATGCTGAAGGCTAGAAAACATGTAATACCTTGAAATTCTGGGGGAAATTATTCCCAACCTAGATTTTCATACACAGTGAAATCAAATCAGGTGTGACAGTAAAAATAAACTAATTTTTGGAAAGGCAAGGTTTCAAAATTTCACCTTCCCTGTGCTCTTTTCTCAAGAAGCTACTAGCGGGCAAGCATTTCCAAAGTAAGGAAGTCAACAACAAGGGAGAGGGATGGAGGGACAGGGGACCCAGCAGCACTGGGGGGGGGCGGGGGGGACGGGGGGGGGGTGACACACCAGCTCCAGGGTGACAGCCGAGCAGCGGACTCAGAGGCAGAAAGCTAAGACTGGATCAAAATGTAAAGACAATGGGAGAGATGTCTTCTTAAAAGTTTACCTGAGGACAAACAAAACAGAATAATTGCTTCCAACCACATGAAAGACAGAGTTTGCATAAGAACCAAAATACTGTATAATCAAAGTTCTAATCTGTCTCAGCTATGAATATGAATGTAAACAATTGACACTGATTTAATCACAAATGTGGGATCATAAAATGAGGGAGCTTGGGAAGGGGCAGAGAAAAACATACACAGAGAAGTTAATTAAAAAAAAGTTAATGAAACAGTTACAATAATGAAAAGTTGTGACGGGGGAGAGTGACAGAGGTGGGGGGAAAAAAGAGATCAGGGAGGGCTATTTTAAATTCTAAAATTTAGAGTGCAACCTGACTTCTTAAATTGCTTTGGTTTCCATTTTGGTAAAAAGATCAAATGAGTAAATTCATAATACGCTCAATTTCAGTAATCAATTCATAAAACATCATGACATAAATGGTGGGCATAATAATTCCAACCCCTCAGAGATGTCTACATCCCAATCCCAAATCTGTGGAATGTTAGATTACATGAAAAAGGGGAGTGGAGGTTGCAGCGGACCTTATCCTGAACTACCCACACGGGCCGATGTTCTCACTAAATTCCTAAACTTTACAGTTCTAATAAAACAGCATAATTCCATAGCAGCTTTATAACTACAGTGACCAAGCCCAAAGGTCTGAAAGATTAAAATTAAGTCCCTTCCACCTAAAATTAATCATACACAAGGTTAGTCTCATACTTCAATTGCTGGAGTAAGTTTATGGAAAAATCATATTCTCCCCTTTTGTCCGGAGGTAAAGGTAGAGGAATATAACAAATTATTTCAATGTCCCGTCTAGCCTTTATTTGATGAAAGCCATAAAATACATGGTTGGAAAATATATTACAGACAGGTGGCTGAATTGCACAACCAAAGCTTCAGTAATTTGTTATTAGATATACAATATAAAAAAGATGTGAATTTTAATGACAATGACCTAAAATGTGAGGGAGGGAGAAATAAAAGTATAGATTTTCTGCATGCTGTGGAAGTTCTGAGCTTAAACTAGTAGAACTATAAAATATTTTATATTAGCCTCACGATAACCACACACAAAAAGAAATCCTTTAGTAGACACACAAAAGGAATCGAAACATATCCTCCTACTAATTGCTAACCAGTGCTTAGACACGTTCTAGAGATGGTAATCCCTGTCCCAGGGCACTCTATCCCACCATCAGAGCTGTGACGTTCACTTCTTCATTCTGAGCTCATCTCCCTCATTTCTAGCTACAGGATCTATTATTTCTAGTCCTCAGCATTAAATAAAACACATCTACCAGACCAGACCTCAAGAAAGCCACAAAACACTCGCATTTGCCCTGAGTTCTCTACTCCGTACAGAAGATGAGCACCCACAGCCTTTGCCCGCCTACCTCCTAAACCCCATTCACGGACGACAGGACCTGGACAAACTGCGCAGCCTGCCCGAGCCTCAGCGTTGTTACCAGTAAGATGGAGATACTACTAACTCCTCCTTGGGGCTCCTGTGAGGGCTGGAACTAAGAGGCGCCAAAGTCTTGGTCTAGTGCTTGCAGAGCAGACGCCGGCTAAACGGCAGCTCTCACGATAATGGGGGGGAGGGGGGGGGCCGAGTCCCCACACTGCACTAGTGCCTCTTTGAACGCGCTCCATTCTGCCCTCAACCCTAAAGGGTGCTGCTGCAAACTGAAAGCAGTACCCAGGGGCCATGTCATCTGCCACAGCAGCCTGGGATCAAACCTGTTTTCTCTCATGGCACTCATCACACTGTTGTCTCACAGAGACTCTATTTTGAATAGAATCCATCTTTCAGAAATATTAAAATTAAAACATCTCTCCCATACGGGGCTGAGAAAAAACATGATTGATAAATTCTTACACTACTTATAAGAAAGTATAATACAATGTAGTATTACCGAGTCAATGAACATAAAACACTGGGAACTGCCTTGTATGTACAAAATGCTTAAATAAAAGTTACCTTTTTACTCCCATTAAGTCAACACATTCCATAATAAATTTCAGCAATCTCTTCAGCCACAGAATACCAATTGCCAGGTACGCTGTTATGAGTTTATATACATAATTTCTTATAATTCTTACCACCCTCTGAGTAAAGGAAGGCACAGAGCTTAAATAACTGAGTGGTGGAACTAGGGAAAAGCACCCTAGGTTCTGTTGACTCCAGAGCCTCACTTCCTAAATACTGAGCCAGAGTAGCTCTCCTTTTAGTTACCTGATAAAGTCAATACGTCCTTCTGGTGTCGGTTACCAGAGTGTGCTTGTTCTGTGAGAACTCATCAAGCTATACACTTACGATTTGTGTATTTTCTGCATGTGTGGTAAATGAAGGGGAGGTCTCAGGCGAATGTTAAAATCATTTACATTAAACACACACACACACACACCCTTGAATACAGTCTTCAAAGGAAAATTTTAGTTTAGCTCAAATTTAATATAAACTAGCAAACTAAAAAATCAGATGTTTAAAAGCATTACTATTGTTGGTAGCTAAGATTTTCTTTCTTACAACTGTTTCTTAGGTCTAGACATCCTCCTGTCCTAGTATACACTATGTCTAAAGAGAAAGACAATAAGGAAAGAAGGGAAAAAATAAACTCAAAATTTAATAGATATTCGATGGCACCAATTAAACTTGATGCTACCTAAGACTGTCACTTAAGTCCAGGAAGCACACACTAATTACATACATTACCGAAGAATAGTTACAGCAGTACAGTATTTTAAAACATTAATGGGGCCATTTATGAAAGTTACTGTAAATGCTTATGTTTAAGGAAGACAAAAAGGAAATGGAGCCATTTCGGCACAACCGTATGCTTACTTCTTTGCTATCCGTAATATCACTGAGTGAAATCAACAGCAACGCTAGCAGAGCTGCATTAACAATTCCACATGCAACTTAGAAACTGACTCCAAGACTGAAGCTCCTCCAATATCAACCAGTTTCCTTTTATATACCACACCCTCAAAAGCACCCCCACCCAGATCTGCCTACTGCAAAGGCCTAGAAATAGTGGCCGATGCAGTAATGGGCACCCGACTCCTACCACCCAGGTTCCGGCTCTTCTAACGTAATTTCCCACTAACGGGGACCATGTCTCCTTGGAGAAACGGCTGACTCTGCCGATATGTTAAGATGCATCTGGGACGGCTCATCACAGCAGAGAGTGAGGGAGCCAAGGAAGACAAGAGTCACCATCAAAGAAACGCAGGAGCCGATCTAAAAAGGCTCCCACTGTCTATAAAGATTCTACAATTTGAGCATCAATAATAAGAGCTAAAAAAAAAAAAGCATGAGTTCATAATGACGTTTAAAACACTGTCACCTTTTGAGGCTGTTAGGGACACTCATTATTTTGGAAACTAATAAATAAAGGGAAAGAAGCATTGATCTTCCTACTTGAACTGTACCCCGAACCACATGGTATGAGAGGAAGCCTTACACTGAAGGAAACACAATTAGAATATCACCATCTTTCAATCACCAATGAAATTAGAACACATCCATTTTTAATTTACAAGAGTAGAAAACAATCATTAGGTTAGCTAAATGCAGGCCTCCCGAAAGGCCCACTAGTGTGTTAATAGGAATGGGATTCTGCATACAGGATCTCCGATGGGTACACTTACTTCACTCATCGGAGGGCCCCCCCCACACACACACACACAGACACAGCAATGCTATTTCAAACCTGAGAGCAACCGTATGTAGCAATTCAGAGGCAATGCTTCTCTCATGCTTTACTTTTCCAGGTATCTGAAGCAATTCTCAACAGTGATCTTGTGTAGAAAAACAAAATGACTCTTTCCGTTGGCCCTTAATGTTTTCAAGTAAATATATTAAAGAAGTTCCAAGGTGTGATAAGGCTACAGTGTAGGAACTCGAAAACCCCTTCCTCAGAACGTCCCCAGAGCCCAGGGTCCCTACCCTCTCCGGCTGGGGGCAGAGCTGTCTTTGGAAACACACAGACTGGGACCTGTGATGACTGAGAGGCCTGGGGCAGGCTCCCCACTCAGAAACCGGGTAGCACCCTCACTGAAGGGACTGTGGAGGACTCAACAGAACACTGTACATGCAGCTCTGAAAAAGCAGTACCGGCTTTTAGCGGACGTCTGCTTGGTGACTGGTGGCAGTTACTACTCTGGGATTTTAAATCAATGCGACCATCTACCAGCTTAAGGCGATGAGGTAACAACATGTTAGAGAAGGAAAAGGTCACCCCTAAGAACTCTAAAAACCAAATACAACCCCCCAAGTTAACTCCATCCAAAGAGGAAGACGCTTACAAGAAAGCCAACCAAGTCAGTACTCAACCCAGAGATGGGAAAAGCGACTTAATCCTGCTAAACTAGAACTGGGCAACGCTGGTCCTCAGTAAGTGCTGACGACAAGGCTGCTCCCAGCGGCAGGAGACCCGTCTGCGGGTCCGCCAGCTTACTCTGCACCTGTCCATTGCTCCCTGTGGGCCTGCCCTGGGCATGGCTCCTGGCCTCCCCCCACCTATGCCACTTGCTTCCCGGATCCTCCACCGGGTACTGCAGTTGACAATGGGTCTTGAACTCCTCCTTTGGCCTCTCAATTCCTTAACAGCACAAGGGAATGTACCATTCATTTACAGCAGTAACCTAATATGAAACTTGATGCATAATACTCAACTATGTCTGAAATTTTGATGGTGAAATGCTAACTAAAATTTACTTGTATTTTCATCTGTCATTTTATTTCTACCTTCGTAAGATTAAAGGGTGGGTAGCTGAAATAATGGGTTCAGTCACTGGCCTATGACCACTGTGACAGGAATGGAATGAGGAATAGGGTTCCTGATTCCCCATCCAAGTTATTTTCAATGGAAAAAGACATTCATGCTTTCAAGATTCATATTTATCCCACAGTGGAAGATAAAGTGTAATGTTATTTCTAATTCTTGTGAAACCCTCGTACGAAACTACAAAATAGTGACATATTAGAAGTCTATACAAGACTGATAAAAATGCCAAATATTACACTGGAAAAATTCACACATTAAAACAAAGTCGGCAACACGTTACTCACCCCACTTCCCATAATTTTTCTGACTGCTTTTAGGTCCCTCCTTCCCACCTCCCCCAATTAGGCAGCTCCTCTACTAACAGCCTCTTCACTGCTAACTATGTGATGACCCCTGCAGAAAGGCAGCTTTTGATTGCCGCACCGCTATTTCTCCTTTTAAGGACTCGGATATTGCTTGGAAAGTCTAACTTAGAAAGTGAGTGAACCATACTTATCAATGTAGCTTTTTCCTCTACGGTGACTGATAACCAGACCCTCAAATTATAGGTCCCCCGAGGAGTCCTACCACTCAGCAAAATATTAGGTTTAGACCACTAAATCTTAAATATGAAGCATCAAATTTCACTTAATCCAGCTCCACATATATTAATGGGTAGAAAAAGAGTCTGGAAGAGAAAAGTTAATTGTCTAGGTGTTTACACAGTAAATGGAATCCAGGGCTTCCTAACTCCAAAGCAATGCTAAGTTTACTGCACATTATAGTGTTTTAATCTTTCAAAGAACATATCACTTCTATTTTCAAATAAGACAGGCTCACAAAATGAAATTACCCATTTTTTTTGTTGTTGTTGTTAGTCATGTGGCAAAAGCTAGGATTAGAAGTTGGTTCTTTCCTATTCTTACATACTTCTACTATAATACACTTTTTAACCTTACTGAATCTGGAAATATAAGTTCTAAGAATTAAAATTTAAGGTAAAATAAGAACGGTACAGAGGCCACCAGAATGTTATGTAAGTTATAATATGGCATCACTAAACATTAAATTCAAGGGTCAAGTGACCCCAAACCCATTAGCCACTTCCACTTCCCCAAGCTAGGTAGGGCACGCAGGGCAGGGCTCATTGTGCAATGAGGATGAATATTTCAAGGGTAAGCTTTTAACACGCAGTCAATGAATGAGGAACAATCAACTGTTCTAGAAAAGCAAACTTCTTTACACAAGTGCAATGAATGTGGAATGATCAACTGTTCTGGAAAAGTTATGAAACAGAGACTTATTAGTTTGCACAGTTGAAAGTATTTTGAGAAAAAGCCAGTAACTTTTGCAAGCATCACTACACTGAACTCAACTTCAGCTCGTGAAATACGTACCCCAAAAGGTACTTCCTCTGGTTCAAGTGTCATAAATATGCTGTTCTGGAATCTACAGGGAACCTAGCAACCACTTTTAAAGTTGCATTTGCTGATGTCTCTCCTTGCCCACCCGGCCCACGAGATCTAAATTATCTCTGAATATCAAACTAACGGCCCCTCATCAGACTTTCCCACCAACACGATCATGCGACCGGTATCACCAGCATTTGACTAAGTGAATCACCCAATTAAACCACACACCACAATCTTGCTCTAAGGCAAGAGGCACTTTTCAATGAATTCTGCGAGAAGCACAGAGGACACTTTTAAACCTTACTCCGAGAATTCACTCTTGGCACATTCCTTACAAGATCAAATTGTAACCTTCTAGAAGTTACTAGGACATAGTAGGTATCCCTTCTCTTTCGAGTTTGACAAGCCAGCGGGGATGTGCTAGCTTAATACTTCCTCCTCTCTGCACGTCAATACTGCCAAGTGATCAAATCCTATCCGGGTGCATGGGTCCCCAGACTGAAACGGGTACGCAGGAACCTATGGAAAGGCTTCCACCGCTAGCGGAAAAGGATAAAAATCGGTGGGGCATGATGTGCCAAGCTACAGGAAACAGAAAAAGGAATGCAACGCTTTAAAAAAAAAATTCCAGAATGGGATCCTCTGGGAGAGAGAAGGCTCATGCTTCTATCTCGTCTCCCGGAAACCCTAGAAGCTAAATCAGGTAAAATGCCCCGGTAACCTCGGGGAGGCAGGACGACTAAACCAAGGGCCCAGACCCCTCAAGGGTGTGACCCAGACCGAGTGGCCAAGCTGGTAGTGACAAACTTCAGGTACGCCCAAGGACACAGCCCTGCTCCGGTGGCCGCGGCCCAGTACGGTGAGGCTAAGACTGGTCTAGTCCTCCCGGGGGCCACAGCCCGGGCCGGGTTCCCGCGGCCGGGCAGGGGCAGCGGGGCGGGGCGGTCAGCCTCACCTTTGAAGAAGCGCAGCGCCAGGCCGTACAGCTCCTCCAGGCCGAAGCCCCAGCGCTGTTCCAGCCACCGCGCCTCCTCCGCCGCGCCCCCCGCCGCCGCCTCCCCGGGTTCCGGCTGCTTCCCGGCGGCGCCTGGGCCCCGGCCGGCTCTGGGAGGTGAGGGCGGGGGCAGCGGCGGCGGCAGCAGCGGGGCGCCCTCTGCACCGGGCCGCTCCTCTGGGTCCGGGCTTAGCGTGAGGCCATCAACGGAGACCTCGAGTCGTTCTGCATTCAGCACCGCCGCCATCTCCGCCTGCTGCGCCTCCTCGGCGGGGACAGGCGGCGGCCACGTATCGACTTCCTGCTGACCTCTGACCTCCACTGACCGACACCGGAACTTCCGGTGCTGAGAAGGCTGCAGAGCCCCGCGAAATAGGCAGAATCGTGGTGCCCCGCCCCGTCGGCATCCCGTGTCTGGCCAGCCCCGCAGCCACGCGCCATGCGCACGCCCCCAGCTCAGGAGGGTCCCAGTCGCTGCGCCTGGGTACCCACTCTATCCCTTCCGGCCCTTGTGCCTCCGGGGGCAGATGCTACGCCCCGTTCGCCGCCCCCATCCCGGTTTACTGCAGGGCGGGGGCAGGCCAGCCCTGCGTGTTGTTTGTGCAGGGAGGGCGACGGTCAAGGCAAGCGCCCTACCCTCCAGGACGGGTTTGTTAGCAGAGCTCTTACCCAGCACAGTTATAATACGGTCTTCCCAGCAGCTCAGGACATCCAGGGCAAATAACTTTTTTTAAAACGAGGAAACTGAGGAAGCAGAGAAATTCAGTGGCTCCTCTGAGGTTGTAAACTGGCAGATCCTGGATTTGGGGGAAGTCAGGTTCATACAGTTAGGTGGTGGAGGCCTCATTGAGAAAAGATGCGGAGGGGGGGCGCAGCTGGTCAATGTTTCTTCTCATATCCATGTTTCTCTTCTCTTTCTCCCTCCCTTTCCCTCTCTAAAAATAAATAAAATCTTTTTTTAAATTACAAGCTGAAAGTTTGGAAAGTGAATATTTAGAATGAGAAAGAAGTCATAGATGACATTTGAAAGGTTAACAGAACCCACAAACATCACACAAATAGCCATAGTATCTTTATCAACTTCCTGAGACACTTCTCCAGGGCACCCAAAGTCCAGAAACATCATTATTTCACTTTACTTCTTTAAAGATTGAAAATACCCTTGACAACGTTATGCATGTTCACTTGTGTTTCAAGACTTAAGGGCACCATCTATGATCATTTCCCCCACATTTTTTGGTCGCACACTTTTGATTATCTTTTTCTATGACAGTTATTTTGTAATATTTTCTATAAAGAAAACAGACTTTTTTTTTAGCATGCTGCTGAAAAATTAGTTTTCTTGTTTTTAATTGTTTATAAGTTTCAGCTTCACAACTCATTAGAGCTTCAATGGCAGTTTTGTGTATGGCTTTTACTGGGTCTCCAGCGTTTATCTGGATAAGATTTGTCTGCTACGTTAAGAGGAGATCTGATCCAATAAAATGAACAAAATGTGACTTCACATACAGACAGACTCACTGTGTGGTTCAACTACAAGTGTGTGTCCCATAAACACAGGAATTCTAATATATTCCATTTACCATGATTCACATAAAAATAAGTGGTGAATTTATAATTGTATATATGACATTACAAGGTAGCTTACTGATGAGTGGAAATCTCCATTTTAGGTTAGGCTTTTTAGATTAGATATTGAGGAAACTGATCCTTCACTTTAATTTTTTACTTCTGATGGTTGGAAGGATTTTCTACGGACTGATTTTCCCTTTCTTTCAAATGCTCTTTCTCCTCTACTACCCATGTATTTCCTGTGCCAGAGCTCCTTTGCCCTCTGGCCCTGCATCTTTGTGACATGGTGCTGGCTGAATTGGCATAATGGGCAGTAGATGAATTCCAGAAAGCCAGTCCTACACCCATGGTGAGCAATCATTTAACAGTATGCAGAAATGACTGCAAACCACATAAATGCATGCCAGTAAACTCAAATTAAATGTATCTCTAATTCAATCATTGTCTCTTTGGCCAGATCCCAAAACAACCCACGGCCATTCCTATACCACCTAATGTTGGAGAAGGGCATAGGGGTGGAAGGAGTCTTAAATATCTTACTTTAGAAACTTTTACAGAAACATTTGACCAAGTGAGTATACTGCTTTATCTGGTGAATTAATAATCAGTACTCGGTAAAATTTCGCCGTTAACCTTATTTAGTAATGCAGTCTTTTGTTTCCTGGACTCCCACAGTCCCTAACACAAGATGGGAAACCCGGTAGGCACTACGAATGTTTTACTGAGTGAATGAATGAGGATATAATTATATCTACTACATGCAATATCAATTCAGCTCAACATATGTTTAATGAGTTCCTTTTATTCCAGACACAGTATGTAGGAAGTCCAAAGGTGGGAGGCTGTGGAGTCTTAAACAAAGGAATCATGGTCCAGTAGATGAAACCACATGAAAAGGCCTACATTGGAGTCGGACTGCCAGTAATGGAATGGATTTACCAGCTCATTGACCTTGACCAGGCTACTTAACTTCTATTTCCTCTCTTATAAAATGGGGATAATAATAGCATCCACTCCTTGGGTTGTTGAGAAAACTGGGTTGTATGAATACATGTAAGTCACCTAGAAAAGACCCTGCCTGGCACATAGTGAGCATTAAATAAACATTGGCCACTGGTATGTACAATGTTCCACTAAAATGTAGCAGGGCGGTCACACAGGAGGTTCACAGGATAAGCGTGCCCAGTAAGGTCTCTTACGTGGCTTACAAGAGTTGGCTCCTAGGTTAAATGTTTTATTAGAAGACTTAATAATCACCTGGTTTACATTTGCTCTGTTACTGTAGGGCTGTGTGGTGCACATTTACACAGACTATAGGCTTTTAAGTAATGAGTTTTCCTATGTAGCTTACAGACTCTTCAAATATACCTGGCATGTTAGTTTCTTTTGTTCCTTAACAAGTACAAACGTAAATGGAAGAGGAGGTGGAAGAGGGTATAGGGGAATAAATGGTAATGGAAAAAATACAGTAATAATAAAAATAAAAATGTAAATGGAAGAATCTTTACATATAAAAAAGTATACTTTGCAAGCTGTCATGTACTAATACTTTGCTTGCCAAAATTCTTGACTTTTTTACTTTTTATGTCCATATATGACAGTGTCTAGAAATCCATTATAAAATCATTTGAAAATCTATTAAGTAATGTATTTCTTTAAAAGCCTAAAACTTTATTTTTGTTATAAAATATTGTAAAGCACGGTCTCAAACTTTTAAGTACACTTTGAATTGTTAGTTATTGATGATCTCATTTATAAACACTAAATTCTGTCACTTCCTGTCATTTTAACTTTTATTCATTTAAATGTTTTTTCCTTATGTGTATTATAAAAAATGTATTTTTTTACTTTTGATCAAGATGGAGGCCTAGACAGACACGCTGTGTCTCCCTCCCCAACTAAGAAGGAATACAACTACTTCAGAACTAGAGACAACCAGAAGTTCCAGAAAATCAAGCTGCATGTATGTCCAGCAAACAAAGATATAAAGAAGAAATACTCATCCAAACAGGTAGGAGGGGTGGAGCCAGGGCAGAGAGGACACGGTGTGGTGGTGGTGGCAGCAGCAGCAGCGGTGGCAGGCTGGTGAAAAGCGCAGTCACATGTTTTAAAAAGTCGGGAGAGACACCTGGGGAGCGCTCCCAGCACCAGACGAGACCGCTCAGCTTATGGTCCCAGCGCCGGGTAAAATCAAGCCTCATTGCTTCTGACTGTGCAAACCAGTGGGGGCTGGGGTGGAGGAAGAAACCGCCGGTCTCTCAGCAGAGTCTGCTTGTTTAAAGGGCCCCCATGATTATAGAATGTCTGCAGGCCCACCCACTCTGGGAACAATGGCCAGGGCAACAGCTAGAGAGGTGCCAGTCCCATACGAATTGGGAGAAGTGCCTGGAGAAAGGGCAAGAGCTGAGCAAGCAGCATTGTTCCCTCTTGGATCCCTCCCTCACATACAGCAACACAACGTGGTGAAATGGGTTGCCCTGTACTGATGAATACCTAAGGCACCACCCCTTACAACATAATAGGAGCGAAAGCTCTACCTAAGACACAGAGAAAACACAGGAACCTGTCAAGATGAAGAGGCAGAGAAGTATGGCCCAAAAGGGGGAACGGATCAAGGTTCCAGTGGGAGAACTAAGTGACGAGGAGATAGCCAGCCTAACAAATGAGGAGATAGCCAAACTAACAGATGGAGAGTTCAAAACACTGGTGATAAAGATGCTCACAGGCTTGACAGATATGCCTAAGTATGGCAAATACATAAGGGAAGAAGTGAAGGCTATGCTAAATGAAACAAAGGAAAATCCACACAAAACCAATGGTGAAGGGAAAGAAATCAGGCTTCAAATCAATGATTTGGAACACAAGAAAGAAAAAAACAGTCACCAGTACAGAATGAGGAAACAAGAATTGAAAAAAATGAGGAAAGGCTTAGGAACCTCTGGGACAACTTTAAACGTGTCAACATTCAAACCATAGGGGTGCCAGAAGGAGAAGAGAAAGAACAAGAAATTGAGAACTTATGTGAGAAAACAATGAAGAAAAACTCCCTGAATTTGGCAAAGGAAATAGACATACAAGTCCAGGAAGCACAGAGAGTCCCAAAGAAGCTAGACCCAAAGAGGACAACACCAAGACACATCATCATTAAAATGCCAAAGGTTCAAGATAAAGAGAGAATCTTAAAGGCAGCAAGAGAAAAGCAGAGAGTTACCTACAAAGGGGTGCCTATAAGGCTATCAGCTGATTTGTCAGAAGAAAAGTTGCAGGCAAGAAGCGGCTGGCAAGAAGTATTTAAGGTGATGAAAAGCAAGGACTTACAAACAAGATTACTCTATCCAGCAAAGCTATCATTGAGAATGGAAGGGCAGATAAAGTGCTTCCCAGACAAGATAAAGCTAAAGGAGTTCATCATCACCAAGCTATTATTATATGAAATGTCAAAGGGACTTACTTAAGAAAAAGAAGATCAAAATTATGAACATTAAAATGACAACAAACTCACAACTATCAACAATTGAATCTAAAAAATAAAAACAAAATTCAACTAAGCAAGCCAGAATAGGAACAGAATCATAGATATGGGGATCATTTGAAGGGTTATCAGCTGAGAGGGGGAAGGGGGGGAAATGGGGAAATGGTGCAGGGATTAAGAAGCTTAATTTGTTGGTACAAAATAGACAGGGGGAAGTTAAGAATAATATAGGAAAGGGTGAAGCAGAAGAACTTATATGCATGACCCATGGACATGAACTAAGAGGGGGGTGGAATTGCTGGAGGGAAGGGGAGTACTGGGCAGAGGGGAGCAAAGGGGAAAAAGTTGGGACTACAGTAACACCATAATCAATAAAATATACTTAAAAAATGTATTTTATGATCTCTTAACAAATACCTGCAAATGGGAAAAAAATAAAAAAAAATTGGTCTCTACAGTGTTTTAAATCTGAATTGGTTACCAGCATTTTAAAAGCTGGAATTTTAGTATAAAACCATCCAGATGTCTGTGTTACCTTTTAAAGATTAAGAAATTTGATAACACTGCGCCGGGCCTTGGTGTTAGACCACAGTGACCTGGAGCTAAGTAGAGACTGTCTCCTTGAGGGGAGACATGCACTCTCAAGTTCGCAACAGCCTCCCCCCAGCCCATAGCACTGTCCTTGCTATTGATCATGGGCCTGTATCTGTTGCTATTGGTCTGTTTGCACAGACTCCGTTTACATTGTTACCTTCCTGGCCATTGTAGGTATTGATGTTCGTAAGTCCCTAATGTAGAAGAAGGAGACCGGCGTACTGCCCAGAAGGTTTGGAGATCATTCTGACTGATCACTATGCATCTTTACATTTGGAATTTGTGGAAACCCATTCTAGGCAGAAGGAATACCGTTTGCTTTTGCCTTGGTTTGGTTAGCCTTGACCAAAGCAGGTTCTGTTAGGTTAGGGGTGACAGGAGAGGAGCCTGAAGAGGGAGAGGGGCCGCCTGTGCAGGGCGCAGGGGTAGGTCAGAGATTGCCCCGGAAGTGGTGGGGGCCACTGACTATCCGCAGGGGGGTCATGAGTAAGAACTGGGGCAGCAGTGGCAGGAGAACGGGGAGGGGAGGGGAGGCTGGCTGTCGGGAGCTCAGCAGGGACCTGCCGTTAGCCCAGGGAACGATGATGAGATCCTAAAGAGCAGCAGTGTTGGCAGATGACAAGGGGTGGATTGCAAAGAGGTGTGCGGCACAGCCGATGGAGCCAGCCAGAGCAGGGCCGGGGAAGGGGCTGAATCTGTCACTTTTTAGCTCATGTGACCTTAGCCCCACTTTCTGGACCTCTGTCTTTTATCTGTAGAAAGTAGAAATTGTGCCCTGGCTGGTGTGGCTCAGTGAATTGAGCACCGGCCTGCAAATCAAAGGGTCACTGGTTCAATTCCCAGTCATGCCACCTGCCTGGGTGGCGGGCCAGGTCCTCAGATGGGGGCGCGTGAGAAGCAACCACACACTGATGTTTCTCTCCCTCTCTTTCTCCTTCCCCTCTCTCTAAATATAAATAAATAAATTTTTATAAAAAAGTAGAAATCGTTTCTGCCTGGGCGCCAACACACGATGTTGATTGGCCTAAAGTAACATATCTGTGGAAGTGCTTTAGAAACTGTAAAATATTATCTGAACAGATAAGATATGATTCATACAGTTGCTCTAATCAATCCTTTCTACCCTCCACCCTCTCTCTCTCTCTAAAAAAATTAAAAAAAGAAACTCCAAGACCAGTGCTTAAACTTCAGGGCCCCTTATCCCCACCTGCTGGCCGGAGGTGGTAGCGCTGCCCGACATGGGCTCACTCTCCAGGCCAGGTGCTCCTTCTTGAGACTGTCAGACTTGTATCCGAGGCTCTGAGGCCACCTCCTGGGTGGGGGAAACGGGGTGGGGACATCTGCTCCGGAGCTGCAGAGGCAGGACAAAAGCTGGAGCTCTGGGTGGGGCTGCCCCAGGCAAGACACTGGATGATGAAACTTTTCTAAATGATGGATGGTAAAACCAAAATTTGATTAACTATGCTAGAAGAAAGGCTGCATTATCTTTCCATTCTCTCAATAAAAAATTAAATCATGAAATTGGTATCATATGGAGACCAAGGAGTATGAAGCCAAAAAATATAGGAAGAAAAATAAACAGAGACATGCCAGTAAGTCAAATAATAATAATAATTGTTATTATTACTGTCTTTTGAATTTTGTCATACTAGTCAGCTTTTTTACCAGTTGTGATTCATTGTGATTTTATTTCTCATTCTAAATAAACATTCATTTTTTGTACCTAATTTTTCTTTCTTTTTCTTAAAGAATTGCTCCCCCACCCTCACCATTCACCCCCATAATTCAATAAGCTTCAGGCCCCACGAATTCTGGACATGCTCTCGCTTGGGAGGGGTATACTCGAGGGCTGTTCTCGAAGGAGCACAGAACTAAAGCCAGAGACCTGACTTCCTGGATGGCTCTGTCACTCACTGGTCCTGGGACTCGGAGCCAGCCTGGGCCTCCCTCCCCACCGTCACTCATACAGCACGACTTTCCTAAGCCCACATGTGTGCTTGAGCTCCCTGGTGGCCAAGCTGGAGACTGCCCAAGGTTTCCTGGAGGGTCCTGGCTGAGGCTTAGGGGTGCTGTCTTCCATTTCCTTACATGGTGCCCAGGAGCCTTGAGCTGCTCTCCAGAAAAGTGAGAACACACCGGGAAACTGGCTCGTGCCAACAAATAGGAAGAGTGGAAACTGGGCCCCCAAGTGCTGACAGGGTAGCTAGAAAAGGGTGGTACAATTGCTTGGAGACGTTTGGGAAGACTTCCTGGAAGAGGGATACTTTTGAGCCTTAATAAAATAAAAAAGCAACAGGAGTACGAAGTGCAGCTAAAGGGAAAGGAGAGAGGGAGGTTGAGGTGGGGGAAGAAGGCTGTTGGGGAAACGGTGACGGCTCTCCTGACATATGCCAATGATTCTGGAGGAGGGGTGCTTTTCCCGGATTCAGGGACTTGCTTAATCCTCAATTGTGCTCCAGCGTCTGCCCCGTCCCTGACACACAGGAAATGCCCACCCCATGTTTGCTGAATAACTAAAAGAGCATGCAGATTTCACATCAATGTGAGGAGGTTACACCTCTAAGGATTTCCGCCCCCCTGGCTTGTTTGAAATGACAAGCCTCACTGAAAATCTATTTTGATGGAATTTCAATGCATTAGTCAATCTATTGTGTGATCAGTATGTGTGATTTTTCTGTTTTTGTTTTAAATATTCTGTGGTTCTTCTCAGTTCCCAAAGATATGTTTTACTGTGCTAAGAGGTATGAAGGCCCTTATCAGATGACAATCAGGCCTTAAGTTCATCTCAGCAACATCCTCCGTGTCTGTTTAAATTAATATCTAATTATTTCCCCAAAGCTGGAGAAAGTATTTCAGTGCAATGGGGACTATGTGACTTCTGTGCACTAATAGCTGAGTTGATTCGCGCTGCGTACCAATTCCTCTTAACTGTAAATATAACTTGGGAGATGGGTATAATAAATGACTGATGTCAAGAAAAACGCAGTAAGGATTTTGGAGCAAGATAGGGTGGGGTGTGTATATGTAAGGGAATAAAATATACAATGCTTGGAACTAGATTCTGATCAACATTTTTTGCCGTGAAGATGATCTTGTCATTGAAATGAAAATTCCCAGGGGCTGAGGGGGACGCGTCAGATGACCGACACCTGCCGCAGAGATAAACTAGAAACCCAGTGCAGGACCCCGTGCTGTTCTTTCTGTTACTTGTTACACATAACGAGAGCCTGATGTTTTTACTTTGCTGTTTGCGTGTGTGTGTGTACAGACAGTGGTAACGCAGGCTTGGCCTGCTCACAAATATACAGACTCCAGCGAAAAAAAATCCTCATCTCCCTTTTCAAGTACCATAAAGAGAGATCTTTCTCTCTGAGATGAAATAGAAATCTCCATAAATGCCAGCTGTTTTATTATTACTATTTTTATAGCTTTTATAGAAGCCTTCCAGAGTCCTGAGTCAGCAAGGAGGTAAGAAAAATCTTGTCACCAAAGCCCAGCTCCGCCCCCACATCTGAGCTGCTATAGGTGAAGCCTATACATGTTTGTTGTATTGATAGAAAATTTTGTCAACGTGGATTAATAGGAAGAAAAAAATCATCATGCAGAACTCTGCCCCCCAAAGAGCCACTGTGAACCCAGGTTCCACGAAAGGTCTTAGTGTGGTTTCCTAGGGGTAAGCACCGCCCCCCGTGCCCCCCACCCCCAAGGCCAGCAGAGGCTGCTCTTTGAGAGACAAAGCCCGCCCCCAGACCCCTTGGCTTTGCCTGGGCTGGCCAGGTGAGGGCAAGATTTGAATTCAGTCTCTTGTCGAGGGCTGCTCAGAGTCCCTCAGAAGGGTACCAAGGTACAGACACAGGAATGTTTATTACAACAGGGCTTATAATAGAAAAAACAGTAGCAACTGAAGTGCCCAGCAATAAGGGACAAGCAACATACCTAACAGTGCATCCATTCTGTGGAGTTCCAGCAGCTGTTAATAAAGATGCCCCAATACAGGGAGATCTCAAAAATACGTCACTACATTAGAAAGGCAAGATGTGGAGCCACGTTTGTAGTATGAATCTTTTGGGTTAAAATATTTGTATAGCTAAATAAATCAATATACGTGAGACAAATGAGGGAGGCTTTAACCTTCATTTTCTACCATTCTGTGCTGTTTTGAATTTTCTAATCTTACACGGGCATTATTTTTAAAATGACACCGAGGATTATCTGGAAAGGAAGATCATGGCTAGTTTAATTTTTTTTTTCTATTGTGTATTCTTGCATTAAAAATACATGAATCTTCTATTCTTATAGTAAAAGTAATCTATTCTTGTATTTAAATAATCTTTTATTCAAAGCCTATTGTAGGAATTTTTGAGGTGGCAGCTGCTATTGCTACTGTGACTGCTACCCCTCCTAATGTCTGGTACATAGTAGATACTAAATAAACACTTATTCAGTGAATAAGTTTGGTGACTAAGCATTTCTTCCCGATCTTTATTTCCTGAATTAAAGTCACTGCACCAATAGAGCTCAGCCCCTCAGCCCCTACCACAATCTCTGAAGAGCAGATGAGGTGACAAGGTTATTGTCAATATAACCTTTGTAGCCTTCCTCTCCTACCCCAAAACACAACCATTTTCACACGCACATTTATGAAATGTTTTGTCAAGTTATGCACAGGACAAAGCAAGAGGCTGGTGTTAACTTCCCCCAATTGTTTTCACAGTTATTCACTCAACAGTATTTGCTGAGCACCTACCCTGTAATCCGGGTGCAGCGGCTAATGGGGCGGGCAAAACCGACGCGATCCCTGCTCTGATGGACCTGGAGGTCCAAGCACCGTGAACCTCAGACTCAAAGCCTCTTTATAAAATGAGTCATTTTTGGTATCCCTTTTCCTATCTGAAAGAAATGCATGGATGAAACAGCATACCTACACAATCATTTTTTTTAATGTCTTAAGCGTAATACAAGGTAGAAACGCAGGGGCAGGGACTAGTAACAGAACCGTGGGGGTTTCAGCATGCCTTCTGGGGCAGTAATGAAGCAGTCGGACGCTTGCGCCGACCCCTAGAGCCACCTTGAAAACAGCTGCTACAGATGCAGATGGAGAATGGGATTGCTGCTGCTGAAGGGACTTTTGAAACTGCACAACTGTAGCATAGGTTAAAACAGATCATCACAGCCCTGGCTGGTGTGGCTCAGTGGATTGAGTGCCGGGCTGCAAACCAGGGGGTCACTGGTTTGATTCCCAGTCAGGGCACATGCCTGGGTTGTGGGCCGGGTCCCTAGTTGGGGGTGTACCACAGGCAGCCACACATTGATGTTTCTCTCCTTCTCTTTCTCCCTCCATTCCCCTCTCTCTAAAAATAAATAAAATCTAAAAAAAACAAAAAACAAACAAAAAAAACAGATCATCACAGACTGCCTTTTAGTCTCCATGACCATCCGGCAGGACATGGGAGGCTGGGTGAACTGACTGGGACATTATAGGACATCCTGTGCCCCTGGCCCCACCCACAGATCACCAGTCCCTTGTCCCCAAGGCTGAAAAAAGCAGAAATGCCTGGAGGGGAGATACCACCCCAGAAGGACACATGGTCCAGGGGCAACTGGGTGAGGCCTTCGAGGCCTGAAACTCTGCACAGCTGGTTACACTGGGTCACACAGCTTATCTTCACATAGCAGGAAGTCCTGACACCCAGAAAAAGTGTGGTGTGCAGACCCCAAAGAAGGGACTAGGGTGTTGGCATTCCAGGTGTCAGACAGCAGGATTCTGGCTGAGGCAGATAGAAAGGTGATAATCAAATAAAACCCTCTTAATAAAGGACCTTACAATAAGTCCCAAGAGTATGCCAGCCACGCCTGCCCCCGTGGCACACAGGGATGTGTGCCCAGTGACAGTTATCTATTTTATTTAAAGAAAAACAAACCCAGCCCTGGCTGGTGTGGCTCAGTGAACTGCGCACTGGCCTATGAACCCAAAGGTTGCCTTAGGCTCCCTGTCGGGAAACATGCCTGGGCTGCGGGCCAGGTCCCCTGTTGGGAGCTTGAGCGAGGCAACCCACTGATGTTTCTCTTGCACATCAATGTTTTTCTCCTTCCCTTCCCCTCTCGCTGAAAATAAATAAATAAAATCTTAAAAAAAAAAAGATAAAAAAACAACAATTTTTGAGCTGCTTGGGAAGCCTGGCTATAGCTGCTCTTGGGTCAGGGCAGGGACCAGGGCAAACGCCCCAGAGAACACGCCCACAGTCCCCAGCCAGGTGGTGGGACCAAAGACACACCCGCGGGGCATGTCGCCACCGCTGCCTGTCACCTCTGTCCCTGCATAGCACCCGATCTTTTTCCATTCCCCTTACCTGCCTGGGTGCCCCTCTGAGTCAGGAGGCTCCTGGACAGCGTGTGGGAAGTTATCAGACCCCTGAGGTCCTCTCTTCTCTGAAGCGGGCTCTGTGCTAAAGGAACAAGACACTTGTTAAAGACGGCAAGGCAGAGTTTGCTCAGGACCATCCTGATAGATACAGGGATGGCTACCACAGAATTCTGCAGGGGAGGGAGAGAGGTTGGTCTCCACTCCAGGTACAGCACGAGCAAGTGAGATTTTGTAGCCACGGAGCAGGGTCGGGGACAGCGGACAGAAAATTACTAAAAGGTGATTGGTAAAATGACACCAAAATTACTAAAACTACACTGGAGTAAAGGGAGATTCTGGCTGAAGTGTTCTAACAGGATTCTTGCTGAGGACAGGCCAGAGCAATCAGACATCACTGGGCAGGGTGGGGGTCGGGGTGGGAGTGGAGGCATTTGATCAGGTTTGGAGGGTAAGAGGTTCTTATTAAAACTGGGTTTCACAAGGAGGTGCACAGGGAGGCCTAGGAGAAGGTGCAGGTGCCTGACTGCAGTTTGGTCAAGCAGAGAATCCTTGTCACCTTCAGGCACTACAGTTTTCTTCCACACACCTGGAACAGATTCAGAGCCCCGTCTTGGGGTGCGGTGGGAATTTGAAGTCAGTGACCCTCCAAGTCTGTCCTGGGAATTACAAATGTTGATTTGGAGTCTCCCAGGCCGAGAAGAGCCAGACGAGAGGCTTAAACCCCTTTCAGCTCTGATGAGTGCGACATTGGGGCTCCTTCCTGCCCCTCCCCTCTCCTAGCTGCTGGCAGTTCTTCAAGGTTTCCACCAAAGAGGGTCAGCAGAAACAGACATCCAAAACTCCCATTAGCCTCCTGGGATGATCTATTGGCAACTCTGTTTTTTGAAAAACAGTTGATCAAGGAAGAGATGAAAACCAGACTGAAGAGAGCACTGGACAGATTTTCTATGGATTACAGTTCTGCCATCTTCTGCCTTCGAATGTATGACTGAGCAGTGGTGGTAATACATTCATAACAGTTCTTCACACAGAAGGTGCTCCAGAAGACTTGGGCTTGTAGGTTACATTTCCGAATCACCTGGCTTCTCCCAAAGAGACTCGTCACATGGTGAGAAAGTGAGTTCTGATTAGAGAATGAATCGGAGAATTCTAGAAATTCTCCATTCCAGTCCTCAAACTAAGGCTGCACATTGGAATCCCCTGGGGAGTTTCAAAAGACTTCTGATGCCATGGTCCCACCCTGAGAGGCTCAGATTTTATTTCATCGGAGGTGCAGCTTGGAATCAGTATTTTAAAACTCTCCCAAGGCCATTATGATATGCAGGCAACTTTGGGGACCTCCTCCTGGACTGAGCTTCCTCCTCTATCCATCAGGAAACTGAGGCTCAGAGCCTCCGCCCCCTGGGCCCAGTTTCTTCAGCACATTAGCCCAAGCCCCCTCCTCAGGGAAATGACAGATCTTTGTCCTGGTCAGGGCCCTCACGCCCTAGGTGTGGCTCATTGGCATGCTAATTCTCCAGCGGCACCACTTTTGGGCAGCTTCACAAGTACCTGTCAGCTGACCCCTTCCTCCAGCCGCTTCTGCAAGGCTTCAAAAACTTAATATGGCCCCAAGACCCTTTCATCCCATCAGTGCCTTTCATCCGAGCCTTTTAAAGGGCTGTGAAAAGTTTCAACTATCAAAGCACCCGGGGAAGAAGGTGGGAGGCAGGTACCACTTTCCCCATTTCACTGCTGGCAAAATTGAGGCTCCTGGGAGAAACTGTCAGGTGCCCCAGCTGAGCCCTCCAGTTCCTCTTGAGATAAATCAGTTGACAGAAGCCTGCAGGGGCTGCAAGAAACCCCACTGAGAGTCTCCCAGAAAGAGATGCTGAACCAGACAGTCACTTTTGCGTGGACAACAGCCTGTAATCTCTGTGTCTCAGCACCTTCCCGGGGCCTGAGCACCTCACCTTTGCACCCTCGGGAGCTCACACCTGGCCACCATTTGAGCTGGTCCCCGAGTTGAGCACACACCTGGGACCTGCCCACCGGGGGGCTCACAGGCCAGATGGGAGCCAAGATGAATACACCTGGAAAAATACAACTTTGAAGAGCAGTGCGTGAGAGGTGACAGACGTGCCAGGAGCCCGGCCAGGTGGAGGCCACGGAGGGCGGGAGGGGGAGTGGCCAGGGCCCAAGGGAGCAGCGAGGGCCGCAGAACCGCCAAGGATGTAGTGAGGATCGGGGAGGTGCTCCACGGGTAGTGTGCTGTGGCATGTCCATTACCACACACGTGTTGCATTGGCCTGGGCTAGCCGGCTTTAAAAGCCCTCCTGTAAGTGCGCTCCTCTGCTCCTCAAAGGCACGTTCTGCAGGTGAGAACACCTGAGCTCAGACACAATGGGCAAGGGACTAAAGAGAAGACAAAGTGAAGAACCTGCACCCTGACTGTGTTGGAGACTGGACCCAGAGGGGCGGGAACTGCCCGAGCTCACGCACTACGCCAGCAACACCTTTATTCATAGTGAAATGTCCACTGAGCATCCATATTACGTACCAGCTACTGGGCTGGTGCTGGGGGAGCAGAGAACAAGTCAGACTCAGCTTCTGACAGCCTCCCAGGGACGGAGACAGTGATATAGGGATCCAGTCAGGTGTGATGGGAGTGTAAGCAGGGCTGGGAGTCCCCCCTAGAAGGCACTGACCTGGTGTTGGGGTTAGGGCTCCTTTTGGGTGTCCACGCCCACACTGCTGCGTGGGACAGAAGCCCAAGCCATCTAGCTCAGGTCAGAAACTCCAGCGACTGCATGGGAGGAAGCGAGAGTCCCTCGGATGGGGCCATGTGTGTTGCCCCTTCTGGCTCCGGGCTATGGACCGAGGCCTGAACAGACACCTGTTGTAGGAAAAGCTGTGTGGCTAAACCAGTGAGAGGCTTTTTAGGGGCTGGGAAGGATGCTCCCCAAATAGCCTCAGCCATCCCCTCTCCACCCTGCCCTGGAAGCCTCCACCCTTCCAGCTCTCAGACTCAAGGCGCCTCCTGGACTCCCAAGTAAGAGACACACCCGGTCCTCCACCCACACTCTCTGCGCAACCTCACTCCTTTCGGTGCACCAGGAGGCAGAGGTGTGCTCAGGTTTCTGACCCCCTCCTGACCTAAAGGCTTTCAAAACACCTTTGGGTCAAGACAAAGGCTGTCCCCAAGGTCCCAGCTCAGACCAGATCTCACTACGGCCCTTCTTGGAGTAAAATAAATTACTGTCTTCTCTTACCCACAAGCCAGCTTCAGATGCTTCCTGAGCAGGTCTGACTCCAGTAACGCGGGGTCTTCTCAGAACTGGTGCATCCTGGGCATATCCTGAGTCTTCCCAAACTTAGAATGCATGACAGATACCAAGCGTTTAAGAATGATTTCTATACAATAAAGACAGATACTTTAAAAGCATGAAAGGGAAAGGGTGAAAGTCCTTCTCCCCATTCAACAACCTCCTTTCCCCAAAGATGGGCATACACACAGATTTTGGATTGTCAGCTGTGAGATTTCTTCCAATGAATCAATCTGATACTACTGAGAGCCTATTACCAGTTATAGCATGCTAGGCTCTGGGTGTGTGTGTGGACAAACTAATGTTACATATTCATGCCCACAAAGAAATTATATTCAGGTTATGAATACAACATTAGCTTCATATACATGAAACATATTTATATACACATATATTTAAATTTGGACAGAGTATCCGGGAAAGGGACCAAGTTACCCTTGAGCAGAAGCTGTCGTGGATGGCAGTGGACAGGCAGAATCTGAGAGGTGATGGATGGCCTAAAGGGAAGCGCAGTCCTGGATTTGGTCAAAGAGCTCTGATTCCAGTGACGTTGAGCCTCCTGGGCCCATGTCCTCCTCCAGTCACCCCTCACCCATGGAGCTACCCACGGGGAGGAAAGGCTCCTTGAAACCAACGGGAAAAGGCCCGCAGCCATCAGTGCCTCAGAGGGCGACCAGGGACCTCCAGGCTGAGCAGTGCCCAGTAAGATAAGTCCTCCGTCAGGCCTACAAGAGGCACCATGGAGAACTTGCAGCTGCAGGTTCTCAGGCTGCTATGAACCAAAGGTGGTCCTCCCTACTCTAGAAGGTTTCTGGTATGGGCTCCTCAGGCCTGCACTACCGGGAGAGGACCCCTGTCATCCCCCACCCTCTCTTGCCCAGGACCCAGGACCAACCAAGAGAAGCCAGGAGTGGGCCCCTCCAGCCACTTGCACCTCAAAGCACACCCCACCCCAGATAGGGCGACCCCAGGGGATTTGTACCCTCTGACTTCCAAACTTCCAGAGGGACACTAAGCTGACCCGCTGACAGTGGAGCTCTTTGCCACCTTGGCTGACATGGCTTCTAGCAACTTCTTCTGGGGGAAACTGAACAACAGAAAAGACAGTTCTTGGAGACATCCCAGAACTCATCCCAGAGCCCCCAGAAACTTGCACAGGACACTGGGGAGAAGGCAGGACAGTGGGGAGAAGACAGGGGCCTCCTGGGAGAAGGATGGTTTGCTGGATTCGATTCTGGTCCTCTATTTCAGCAAAAATGATTCACAGGTGATGTGAATTTGTACAAGGTAGTAGTGATCACTGCGCAGGTTCAGGATTTCATTGGAGGCTGCAAAATGGGGATATTCTAACTCTGTCACTCCTTCATTTACCAGCAGCAGACTTCTCTAAGAGAAAGTTTCCTTTATCAACAGTTTACCCTGCATTGCAGTCACATAGGAAAGGCAGGATAAATATCTGCTTCCTTCTCTTTGTTACCAGAATAAAGGGTTTGTTCCCTGGAACTCTCCAGAGGTGACCGATTTTTGTTTTTGAATGATCATTATGACATAATGGGTTTTAACCTCTTTCATGTGTTTCTATCTATTGCTTTTATTATTGATCCTCAAATTGTCCTGTTTGGCCAGTGGGAGCTTCTTCAAACGATTTCTTCAGAGGGCCACCTCAGTAGCATTGAATAGTTGTGTCCTTTTCAGGAATGACAAAATATTCCAGACTTCCCAGATTTCCAGATGTGACTAAATATTCCAGCCCAGGTACGGCACTTGGTGTGGAGTTGGCACTCGGTGTCGCCTCTGCTTCCATCCAAATGGGTGCTGAAATTCAGAATACTATGAAAGTAGAGTGCACACTTGCCTGAGAGACTGGATCTGTTTCTCTAAAACCACCCAGCTTGCTCAGTGCACGCTCACGTGGATTAGAATCTCTTTGAAAGTGCCTTATTCCATCCCATTTCCACCAAGAACCTGTGTTTGCTGGGGCCAATGCAGGATGGTATTTTACACGCACAGACGTCTCTCAGCTATTGTAGGCTTAGCATACCCAGCAAAAGGCACTATTTTTGAAAATTCCCACCCAGTCCATGCTGGCTGGGACACAGAGTCCAGAATTGATCTTCGGTTACTCTGGGTATCAGCTGACACTTTAATAAATTATTTGGGGGCAGAAAAGACAAGTATTGGCAGATGCTGTGTTCTCCTGACGCCTCTCTCTTTGCTTTTCATTGTTCAATGAGACCTCCTGTAAGATATGTGATATACTAATTCAATACAATGCCATCTCTCCCTAAGGTCAGAGGACTTCCGAAGCAAAGTGAGTTTCGTTATATCGTTAGAAGAAAACAAAGGGATCAAACGAAATGGGGTTTAAGTCAAATGACAATGTTAAAGGAACTTTTTGTAGCATCATAAACCTTTCACCAGCCAGCGCTCTTACACTGTTCCTTTTGAACAAAGACCAGTTATGAATGCTACAGCGATGTTATATTTAACACACAAATCTAGATACAACTGTGTGGTATGAAAACAGACGCAGAGTTCTGTTTAAACAACACAACTGAGAGTCTAGAATTCAAACCTAGTGTATGATTTTATGTCAACTAAATACCTCTTGGTATCTACATACAAAAAATTATAAAAAAAAAAAAAAAAAAAAAAAAAAAGAGCGATTTGCCAGATGATGATATAAAGACTCACACAGAGGGGTCTTTCCTATTCAGAAGCTCTGGGTAGAAAAAATCGAAATAAGAAAATAATCATAAGAAACTCAACCTGTTGGGTTCAAGATCTATTTTGTGTTTGTTATTTGAATGTACATGGGGTTCACTAAACCACAGACAAACTTCTTAACCTGTGCCGCTTTCCTGGCACAGCAATACCTTTTGGGGGGGGTGTTGTCTCTCAACCTCTTGGAACCACTGGTCCTGAAATAAACGTCGGGGACTGAAGAGGCAAGGGCAGGAGAGGAGATGAAATCAAAGCGAGGCCAGGATCAAAGGTGCAGACAGCTCCAGGACTCAAGGTGAAAGAAGTAGACTCCCCTTGGCTGCCTTTCCTGGTTCTCTCTTTAAGAAACACTCAGGGCTCCCGAGCCAGGTCTTAGGGCAGCACAGAAGGACTAACTTAAACAACAAAGAGATCTGTGGAAGAGAGTACTTAGCACTTAAGAGAGGAAAGGCTGGCCTCTGAGAGATCTAGGGGTGGGGGGGGGTGTCAGGAGCCATGGTGGAAAATGTTCAGGATACAGGACAGGAGAGTGACCCCCAATAGTTCTATCCTCCCCAGCCTGGGCTCCTCCAGATAACACCTTTTTTTTCAAAGCTTACTGCATTTCTATTGCATCTTCACTTATATAAGGTTGGTACAAAAATAATGTCTGACTTGGAGGTCTATTTTAAAAATGAAAAAGCCCATGATTATGAAAATATTTATTGGTTAACATAACCTCCTTTGCTTTCTAGAACCTCATTCCATCTGTCAACTAGCTTATAAATGCCATGCTTATAAAATTCTTACGATTTTGAAGCGAAATATGAATCCAACTAATTTTCAACCTCTTCTCTTGATGTCAGCCTAAGACCATCAAAATGGTTTTGTCATCCCCGAAACAAGTGATAATCAGAAGGAGCAAGGTCAGGAGAATATGGAGGATGAAGCAATATTTCCCAGCCAAGTTCTTCCAAGAAAGTTTTGGTGAGTCAAGCTGTGTGAGGACGAGCATTATCGTGATGGAAGACGACACCCTTTCTGTTGACTAAGGAGGGTCACATTTGGTTCAAAGCTGCTTTCAGATGATGAAGTTGTTCACAGTAAAGATGAGCAGTAATTGTTTGATTGTTGTCTAACAGTTTGTAATGGACAATCCCTTCCATATCCCACCGTACACTCAACTTGATCTTTGGATGAAGTCCTCCTCTTGGTTGTTGAACTCTTCTTCCTCCTCTGCTGATCCACGATCGGCGGCATTTAACGTTATGGTAAAGGATCCACTTCTCAGCACCTGTAACAAGCCGACCTAAAAATGGTGCCTGAAGGTGTCACAAAAGCAATGATTCACAACAAGCAACACGCTATTGCAGATTCTCTGGAGACAGTTCGTGTGCGACCCATTTCCCAACCACTGAAACCTTTCCAATCCTTTTCAGTTGGCGTAGCACGGTTGTATGGGCTCCGTTACATTGTTCTGCATGTTCTCTAGAGGTAACAGTGGGGTTTTCTGTGACAACAGCTTCCAACACTTCGGAATCAAGGTTTTTTGGATGACCCTCTTTTGGCTCGTTTTTCAAACTGAAATCCCCACTTTGGAAATGGGAAAACCACCTCCTGAAACTTTTTTCAGTCACTGCATCGTCCCCATAAGCGCTCTGAACAGCCTTGCCTGCCGTCCTTGCATTGGCACCTTCATGAAACTCATAAAGTAAAACATTTCTAATGTGGTCTTTAGATGGGATGAACAAGGGTGCAAATATTGCGGATGATTGTGAACAATACTTCAATAATCTGAAAAAATAAGGCATAAATTAGTCACTGTGACATCAAAAAATTATAAGAAGAGGCACAAATATAATAAATATTATCTAAAACTTTCTTTTAAAAAAGTCAGACATTACTTTTGCACCAACCTGGCCTTCCCACATTGTACAGAAAGCATTCCTGGGGCTTGTCTTCTCTATGATCCTGTCCTTCCTTCATGTCTATTTCAGCAGATGCTACGGACAGACCAAATATAAAGTGACCAAAGCAAATCAAGTGGAGAGCCAGTGAGCCCAGGTGTTGGTGAGGAGACTCCTGCCTCTGATCTCAGCAATGGGGTCTTCAGCTAGCCCCGAACTTCACTTGGCTATTCTGAGACTGGCTCACTTCAGTAGAAGAAACTACTTATGGAGCTATTTGAAATGTATTTCAATTTCATAGATTATCTATTTGGGGAAAGTAACTTGCAATAATTGCTTTTTAAGATTTTGGCAAAAACTGGGCTCTTTACATTTTCCAATTTGGGATATAGGTATAGAAGAACTAACAAATTATTCATTGTATTTTACAGCAGGGTAATTGAGTACGGATCTAGAAACTGCATTTAGCGAAAACCACTTAAGATTTTACAGGTGTCTGTCAAACCAAAGAGAAGTGGAAAGTAACTTGAATTTTGAGCATGCACATCAGAGCTTCTGTAGAGGTCCATAGAGGCTCACATCTTGCTAACTCTAGTCAATGAAAACCCCACGAGCACTGGGAAATCTATTCCCCGGGATGAAGTGATCTCTTCAGATTCAGTACATTGCACTCTCTGCTTCAGTTTGTTTGTTTTTTTAAAATTCAGATCTTACCAGTTTTCCCACTAATGTCCTTTTTTGTTTTCTGAGGATCTGATCCACAATACCACATTGCATTTAGTCATCAAAACACTAGTTTTTAAAAAGACTTATAACACTAATACATGCACATGACTTAAAAATAATAAGAGAGCAGCACCAAAGGGAATAAAATAAAGAGCCCCTCTCTGACCCTTCATCCACAATTCCAACCCTTGGTTTCCACTAGATTCTCACCAAGGCTATTTTTAGGTGCATACCAGTATACACAAGTAAAACTTCATTGTATAGTCCTGGCTGGTGTGGCTCAGTGGATTGAGCACCGGCCTGTGAATCAAAGTGTCGCAGGTTCAATTACCAGTCAGGGCACATGTCTGGGTTGCAGGCCAGGTCCCCAGTTGGGGGCGCATGAGAGGCAACCACACATTGATGTTTCTCCTCCTCTTTCTCTCTCCCTTCCCCTCTCTCTAAAAATAAATAAATAAAATCTAAAAAAAAAAAAAGAGTATCAGTTAAGAAAAAAAAACTTCATCGTAAGTAAAAGGAGGAGGGAAAAGGCTGAAATCTTGTTTCAATATAGAGTCTCATACCACACAAGCTCTCAGGAAAAGTCATAAAAACATACTGCTTGTTTAGTTAGTTTGGATAATTATTGAGCCGCAAACTGAATGCTGGAATTTCTTACCACCAGTTTAAAAGACTGAAAAGACTGTCACTGTCCTTGGTTAGGTTCCTTCATCAGGCCATCCACAGTTTTCACGCATGCCCAGACAATTCATTTGTCTATGCAGCTCCATTTTCCTGGCCTACTGCAGAACAGACCCACTCGCTCGGGGCCTCCCCAGTGAGCCCAAGCAGCAGAGAAGTGAGGCTTGGCCAGAGGCTCTGGGAATTTCCACACAGGCCGGAGAATCCCCATGACTCTCAACCCTTGGCAGAGTTTCTGCATTGCTGGGCCATCTCTGGCTGTTAAATCTCAGTTGGCAGCCAGCAGCCAGCAAACCTCTGGTTTCCTCCTGGGGTTGGCTTTCTGGTCCCCATCACTAGAGTAAGGGAACTCAGGTCTGCCTAGATCTGGCTCCATCACCCCTGCCTGCCATTGGGAACCTAATGAGCCTGATGTGGCTGGAAGACATCTCCGCCAGGAGTGGAGAGGGACAGGGGCTTCGCCTTCCTCCTGAGGTGGCAGGGAACTCAGCAGTGAGCTTGGAGTCATGTCTGAAGGCCAGCTTAGCACAGTGGCTTTGGAATCATTGGGCCCATCTAGATGATGAATTATTTCCTGATATGTAAAATGGGACAGAAATACCTAATTTATAGAAACACACTTAAAGCACGGCCATATACAGGGACACTTCAGAAATGGCTTTTGAGTTAATGAAAGAATGAATGAGCACAGAAAAATGGAGGGTCTGCCCTCCCATCCCATATACCTTCTACCTGAAAATCCCCAATGACCAGGCAAAAGAATAAGGGAGGAAGGGAGGAGAGAGGGAGAAAGAAAGAAAAGAGGGGTGGAATCTTGGGGTAAGTTGGGGAACAGGAGGTGAATATTATCAGGCTGCCTCTAAGAGCCTCAGGGGCTGAGCAGGGGTCCGGCACACAGTCCCTGAGCCCCCCACCCCCACCCCACCAGGAGAAAATCAAGCACAGAATTCTTCCAGCATCCCCAAGAATCCTTCCTGCATGGACAGTTGGAATGTCCACTCAGGGGGAAAACACTCCGTAGATGTCAATGAAAGAACTGGGTTTCTGCTAAGACTTTATAATCCAGGAGGGGACCCAGGTACATAAGCCATAACCATACAACGCATCAGGATAAAACGGGACCCTAAAATGAGGCCAAAAGGGTAGAGGCAAAAGGCAGTGGAAGCTTCACAGAGGCCCTTTTCATTGCCTCCCTTCCAGCGGGACCCGTCTTGAGCCTCGTTGTAAGCCTACAGAAAGGCCAAATCACGCGTTGGCTAAATGTGACCATATTTCCAATTCGACGTGTCTAAGAAATCCTTATTCCTATCCCCACACGGACATTCCAGGCGAAAGGGTCGCCTGCCCTTCTCCAGGGAGAGTTTACTGCCTCCCTTTGAGGTCTCTTTATCTGCATCCCTCTTTCTGATTCAGGATGTGTTAGGGAGGCTTGTGGAGGTCAGGGGATGGGCTGTTTGACCAACCTGGTACAGGGTCTAGCACATAGCAGGGGGCGTAAATAAAGACCTTTGAAGATGACATGCTGGACGGCGGGCAAGACTCACCGCCAAGCCCTGAGAGAGAGAGGCCGGCCCAGGGCCCCTCGCGCCGGGTGGGTGACCTGACCGACCCCTGGGGGAGGGCGTTGTTCTGCCCGCATCGGCCTGGGCAGTCAGGCTCCTCTGGCCGACCCTCCCAGAGCAGACCCTTCGCTGGGGATGTTGATTGCGGTGGAGGGGCTGGCGGGGCGGATGGACGGGGGAGGGGACAGGAGGGGGCTGGGGCCCAAGTTCACGCCTCCCTCCCTGCATCCCTTGGTCAGCGGAAGCGATTATTCCCCACCGGTGTCTGGCGGGGCCAGGGGCGGGCTCGCACCCCCGAGAGCCACGGGCCTCCCTGCGTCCACCCCTTTGATCGCCCGCCAACCTGGCCCCCTCCCTGAGCCCTGGGGCCGTATAACTGTAGTCTGTGCCCCTCTCGGTGGCACACTGGGGTCGGGCAGCGATGGCCGCAGCAGGGTCCGGCCAGTTCCAGTTCGGGGACAGCGCGGCATTCCCAGCGTACGGGCCCGCGCACACTGGGGGGCCGCTCCGGCCGCCTCCGAGCCCCGCCACCACCCTGCTCCCGGCGAACGCCTCGGGACGCGGCCCTGATCGCAGCGCCCCGGCGGCCTTCGCGGGCTTCCTGGGGAGGGGTCCCGGACCCGCTGCGCTGCCCCACGCTGGCCTGGACCCGCCTGCACCCCCGAAAGGCGCGGCCGCCCCGTCGGCATCGCAGCGCCGCAAGCGCACATCGTTCAGCCCGGAGCAGCTGCAGCTGCTGGAGCTGGTTTTCCGCCGGACCATGTACCCCGACATCCACGTGCGCGAGCGCCTGGCCGCGCTCACGCTGCTCCCCGAGTCCAGGATCCAGGTGAGCGGCGGATCGCCTGTGCGCCCTCGGTGGAGGCCTGAGGTTAGCCGCCAGGATTCCCGGGGCAGCACCCTGCTGCCCGCGTGCTTAGCGGGGCCTCAGTGTCCTAGACGCTAAAACAGGGACAATATCAGTACCTACTGCTTAAATGAACTAGAACTCACGAGTGCCCTCAATGACTTCTGTCTCTTATTGCTCAGTACAATTAGGGCCCCTCCGAGGAGGATGGCTGGTCCCTTGAAATGGTCAGAAAGTAAATCATTAGCCAGAAGGAGATAGGAAGTATTTTCACACTTTTTCCTGGAAAGAGGCAGATGAGGCATGGTTGGGGTTTCCCTCTGATAGGAGAACGGCAGCTGAGAGGGCAGGGCTGCCTCACCAAGTTACCCTGGGGGCCACCAGGCCACTTTCTGGGCAGGTTTTGAGCCTGGAATTTTGGTTCAAAAGGATGTAGCATCTTGGGATAAAGCTGGAAGCAAAGGGGTTTGTCACAATTTGAAAAATCTAGTGCCAGGGGCATTTATTGCTTGAAATCAGAATCCTGGCGTGTGGTGGTAACGAGGAACATGCTTTTTATTCAGCCTGTTCGTCTGTGGCATCTTGGTCTGAGTCCAAGCGCAGTTTTAAGTAGGAGCGCTCAGTTTAACACTGGGACACAGTGGCCTTGTTCTGTGTCCCTGGTGGAATACATGTGTCTGTTTCAGTAGTAGGCACAGACGCTTCCTAAATGAAGCACCTTTCGTATTTTTGGGGAAATAATGAGCAGAAAAGTGAAGCCCACTGAGTAAAATACTGCCTTAATTAAGTTCACAAGGGAGTATATGTAGTTTAAAATTTTTTCTAAATTATTTTAACATCTACCATCTTTAAGCATGACAGCATAATTTCCCTCAAATTATAAGCACTTTTATTTCTGGACCCCATGGTGAGCAGGGAGCCGGGGCATATTAATCTGAAACTTCTTATAATGAGTCTAACCCAAAGCTGTTCTTCTGTCCCGTCTTCCAGGTGTGGTTCCAGAACAGGCGTGCCAAGTCCCGGCGTCAGAGCGGGAAATCCTTTCAGCCATCAGCCAGGCCGGAGCATGTCCTCCATCACTCTGCTCACGGAACTGAAGTGAAATGTTTGAAGCCCCAGCTGCCTCTTGAGGTAGATGTGAACTTCCTGGCCGATTCCAACCAGGTCAGAGCAGGCAGCTCTGGCCCTAGCTCCCAAGGTCAGAATTGTGAAACCTATTCTTTCCCTGAAGATCTTGGTTCAAAGCTGGACTCATGGGAGGAACACATCTTTTCTGCCTTTGGTAACGTCTGAGGATTCTAGAATTCAGGATAAGCTCAGAGGAGGCGTGACTGACATCCAGGGAGACACATCACGATACTGTCCTTTCTGGCTTCCATGTTGAGGACACATCCATGTTAATCTTGATGATGGCTCTGACAGTCATCTGTCACCTGTGGATGCTCCTCCCCTTTGCCTCTGAACCTTGGCCCAGGATCATTTTTTCCTCTCTGTAGCACACACCTCCCAGGAGTTCTGGCTTTGTTTTGACCTGCACATCTCCAAATCCACATGCTCCATTTGGCCTCTACCCCTGCCCCTTCTTGCCAGTACTGTTATTTTTGGACTGGTTTTTAAAAATTCATTATCTTCTTAACCAGAATGCCTTAGCCTGACTTAGTTTCCCCTTGTGCTTGACAGCTGCCGTCTTCTCATGCTTCCTGAAAAGTTTAGAACCTTAAAACCTTCAGTCGTCATCCTATCACTGAGATTTACTGTCTTTTTATTTGGCCTGCCATCTTTACACTCAGTTGCAGCTTCAATGATTCTGTGTCCAGATTATTTCAAGAGCTCCCTGCATCTAGGTTCTCAGACTCTAAAAAATTACTCTCTTTAGATCAGATGGGTAAATTGCAAAACAGGAGTAAGTTTTTAGACTAATGAATTAAAACACAGAGTTTTGTGTCTGTTTTTTAAAATTGTTCAAGACAAAAAGTGTAAAATACTTTAGACTTTAACAAATGACTAATCTTAAAAACTTGAAAAAATTTTTAAACAGTAAAGTTAAAAGTTGTTTAGAAAAAAGCAAATTAATGCAAAGGGATAATAAAGAGTCAAACATTCTCAGGACCAAATTAAAATAACTATAAAAAAACCCTCACAGACTTCTTTAAGTCACACACCCAAAAGATACTAAAACCATATAAGTAAATGTAAAAGAAATTTACTGTCTTTGGAGATCTGCAGTAGTTTCCAATTGCTACCAAATTATAAAGACCCCCGGTAACCCTCCCACATATCTGACAGCTGGAACCTGCAGGGCAGTTTTGCGACCTTAAGGTGACCTATCTACAAGTTATGCCTCTGTCTCAAAGTCACTCCTTTCGGTGTTTGGAACCAAACAAATGCCTCTTTCAAAACACTGGAGACCCCCTTCTTTCTGAAGGCAAATCTTTTGGTAGATTCTCAATGGTAGCAAGCAAATCTGATATTTGAACTAATTTCAAGTATTTAGGAACCAAATCTACCTAACACATGATGTCCTTGCTTGTTTGCTCAATCTGGCGTTGGTAGCTTTCTTTAGAGCAGCAAAAAGGTGTTAGCAGTGGCAGTATCATTCAAATTCACGTACAGATGACCCAAAATGACTGCTTTGGATCACTGATTTCTCTTCCCTTAACAGAAATAAAATTCAAATATATTCTTAGGCATAGTTCTTGTGGTCAGTACATGATGGCACTGAAAGACATCGACAGTACTTAAATATGTGCAAAATGAGGTATAATTTAAGTGTGACAAGTAAGCCTTAAGAAATGTAAAATGTAAAAAAGTAAATAAAATATACTTACCTAATGCTAGGCAGAACATATTAAAACTGACCTTTCACTAGGTCTAAAGTAAGCCAAGTAACTTACCTGCTTAGTGTTTTCCACAGTGATTTACTTAGGAATGGAAAAAAACTCCTCCTTAACATAATACTGGGTGGTCTTATAATTTGGAATGAGTTGGTAATTAATCTGTACTGTCTCCCCTAAAAATAAAATTTAGTAGAAATTACAATTCTTTAAAACCTCTTAAACAGAAGGAAAACTTATCAACTTATATTAATTAAATGAAAATGTAGACAATATTAATTTTCATAGACCAATTTATTTAGAATTACAAATATTAAGAATAAAAGATTTATGCTTTTCTTAATTAACATAACGGTTGAGCTAAATATAAACTCTGCACTAAAGTTCTGCAGTGGCACAGAATATGGAAGCATTTTTAAACTATACAAAAATTTCAAATGGAAAATAATCTTGTTTCAGTTTTATTATACATTAACATATAAAAAGTCTCATTTTATGAGACATCTAAAAGAATTAAAGCCACTTCTACAGCTATATCTTAAACTCCAAATCTGAAAACAATTTATTATATTTTGACTTTATAATATTCTATATTAAAACAAAGAGAATTCCAAATACACACTTTTTACAAGGTTAACATTTTAGGCAGGGTTTTCCTTAAAAAACAAAACAAAACCACAACCAAATACAAACCTTTCTTCTGTATTTCACAGCACTGGTTATTATATGTTTTCCTTATAAAATCTTTTTACTTTATAAATGGTATACTGTTGGATTTTAACCAGCAATCTGGTTCAAAAGTTGTGCAAATAAACAAAAAATACGAAAATAGTGTGTTATCAGTCTTTTCTTTTTTAATAAATCTCATAACAATAGCACTTTTTGCCCTGAATTGACAGGAAAAGACATGCCAAATCTACTTGCTGAAATGTAGCATTTTGCAAGTAATTTTTTTCCTGCTCCTTCATTTTCTTTCAACAAACAACAAAAGTTTCTTTTATAAATTATGATAAATTAAAATATTTATTATTATAAAATGATATACAGAACCATGTCACATTGCAAGTATATTCTATATATACTTGTACAGTTCATATTTCCCATCTACATTCCAGTGCCTTCCTTTACACTAGGACTTCCCGTGTCTTGTGATCTTTCGAAGACTGAGGTGGTGAGCAACTAAATGACCCGGAGATGCCGTTTTCTAGATGGGATTTCCACACTGCCACGCATGTGCACAGAGACAGTGTTTCTTCGTGTTCTCCATTACCGTTGTCTGCATGTGTAGGGTTGAATTCATGCATATTAAAAAAAAATGGTCAATGTATTCCTCCATGAAATTTATTCAGATATTTTCAGTTTAAAAGCTACTTACTAATAAACAGACGTAATATAAGCAATACTACTGCAGCTGAATAATAAAAGGAAAATAAATATAATGATGGTCAGCAATGCCGGTTTAAGAAGCAGTACAGTATATTAAAATGCCTTATTTGGAGATTTAAATTTCCAGGTTATTTGGTGTTGGAAGCCTATATAAAGGAAAAGAACTTCTCGAAAACAATGTCCTATGCAGTTGGAATAACTAAATCTTCTACTCAGTCTCTGTTGGTGTTATTTGCTGCAAAGGCATGTAAGTTTCCCATCTGGCTCAGGCCGCTCTGAATATGTGCAACATGGATTTCTACATTATTCTGAAAGCAACTAAAGAAAGAAGAAACATGGTTAACTGCTTTGTTTCACAAAATTAAAAACAATTTTTAAAAAAGGAAGGGCTTTATGTTAGTTAGGAGACAGCTAAGGTAACGATCCCAGGGGAGGAATAAACCTCCCCTTCACATTAGCCCTGATTCGTCAGAACTAATTGAAAAGTATGCTCCAGAGGAGCAAGGAGCCAAGGGCTGCTGGAAAGAGGACGAACTCTTTGGGGAATCTCTACTTTTAAGTTGAACCTCCACACTAAAGCAAAGCCTAAATATTATATGACTTCTAATTCCTTTGTATAAAAACTCCATGTGAAGTTTCTATTCTATCAGTAGACTGAATATAACCAAAAAGCTCTTTTACAATTTATTTAATGGATACAAATTATATGAATATTGGGTTGGCCAAAAAGTTTGTTTTTTTTTCTGTAAGATGGCTCCAGTAGTGCTTAGATGTCTTTAGCTTCATTTGAAACAATTTTAGATTGCATTGTGACAGCTGTCATATCAATGGACATTTAAAAAAAATCAAAATTGGTGAATGTTTTTGTAATCATTTTAATATTGAAAACGGAGGAAAATACACAACATTTTCGGCATATTATGCTTTATTATTTCAAAAAAGGTAAAAATGCAGCTGAAACACAAAAAATGATTTGTGCAGCATATGGAGAAAGTGCTGTGACTGACTGTATGTGTCAAAAGTGGTTTGGGAAGTTTCGTGCTGGAGATTTCTTGCTGGAGGATGCTGCAGTTGGGAAGGCCAGTTGAAGTTGATAGTGATCAAATTAAGACATTAATTCAGAAAGCTGGCATATTCAAAATATCCAAATCCATAAAGTTATTGGTAAAAATGAAAAGCATGTCTTTTATTTTATGGAAAAAAGTAAATGAACTTTTTGGCCAACCCAGTACTTCATAAATATGCATAATTCTTAAACTTGTACTAGAAATCACTATGAATTTAATATAAAAATGGTTAGGGTACATCTAATGAATTACCTGATATTAGAAGCATCTATTGTACTCTTGATATCATTCAATGAATCTGTAAGTGATTTGAATTCAAAGGAATTCAGGTCTCCTCCTTCTGCTAGACACTAAAGGAAAAATATTTTATATTTTAATTGAATTATAGTTCAACTACAGACAAGAAAATACCTGATATAATCTATGTTATAACTTTTTAGCAACAAATTAGCCAAGTTCATTTAGATGTCAAAACTGAGAGTGTTTTCTCCGAAATTTACCTTAATTTGTAATAAAATAGCTGTGAGCCTGGAGATTAAGTTTGTCAGATTCTCATTTTCAACACAGGGCTGTCCTGTGGAGGAATTGGCGTGCCGCACGATTTCCTGCGCTTCCTCCTCACATCTCCGTCTCATGTCCGTCGGCTGGTCTGCGGGCTGGAGACCCTGGTCTGGAGCAAGCTGAATGCAGTGATTGAGACAGAAGATGCACATTCATGAGGCCGTATCATTTGTATGCTGTGCCCTGTTTTCAGATTTGGA